>NW_008359625.1:4083298-4122036 GCF_000622305.1 Nannospalax galili | reverse complement strand
TTAAAAAATATTTTATTATTTTTATTTTATGTGTATGAATGTATTGCCTGCATGTATGTAAGTGCACCCGTGTTGTGCAATACTTGTGGAGGTCAGATGAGGGCATCAGATCCCTTGGACCTGGAGTTAGGGACAGTTGCTAGCTGCCATGGGTGTTGGGATTCAAACCCGGATCTTCTGCAAGAACAACCAGGGTTCTTAACTGCTGAGCCATCTCTCCAGCCCCCAGACCTCCATTTTGTGTATGGTCATGAATTTTACCTGAATTGATTTAAATCCAAGTTAAATACTAACCTAACATACCTTCTTCCCTATAAAGTTATTGGGAAAATATAATTTCTATCTCTCCAATCAATTCTGAGCATACAAATTGATAAAGTATGAAAGAGTTTTGTAGAAACTTAAGCAATTAAAATCTGAAAACAAAATTCTGTAATTCTATTTTATCTTAGTCTTGTATCACCATGTCCTTAATAGCAATGGTTATTTTTAATTAGGTGAAATTTTTAAAATGGTACATACCTTCATCAAACTGTTTTCAAATGCCACCTCTGATGAAGCCTGCACCCCACCCACCTTCCTATACATCTGATCCCCTTATCCTGCTCTAATTCTTTAACTTCTATTTATCATTTTCCTATTTTATTACTTATGCTGAGTCCCTGGCTATTACAAGCAGAACATAAACTCTCTAAGGACAGTGATGTTAATCTGTTCAGTTCATTGACCGTCCAAAGCACCTACAAATGTGCCTGGCACATAGTGTTCAACAAACATGAACAAACTCCCTTTATGCCATACACACACCTGTGATTAACGTTTAAACCATGTACAGAAACTCTTTATACTTCAGTATCAGGAGACATGTTCTAAGAATGCTAGCAGGAGCACTGTACAAAAAAGCCCTCATAATTTTAAACAACCTAAATAAATGTCTATCAACTGGAGAAACAAAATACTGTGTAGCACACTCAAATAACAGATGCTGCATAGCAGCAAAATCTATACACTTAAACTACAGCTATCACATGACAGAACCCCTAACATATATATTTTAGTCTATTAAAGTTGAAATATAGGGTGTGAGGCTCAGTGGTCCTAACATACTGAAACATCATAAAATAAATCAAACCAAAATCTAATTTATAAAAAAACCAGAGTGCTAGTAAAACTGGAAGAAAAAGCAAAGTAATAATGACTAACGCAAAATTTTGATACTGGCTATGTCTAGGAAGGAAGAGATCCCCTCAGATAAGATTAGTCTAGTTATCTTTGCCAAATCAAATAGCTTCCAAGACCCAAGTACCTTGTCTTAGACTTGCCAGATCTATCTGCACGCTTACCAGCTCTCGAAGAGTCCACAAACTTAGAAGCTTCACCATTAACTTAGCTCTAGTACATTCAGAATTTCTATGACTTACCAATGGCCATACACTCTACATGACAACTTTGGGATTTGAATCCTGCCTGACATCACTTCTTATAAGCATGATATTTAAATAAACGCATGGTGAGGGGCAAACCTCAGTGGCAGAGCAAACATATGTACAAGGTCCTGTGTTCAATTCACAGCACAAAACAGAACAGAAACAATAAACCTAGCATGGACTTGAAAGCTACACAGACCTAGATTAATCCTCTTTATTAATTATAACTCCTAACAATCCTTTTGTTTTCTGTGAAACAGTAAAATATATGAATGAATAGTTGTAACAAACCACATTGAGAGCTTGCTGTTCCGGTTACTGTGAGGAAGGATTACTTTAAGGAGTATACGAGTAATTATGTATTAAAGATCTAACTTGGGTAGAGCTGGATAAATCCATGCATTATAATCCTGTATCCTCTAATCTAAAATCAGATGACAATTTACTTTTTCCAAAAGGCCCAGCATAACCTCATCTAATGTATTCCCTCCAACCTGATATCAAATTTCAAATTTGCACCTTTCCCCAAACTTCATTCCCAAGTCGGAAGTGTTGCTTTTCAGTATAAAACAAACAAGTCATAATTAAAGCTACATAACAAACCCACAGCCAACATCGTTCTAAATAGAAAAAAAACTGGATGCACTCCCATTAAAATTAGGAACCAGACAAGGCTATCCACTATCTCCGCTGCTTTTCAGTATAGGGCTTGAAACCCTTGCTAGAGCAATAAGAGAAGGAAATTAAAGGAGTTAAAGGAGTACTAATTGGAAAAGAGGTCAAGTTATCCCTTTTTGCAGATTATATACTATACCTAAAAGATCCCAAAAATTCCACAAGAAAACTCTTAGAACTGATCAACACTTTCAGTAAAGTGGCAGGTTACAAAATTAATCTACAAAAATCAGTAGCCTTTCTATATACCAGTGACAAGCAACTGGAGAAACAGTACAGGGAAACCCTCCCATTCACAATAGCCTCAAAAATAAAATATATATATATATCTGATAAACCTGACCAAGGAATCAAAGATCTCTACAATGAAAAATTTAAATCTTTAAACAAAGAGATTGAGGAAGACACCACAAGATGGAAGGACCTCCCATGCTCATGGATTGGAAGAATTAATACTGTGAAAATTATCATCCTACCAAAAGCAATACTATATTCAATGCAATCCCAACCAAAATCTCCACACTATACATACTTCACAGAATTAGAAAAAAACATAATTAAATTCATTTGGAGGTAAAAAAGATCCCAGCTACCCAAAGCAACTCTGAGCACAAAGGGCAACACTGGGGGGATTACTATACCAGATCTCAAACTATACTTCAGAGCTGTAGTCATAAAACAGCATGGTACTGGCACAAAAATAGACACATAGATCAATGGAACATCATTGAAGACCCAAACCTGAGTACACACAATTTCAGCCACCTGATATTTGACAAAGGTGCCAAGAACACACAATGGAGGAAAGACAGCATCTCCAACAAATGGGGCTGGCAAAACTGGATCTCCACTTGTAGAAGAAACTAGAAAGGTCTTTCACCTTTCACAAAGGTCAGCTCCAAATGGATCAAAGACCTAAATGTGAAACTGTAAACCCTGAAACTATTAGAAGAAAATATTGACAGCAACCTACAAAATATGGGTGTAAGAAAGGACTTTCTTTTTTTTGGGGGGGGGGGTCTTTGTGAGACAAGGCCTTCCTGTAGCCTCAGCTGGCCTGGAACTTGCTACGTAGACCAGACTGGCCTATGAACTCACAGAGTGGTGGGATTAAAGGCAAGTCACCACGGCTAGCTGAAAGGACTTTCTAAATCAACTAGTGGTACCGCATTAAACTAAAAAGCTTCTGTACAATAAAGAAACAATCAAGAATGTGAAGAGTGGGGAAAAAAATCTTCACCAGTGACACATCTGACAGAGGTTTAACATCCAGAATAAAGAAATCAAAAAACAATTGAGAAACCAAATGACCCAATTAAAAGATGGGCTAAAGATCTAAACAGAGTTCTCAAAAGAAATAAAGATGGCCGGACACAGTGGTGTACTCAGCACTTGGGAGGAAGAGGCAGGGGGATCTCTGTGAGTTCAAGACCAGCTTGGTCTACATAGTGAGTTTCAGGCCAGCTGGGGCTACAGGGAGACCCTGTCTCAAAAGATAAAAAGATGGCTAGGAAACATTAAAAAGTGTTCAATGTCTTTAGCAATTAGGGAAATGAAAATTAAAACCACCTTAAGGTATCACCCTACCCCAATGAGACTGGCTAGGATCAAGAGAACAAATGATACCAAATGCTGGCAAGGATGTGGAGAAAGGGAATGCTCATTCACTGCTGGTAGGACTGCAAACTCGTGCAACCCCTATGGAAAACAGTGTGGAGAACTCTTAAAAAACTACAAATGAATATACCATATGACTCGGTTGTACCACTCCTTGGCATATACCCAAAGGACTCATCCTATTGTAGAGACACTTGTACAACCATGTTTGTTGCTGCTCTTTTCATCCTAAATGCCCCTCAACTGATGAGTGGCTAACAAAAATGTGGTATATTTACACAATGGAGTTCTACTCAGCAGTAAAGAAAGATGAAATAATGAAATTTGTGGGTAAATGGATGGATCTAGAAACTGTTATACTAAGTGAAGTAACACAGACTCAGAAAAATAAAAGATGTATGTTCTCCCTCATTTGTGGATCCTAGCACCAAATCCTTATGAGTGCATATCCTGATGTAACTGCAGGAATGAGGAAAATGGAAGGGAACCAGGGAGGTAAAGGAAAAGAAGGAACCCTGAGAAAGAATAATAGTAGGAGACAGGTGTTACTAAGGGAGAAATGTGTAAAAAGGGGGTAAAAAGAGGGAGGAGGGCGGCTATACAAAGAACTATGGGAATAAAGGGGAAGGAGCTCAAAACAGGTGGAACCATGGCATACAAAAATTATCCAGGGAGAAAAGGGGACACTTTAAATGGGAAGGGTGGGGAGTGAGAATAAGACAGAGAGAGAAAGAGGAGAGATAAATAGTGCCTAGTTGGTATAAAAAAAACCAGAGGGAATTGTATTAGTCCAAAAACCTACTGAAAAATTACACACATACTATCTCTACATGAGTTCATGTAGCTGAAAACTGCATAACAAGAAACAGTGCCAGATAGGAGAAACCATCATTTGAGTTGTTGGCCAGGGTAGTCCAACAGACTCCCAAAATTACACAGGCTATTGCCACAGTCCTTGATTGCCTCCTAGAACTTGATGGTAAGACCCTATTGCTGAAGACAGGACATACTTTGGACACAGGATATGGAGCAATGGAGCTGGAACTGACCTGGAAGCCACCTCCCCTTAAGACTAGTCTCTCATAGCTTTGGAGAGCACTATGCAAACTGGTATGGCAGAACATCAATCGATGGTCCAACCCCAGCTTCAAGGCCTAAAAACCCCATCAATGACCAGCACAGCAAACAACATTGGTCCATAGTGGCACTTTTATTTTGGGGGTAATCAACAGCTACCTAACTGGACTTAAAGCTCAATGGGAAGAAACTCATGTCTGCTACTGAAAACCTAGCCAAATACACATAGTGGGAGAGGTCATAGATCTTAGAGAAAACCTCAAGGCTCTCATAACCCTAGGCAAATGTAATTTCTTACTATGTGCAAAATATGAATGCTTAAATATACAGACAAGTATCCCAGTCACCACTCATCAAAGTAGCTTCTTTTTCAACAGAGATTATTACAGAGTTACACCACTGATCCCACACAGAGATTCTCTGTGAATTGCCCAAGTCTAAGTGGCACATATAGGCTGCAGCCTCTGTAGCTAAGATTCACAGAACACAGAACAAGGGATGATGAGAACACTAATGCATCTTTCAATTCTCATCAATGAAGCTCCCTCATGCAGCAGTGGGCCAGGAACACAAAAGGCCACAAATGGTCAAAATGCAGAGAAGAAAAGTCTGCAGAGTGTGGGTCCTTGGACAGGTCTCCTATATTGAGGTCCACTCACCAGGGCTCAGGGGCCATTTTGGAAGAGGGGGGTGGAAAGATTGTAAGAGCCAGGGAGGAGGTGCATGACTGTATGGAAATGGCCCTACAGGTGCCTGGGACTCTTCTCATACAAACATACAGCAATGGTGTCAGCACAAACTTAGGCAGACAAAAACCCAGCACAGAACTGTGGAAATGAACAGCAAGCCCCAATCTTAGGTGAATGATTGACAGCTGATTACTGCTGGGTGAGGAAAAGCTGATCTTGAAGGAAGAGACTCTAGATAGGCTGACTAAACCCCAGTGGATAAACTTGCACTGGAGAGATATCTGGGGACACTAATTTTACATAATAGGCCTTAACACAAATGACAGAATATATGGACTTCAGTTGGGGGGGGGCGTATTGAAGGGTGCCAAAGGGGAAGGAGGAAGTGGGTATAAAGATGATTTTCTGTATGAAATACAGAAAAATTCAATAAAATTTTTTAAAATGAAAAAAATAAAAACAAGTAATTCAAAAACTAAAGAAAAGTCAAGAAATTTCAGATTATACAGCAAACACATCAATACCTAAGTCTCTTTTAGACATATCCTAGGAAGCATAGAAATAATTTGGAACACAAGATAACTGTTTTTCTGAAAATGAAACATTTGAAATCAGACAGGCAAGCAAGGAGTTACGTTAAGGAGAAATACTTAGAAAAAAAGCTTTTTTGCAATACCCAACATTAACAACATAGAAAATATGCCAGAAACAAACCAAATAAGAAACCGCTTATTAAGTTGAAACTTAACACTACCAGTGCATTTTTTCTGCATTTTGAAGAAAACACAAAAAACAAAAACTGCTAGTTTTCTTGTTCATTACCCATCTAAATTTAAGTTTTTGTGTTTACTAGAATTTATAAAGCATGTCTGGGAAATTATAATGTCACAAAACATGCCTGCTGTAGGAAATTAATGATAGATCACTAATTACACCCTTACAAAAATAAGTATAGTTAAAACAAATTTAGTAGGTCATGTTGGGCATGGTGGTCTGTAATCCCAGCACTTAGGAGGCAGAGGCAGGTAGATCTTTGGCCAGCCTGGTCTATGTACTGAGTTCCAGGCCAGCCAAGGTTACATAGTGAGACCCTGTCTCAAAAAAAATGTAAGTATAAATACAAAAAATAAAGCTGTGTTTAATGAAAAGTAAAAAGAACAATAACAAAAAAATGAATTTAGTAGGATCTGCTTTTATTCCTTTCCTATAAATTAAGTGTTTTAAGGTTCTAGGTTCTCTTTAGTCCTAGTTTCTAATGTAAGCCTAATTGTACAGCTTTATGTTTGACATTACATATTGCCAATGGTTAGCACATCTTTGCCCATTCTTATAAAGATGTGAATTTAAGGTCTCTTATTACATGTACTACATCAAGAGACACAAAGTGAATGATCAGACCATAAGATGGATCATCCCCAGCAAGGGCATATAAATTCGAGTATCTACGGGAGAATAAGGAGTTAATGTATAAAATACAAACTAACGACACACACACAAAATACTGTCAGTGATGAGAGTATGTTGAGAAACCTGTTAGGCAATTCTGCCATTGTGTGAACAGAGTATATTTACATAACAAAGATGGCTCAAAATCACCATATGATATTATCTTCTAGTCTCACTACTGGATGCCATCCGTCACTGAATGAATTATGTGGCTCCTGACCATTTATCAAAAGACTCAAAAGTAACATTATCGACAGAAACCTACTTTACCGTTTAAGATATGGAGGCTTATATCCAGGGTCTCACACATGCTGGGCAAATAAACACTACTGCTGGGTTATATACCAATAGCCCAGAAACCTACTTTACACACAGATTGGTTTTAAAAATGGCATATTTATATATACAGATATAAAATATGGATACACATTCAAACGTATGTTCAGGACAGTTATTTGGGAGACCGCAGATGAAGGCATGTCTCCCTTCCTCACTTGTAGTTTTCAAGAATAACTGTAGGATGTGCTAGGGATGCAACATCTTGAGAAGAGGTGCTAGCTGCAGCAGCCTGATCTCTGTTCCTGTCACCTTGGAAACAGGATATCTATCCTTCAATGCTTTAAGCCCAATGAATCATGTTGCCATTGGGTTATATAACCCAAGATACACTTGCTTTTTGTAGTTCCTCCCAGGCAGTACACAAACAAGATTTTATCCACCTTGGACTTTCATCCACCAGCTTTCCTAAGCCTTGTAGAGATGGTTGGCAGTGAATTCTCAGCTTCTCTTGGTTCTTTGATGTCTACGTGTAAGTAACAAACCTGTATCGTGTAACTAGTGTGCCTGTTCTATTTCATTAGACTTAGGCAAGTAGTAAAAATGTAGTACAACATGCACTAGGCTAAAATAGTAACCATGGCACAGTAAACCTGTTTCACAATATAAAACCTGGAGTACTTTATCCTAATATCACACAAAGTAGACTTTACAACAAGGACTATCACCAGAGACATTTTCTAATAATAAAGGGGTCCATTCTTCAAGAACCCACAGTCCTAATGAGGGACTAGAAGCTAGCAATGTTTCTGGTACACAGGAAAATGGCCACTAATAAGAATTGAAGATGGCACATCTCTGGCTTCTTTTTCTCCCTCCCCAGCCAGCAGGGCCCTTTCAGATGACTGGTTGAGTTTAGATAAGACCAAGTCTGGAGAGGAATGTATCTTCAGCTTGAAGCTGTAAACCTATCAGACCTCTCTTCTCTGTTTAAGTTAACCAATCCAAAATTGGGGTAGAAGGGCCCACCATATACCACCAAAGACACTTAAAAGATCCAGAACTCCTTGGGGCTTTGGCGTTTACATTTCTGAATTCCCTCTTCACTTGTGGAGAGTCCTGAGTGTTTCTTTACTTTTTTTTTTTTTGAGACAGGGTCTCCCTGTAGTCCCAGCTGTCCTGGAACTCACTATGTAGACCAGGCTGGCCTTGAACTCACAGAGATCTGCCTGCCTCTGCCTCTCCAGTGCTGGGATTAAAGGCATGTGCCACCACGCCTGGCCCAAAGTTTATTTCTGTTGATTCTGCTCTGTCTGAAATGTTTGCTGCTTTTTAATTCTTTAATTGGCAGAGAAAATCAACCCGATCAGATCAGACCTCTAGATGGTAACACTAACGCACAAATACCTAATTAACTAACAGAGCCTCATAACATTAAAAAAAAAAAAAAAAGTGAAGAGTCAGGCATGGTGGCACAAACCTTTAATCCCAGCACTAGGGAGGCAGAGGCAGGGAGATCTCTATGATAAGGCCCGCCTTATCTACATAGTGAGTCCCAGGTTGGCTCAGGCTATAGGGAGACCCTGTCTCAGAAAAAAAGATACAGCTGAAAAGAAAAACAGACAAATTTGCATTTTATTATAATTGGAAATTTTAACTCTCCTTTCTCAATAACCAACAGATTGACAGAAAATCAGAATAGAGAAGACTTGAATTAAAGAGTCAAATAATTATCAACTGACAGTTACAACACCCAATGCCAGCAAAATGTAAATTTAAGTGTATTCACACTTAAATTGAGAAGTCATCAAGATTTAATATATACTGAACAATAAAAACTGTTTAAATCAACTAAAAGCACACAGCCTATGTTTCATGACCAAAGTAAGACTGGCTTAGAAATTAGGACAGAAGCTGGGAGTGGTGGCGCACGTCTTTATTCCTAGCATTCCAGAGGCAGGCAGATCTCTGTGAGTTCGAGGCCAGCCTAATCTACATAGTGAGTTCTAGGCCAGCTGGGGCTACAGGGAGACCCTGTCTCCAAAAAAAAAACCAAACCAAAAATAAATAAAATGATGTAGCCAGGTATGGTGACACATACCTTTAATCCCAGCACTCTGGAGGTAGACTCAAGCATATCTCTTTGAGATTTTGAGGCGAGCCTGGTCTACATTTTTTGAGACTATCTCAAAAAAACAAAAAACAGAGACTGGAGAAATAGCTCAATGGTTAAGAGCACTTGCTCTTCCTGCTGAGGACCAGGATTCAGCTTCTAGCACCCACATGTTGGATAACCACCATTTACAACTCCAGTTCCAGGGGATTCAATGTCTTCTGCCTTCTTCTGGCACTGCACCCATGTGGTGCACTTTAGATACATGCAGGCAAACCAATCATACACCTAAAAACAACAATGATGTACATTTCTATCTGAACAATAATTAGAAAAAATTATTGAAAAATATTTTTAAAAATTGGATGACTTGTCTATATAACTACAATGCTACAATAATTTAGATGGGGAGGTATCCAAATAAGGTCAGAAATACGAATAATGGAGCAGAACAAGAATTCAGAAATAATCATATATAGAGAGAATGTGTAACAAATGTTGTGCAGCAATTTCTTCCTGGATAAGTCAGTCTATCTAGGAGGGAAGTCATCTTGGAGGGAAGCTCTTAAGACAGGACTTAAAAGGGAAGTAGAACAACAGGATATTTCTCAGGAAAAGTGAAACATTCCATACTGTAGGGAAGTTGTTAAGCTCAGAAAGTATACAACTCAATAGCTTCAAGAATTCCCTGAAACTGACCAGCTTCTTGAGATACTTTTCAGAGCAGCAGAGCCAGGGGCCAAGTTGCCTGATGAAGCAGAGAACAGCACAGCTGCCTGGAAAAGCCACTCCTCAACCTGCTGTGCTGCCTGATTGTGTAGTGAGGTCCAGATTTCCAGTTACACAAGCAGTCATCTATGCTAGGGTGTACTTTGGTGATGCAGCTGTCTTTGAGTCATTTCTGCTCCTGTAAGTAACCCCTCACCCATAATCCTCTAAATAACCCCAATAAAACTCACTGGTTCACCAAGTTGGATTTTGATGGTATTTGATGGTATCCTTACTTTCATCTGTCATTGGTTCCCTATCTGGCGTGAGTAGACTTTTATTCATGTCTCCCTAGGAATAGTGTCTCACAACAAGTCTGTAATCAGTCTCAAAGAAAGAAATATAATAGGCAAGAATTCTGTAGAAATGAAATTATCGTACAGTTTCCAAAATGAGTCAATTCAAAGTAAAAAAAAAAAATCATTATGCAAAAACTAAAAGCAAACTGAAAACTCTAAGGGAAAAAGGATAAATTATGAAAAGAAAAGACTCTTGGCCACAACAAAGGAAACACAAAGTTATCTTCAAAAATAATAATTGTACAACCAAACTCGCATGGTAATACACACCTATAATCCCAGCACTGGGTAGGTAGAGGCAGGACAATCTGGAGTTAGGTGACTCTGTCTCAAAAAAAACAAGCCCCAAAACGGGGGGAAGGTGTCCTAACTAAGCAGATATATTAAATATTTAATAAAATACACTAGTTAAAAATACTGTGATATGGGGCTAGAGAGATGGTTCAGAGGGTTAAAAGCATTGGTTGTTCTTGCAGAAGAGCTGGGTTCAAATATCAGCATGCACATAGAGGCTAACAACCATCCACATCTCTAGGTCCAGGGGATCTAATGCCCTCTTCTGTCCTCCAAGGGCACTGCACAACACAGATGAACTTATAAACATGCAGGCATTAACACTCATATACATAAAATAAATTCTGTGAAAAGCCTTGATAAAACCCAACAATACATTATATTACCAATCTGACAGGCTTTTAGGTTCATAAGTTCATTTACTCTTGGATTTTATGTTGATACAAATTTGTATGTGACTATGTAAAACATTTACATGAGTTCAAAAGTCAAAAACTTCTATCCTTAACACTAATTCCACTTACTCTCTTCCGTTTAAGTAACCATATTTATTTATGGTTTACTAAACCATTTTATTAAACATTTTACCCAGTATTTAAATTTTCTTTTCCTAAAAGATATTTTTGCAAAAGTCTACCCAGGTTGGGTTCCCAGTACCCACATGATGGTTCCTAACCACCTCTAACTCTAGTCTCCTGGCCTCTATAGGCATATACACACATGCAGGTATTCACACATATACATAAATTAAGTATTTTTCTACACAAAAAAGTAGCTAACTACTGTATCCTCTGCAATGTAGCTTTCTCTGGTTCACTTAATATATTATGGTCATACATTCCATAACAGTAAATATGTATTAAACATCTGACTTTGTTATTTTTCCCCACACTGTCTGGCTGTACACTTTTACAATGGGGAAAAATTAACCTAATGCGGGACACTAATGAACTATGACCTCAGTATAACTTTGTTCTGTATGGTAGATGAATTAAGTTCTAACAAATGTATTTGACAAGAACCTTATGAACTCCTAGTAATAAGCCTAATCAGTGTGTTCGTTCATGTTTGTAGAAGTGACAGGATTTTGGAAGTTTCTACTTGTACTCAAATCATAAATAAAGGTCACAGAGCTCAGTCTCAGGCTGAGATAAAACCACCTCAAAAACCAGTCCCTGATCTCGAGGAAGCACCTGCTGTGATGTGTCTTATTTGTTAAAATAGCCAAGAGTGTGCTGGCATCAGCGATACATCATGTTACTGGGAAATGTCACCACCTTTGCCCACACTTGCCCAAAATACCTGTTTGTAAAACCGATGGCTATTTAAATTCCCTATAATAGCCTAAAGGGCATATAAACTTTTATGTTGGAAGTCTCAAATCCACCAGAATGATTACTGCCAAGGGATAACAAGAAAAATCCCATTAAAAACCTGCATGTATTCCAATCCATGCTTCAATTTCACTGAGGCCTGCAAATGATAAAGGATGGCTTCCTCTGCTTCCTGAGTATGGTTTGTGCTTTCTTGCTAGGCCAGGTGAGTCTTGAGCTAATTCCTGTAGCAGTTATATAGCAAATCTCCTCTGATGGCTTATTTTTAACCTTTTTTATTACAGAGGATACAATGAATAATCATCCACATATCACTTTTTATACTCTTGGCAGAAGTACTGTTAAAATAGACTCCTAAAAGTGGGTTTGTGGGTCAAAAGATAAAAGAATCTCTAACTTTAGAAACTGCCAAGTGTATCCTCATAAATGCATGCTATCCAGTATCTCAAAGGCTCAAATAGAATATGTTGAAAATTTGGGGATTGTTGCCCAATAGGTGAAAAGTAGTTACGTTGCTGTTTTAACTGACATACTCATTATAAGGTTTAACATCTTTTCAAAACAGTCATTTGCATTTGTATTTGATATGCAACTGCTTATTCTTATATTTATGCACATTTATTTATATATGTGCATAAACTGTCAAATTAAAAACTACTTTCAGAATTTAAGAGCAATACTGGTAGCATTATTAAATATTAAAGATAGAGCAAATATGTAACTATGTTAAGTTTATCAGGATGAAAATTATCAGTATAATAAATCACCAAGACAGTTGAGAGGGACCACCCTCTCCTGGAACACTGGGCAGGTGTTAAACATTGTCAAAGTACCATTAAATCGCTAACTGTGAAGCTGGAGAGATCACTCAGTGGCTAAGAACTACTCTGTTCCAAAGGACCTGGGTTTGGTTCCCAGGACTCACATGGTGACTAACAACTATCTAGAACACCAGTTCCAGGAGATACAATGCCGTCTTCTGGCCTCTGTGGGCCTTGCATGACAGAGCTGTAGTTAATACAAGCAGGCAAAACACATACACATAAAATATTTAAAAATAAAATGTTAATAAATTCCTATTATAAGCACTCCTAATCATTTGCCTGCAAATAAGCAAAGATGTTGGGGCAGGACAATTGATTGGCAGCTACTAGACTTTTCCTTGCCATCCTGGATGCCTTGAGCAGAAGGACTGGTATCAGTGAAACATCCAGCCAGACTACCTGTATGCCATTCTGAAAACTTCACATAGGCCTTCTATGAACTCTAATGCTTGCTCTGGCTCCTTCAAGTACAGCCCCAGCCAGGATTATTTCCATTTGTAATGGTCTTTTTGCTAGCACAAGTGTTGGTGAGTTCTAGATGAACTTGCAACCATTTCTAAGTAGGCAAAAGGGGGAGCATTTTCCCTAGTGGCCTACAAAGGACTGTTGTGCCTAGTGTAAAAGTGGCAATAAAGTAACTGGTGGAAAGATATTTCTTCTCTGACTCTAAAAGCAGGTGCTTTAGCAGAGATGGTTCAGAGATATCTTTCATGTACTGCCTCCCCTGGTACTGCAACATCAGGTCCCAACCCAAACAGGCTTTTCCCCAGTGGTCTTTTTCTTGCCCGGTTTTAGTACAAGGGGCTGAGCTGGCATATGAAGAAAGCAGCAACAGAAACAGTGGAGTGGCAGTGACAGGAGAGTTGCCAGCATGTTAAGCTGTAAAAGCAGCAGAGTGGCCAGCTGCATTGACAGCTAAAGAGGCAGAACTGCCAAACCAAGGCCAAAAGCAGACTAGCAGATAAAGTCAAAGAGCAGCAGTAGCTGTCTTCTAAAATGGTAGAAACTGTGGCAGTAGCCATAGCAACAACTGGCAGCTAAACAGTTCAAAGGACCAATCAGGTCAAGAACAAGGGGGTGGTGTAAGTAGAGACCACAAAGAGCTGAATCTCAATAGAAAGGCTGTAAATAAATACCAGAGATGAGACACAGGAGAAACTGCAGCCTTTGGGGGCTAGAAGAGTTGCAGAGAGCTGTCAAGTCTTTCAAGGGTCTTGGGAGCTGTAACACTGGACATTGATAAAGACTGAGGAATCCCAATACTTAGGCCTGCCTGGAAGCTGCAAGGCTAACTGCTGCCAAGGACTGAAGAGTTCCAACTTCTCAGGCCTAGACAATGGCTGTACACCTGCACAGCGAGGGGTCCTAGTAGTCTAGGCCTACACAAGAGCTGTAACACTTTAAGAATCCAGATATATAAAATATATGCAAGAGTTACCACCAGAGGGTACCTACCACCTGCTGCTATTCACTTTTGCCTGCCTACTGTTGTAGTTTACTAAGGCCAAAAGATATAAAAGCTGCCATAATCCAGCCCCTGAAGAGCTTCTCCTTACCCACCCATGATTTCTACCCAGGTAGAGCAAAAGAACTCCAGCCAAGCTGGGTGTGGTGGCAGCTCACACCTATGTTCCCAGCACTCAGGAAGCAAAGGCAAGTATATCTTGGAGTTCAAAACCACCTAGTATACACAGCATGCTCAGGTCAATCAGGGTTAGGCGGTGAGACTAAAAAACAAAAAAGGGACATCAGTCAGCAAATTACAAACAACTTGATTTTATTTCACAATTAAATTCCAAAAATCTTGAGGGCTGAAAATGTAACTCAGTGGTGGTAGAGTACTTGTTTAGCATGCATAAAGCCCCAGGTTCTAACTGCATTTTATCACCCCCAAAAAAATTTAAAAAGGCATACAAATATAAAAAGACACTAACACATTACCACAAGGCAAGAAAAATTTTAGCTGGATGTAGTATCCCACTTCTAGTACTTGGGAGGTATTAGGATCAAGAGATAATCTTCCTCCACTACACAGCAAGTCCAATTTACATGCAGTAACATGGATAACTCTCCCAACAATTAAAACAGCGATAAAGTACACTGTAACCATTGTTCTTATAACACAAAGTTGTCAAACAGTATAGTTTATACCATAAAGTAAATGGAAGTGCTGTGTGTTAGGAACTTGACCAGGCATTAGCAGACTTAGAGGTCACTGAAGAACTCCTTCAGGATCAGCTATGGACCCTACCTTCCATGTCCCTAGTAATAGTGATTTAAAGAAAGGGAAAGAAGCAAAACCAAGGTTGTTCTCCTTAGCGTCTGAAATACCATATGAAAGGAAGAAACATGGAGTTAGCAGGTCTTTGAGGAGTCCCATAGGAAAAGTCATTTCTTCCTGGTAAAGCATGGCTATTTTTAAAAATAATTTTTCTTTCTCTTTAATCTACTCTGCTACATGATTTTTGTCAAAAGAACATGATCTATAAATTGGGGGTGGTAACACCTGTGATCCTAACACTCAGGAGTAGAGGCAGAAGGATCAGAAGTTCAAGGTCATCTTCAACTATATAAGGAATTGAGGCCACAGTAGGCTACATGAGAGCCTGTCTCAAAGAATGAAATCTGAATTCTACCTCTACATGGCTCTCTAAAAGGTCCAAAAGACAAGATTCCAAGACAATACTATTGCTCTTTAAGAGTAATCTAAACAGGGGCTGGAGAGATGGCTCAGTAGTTAAGAGCAATTACTGTGCTTCCAGAAGACCCAGGTCAGTTCCCAGCACCAATATTGTGGCTAACAACCATCCCTAACTCCGGTTTCAGGGGATCCAACACCCTCTTTCTGGTCTCAAGCATTTCACGACAGGAATACTTACATTCATGCAGGCAAAACATTAAAATTTTTTAAATAATCCAATTGAGTCTGTCCGTCACTTGGACAGGAGGACCAACTCTCAAAGCAGATACACCTCAAAAGATCAAAAAAAAATATTTTATGTGTATGACTGTATTGCTTGCATGTATGTGAGTGCACCTGTGTCGTGCAATGCCGCGGAGGTCAGAACAGAGCTTCGGATTCCCCTGGAACTGAAGTTAAGAACGGTTTGTAGCTACCATTGTGGGTGCTGGGAATCGAACCTGGTCCTCTGCAAGAGCAGTCAGTGCTCTTAACCGCTGAACCATCTCTCCAGCCCCTCAAAAGATGTTTTTTAAAAGACAAGGAATAATTACTCCCTTAATGAAATAGACCCAAGAAGCCCCTACCTACAGTTATTTGCAATTCTTAACTGTTATTAAGATTGCCTACTTTTCTGAGTTCTAACACAAAAAGCCTTTTACTTCCCTCTCTGTCCCCCTTTTTCCCATACTGGCCAAAACCCTTAGCCTGCCTGACCTAATACTTGACATTCTCACTCTCTCTGAAGGCCACCTTTCCCTCATGCAGCTCCTTACACACCTCCATAGCTCAATCTCCTGCCCTTCTCTGTCTTATCTTCAAAGCATGACTTTCTCTTCCTCTTGTTCATCTCCCTCCTCCCAGCAGCTGCCCACTTGCCTGCCTTATTTATTCCCTCAAATGCCAAGAAAGTTATCCTAGAGTTCTCTTTTAGCTATGAGATTAAGAACATGCAAAAAAGGGACTCTAATTCCTACTAACACAATTTCCTTGGAAAATGATTTAAGATGTTGGGGCGGGGGAGCTGGGAATAAAGTTCAATGGCAGAACACTTACTCTATCACTCCCAGCACCTCGAGGATGGGGGGGGGGGGGGGGGGGAGAGACAGAGACAGAGAAGTTACTGGGTCTGCGGCTATAGCTTGGTTTTAATTCCTAACAAGCAGGCACAGTTTAGCCAGGCGTGGTAATGCAGGTCTTTAATCCCAGCGGTGGGAAAGCAGAGGCAGGCAGAGAGTTCAAGGCCAGCCTGGTCTACCTAATGAGTTCCAGGCCAGCTGGAGCTGTCTCAAAAAAAAAAAAAAGAGCTTAGTTTATAGATAGTTACTACCAAATTAGTACCAAGCTTGCCAATCAACAGAAATGCAAATCTTTCAGTATCAGGTACTTTATGAGCACTATATTTGTTCTCTCAGATATATTCTCTTAAATCTGAAGTCTTTCCAGCTCTAATCTTAAGTTCACTGCAAGCTTCCACTCTGTGACTTTCATAATTATCCTGAGAATTCCTCTGTCAAACACAAAGAGCTACATGCTTTATGACACATGAAGTTTAGTTTTAAATAACCATAAGTAGTAATGTTGAATAACCACTGAACACAATACAAGATCTTATTTTGTGTAGGATATAACACAGTAGAAGAGCACTGTTAGTAGTTATTTAAAATCGGTTTAAAAGAATTCTTTACATGTTGGCAAAACCAATCTGCAACAATGCCCATTTGGTTGGGTTTTATTACTATTGTGTGTTTGTGTATAATGTATGTGTAGGCACATGTGCCATAGTGCACATGTGGAGGTCAGAAAACAACCCTGTGGAGCTGGTTCTCTCCTACCTTTATGTGGGTTTCCAGGGATTAACGCAGGTCTTGTGCAGTGTACCTTTACCCACTATGCCATCTTGCTGGTCTCTGGTGTGATTTTTGTTTTGTTTTGATGGGAGAGGATGGAGGGGAAGACTTCCATCTTCTGATTTAGGGATCTGTCTAGTTATATAAGTTATATGGTGCCAAAATCAAAGTTATGTGATACAAGTTGCAAGTTTCCATTCTTAATTCCTTCCCTTCCTTTCCTTTAATTCCTTCCATTATTGTACAGTATCTTTAAGGATATACTTTCTCTTACTTCTTATCGTCACTAAGATGGTACTCCAAGTCCTTTTAGTGCGTAGGGGTAAATACACATGGACACACAATTTCATCTTACCTTCTAGAAAAAGATACTGTGTGGATTCTCCTGCACCCTGCCATTTCCATTAGTGATATACCTTAGAATAATACTCCCTAACAGTATAGATAGATCTTTATTTTTTTCATATCCGTTCAGTGACACACCATAGTTTATTCCACCAGTCATCTGTTGTTGGTCAATCTTTTATTACCAAGAATGAAGTACCTCATTTTATACTCTTGTATCTTTGAGATACATTCTTAGAAGTAGACTCTGCTGAGTAAATGAGAAAGTGCATTTTTAATTTTGCTAAACTGTGTCAAATTCCCTTCTACATTTATTTTATAACAGCATTTATTATCAGCAATCCCACTGACAATATAGTAAAGTGACTTTTCTACAGTTTCACACAGAAAGCATTCATTTCTCATGAACGTTCTACATATATTTACAAAGTGATCTCTTTTATGCAACAGACAGCCATAAGATTATTATTTGCTTTTGCTTGTGTTAGGACCTTGATAGCTTTATACACCAGTTTGTTTGTTTTTTTTTTTTGTGTGTGTGTGTTATGCCTGCACGTATGTAAGTGCACCGATGTCATGCAAGGTGCACGGAGGACAGAAGAGGGTATCGAGTCCCCTGGACTAGAGTTACAGATGATTGTTAGCCACCATGTGGATTCTGGGATTTGAACCAAGATCTTCTGCAAGAACAGTCAATGCTCTTAACCACCGAGTCATCTCTCAAGCCCCTGTTTTTCTTTCTTTCTAAAGACAAGGTCTCATGAATCTCAGGCTGGTCTCAAACCTGTTATGCAGCCAAGGATGAACTCTGACTCTCCATCTCCTATATGCTAGGATTACAAACCTGCACCACCATAGCTCTTTTAAAGCTTCATGCATGTCAGGCAAGCACTCTACCAACTAAGCTACATCCCCAGCCCAACTACATCACTTCACTCTATTTAAAGTCATGCTTGAGTAGGGTAGGGTGGTCTATACCTGTAATCGTAGCACTTGGGAGATTCAGGCAGGAATATCCCAAATTTGCAATCAACTAGGGCTATATAATGAGTTCAAGGCAAACATGAGCTACGTAGTGAGACTGTGTTTCAAAATACTAAAGGCCATGGATGTAACTCAGTGGTAGAGTTCAGGCCCCAGGTTTAATCCTCAGAACTACAAAACCAAACTAAATCAGAAAACATGTTTACTAATACCTCAAAACAGTGCTATTTGTATCAAGTCCTTAATGAGATAAGGAGATTATGTTACAATAGAAACCATGTCATTAAACACATTTTTTTAATTTCAGTAAACACTGGGTTAAGTTCTGTGCCAAACTCCTTATTTCAAAACCATGGTAACAGTTTGGGAAACACACTTTAAGTGCTGACGGAATATACTCTGCTTCTTTAGAAGGGTGGGGACAATGCAAGAAGGAAGAAAGGTGTTATGATAAATTCCTACTCTAATGCAGTAAATGGGCATCAACATGGTGCACAAGAACACTGTATTTTATTGGTCAACTACAAAACTCCACTCCTCAAACCTATTTCCACTCCTGTTACTACCCTCACATTATCAGGATCTCATTTCCTACTTGAAAGATAAGCAAGGGGTTCATGATAAAAAGTGTTTACTCTGAAGCTTCACAAGCTTTCTTTAAAAAGTCCAATCCTTCCACCTGTTTCCTGAACAAGTCCCTTCCTAAAAAGCCTCATACCCTCACAAATCTTTGTATTTTGCTTTAGTATGGATACTTTCTACTTCCATTAAAATGGTACTTAAAAGTTTGTAGTTTATTAAAAAAAGAAATGAGAAATCCTCAGGTTCCTATTTCTCCTACTTCTGGTTTTGCCTTACTTAACAGCCTTTTCCTCTACTTTAGAAGTAAATTAATAGAGGGGCTAGAGAGGGAGAGATGGCTTGGCAGTTAAAGAGCACTGATTCCTCTTGCAGAGGACCCGGGTTTGACTCCCAGTACCCACATGGTGCCTGACAACCATCTGTAACTCTGGTTCCAGAGGATCTGATGCCCTCTTCTGACCTCTGTGCACGTTGCACAACATGAGTGAACTTACACAAAATAAAGAAGTAAATTAGTAGAAGTGTACAAACTTTCCAATGTTTTCATCGCTAATTCATGGACTGATTAAACAACTGCCCAAACTGACTTCTACTTCTCTTTCTAAAATATGCTTTTACATTACTGTCATGTTATCAATGTTTTTTCTTTTTAAAAAAATATTTTATTATTTTATGTGTATAAGTGTATTGCCTACATGAATTTAAGTGCACCTGTGTTGGGCAATGCCTGCAGAGGTGAGAAGAGGGCGTCAGATCCCCTGGGACTGGAGTTATAGACAGTTGTTAGCTGTCATGTGGGTACTGGGAACCAAACCTGGGTCCTCTGCAAGAGCAGTCAGTGAAATGCTGAGCCATCTCTCTAACACCCTCAGTCTTATTTCTTTAAAAAAGAAAAAAAGAAAGAAAAAAATTAAAGACTTATTTGGGATCTGAAGAGATGGCTCAGCAGTTAAAAGCACAGGCTGCTCCAGAGGATCAAGATTCAGTTCTCAGCACCCACACAGCAGCTAACAACTGTCCCTAACTCCAGTTCCAGGGAAGCCAACACCCTCTTCTCACCTCAGTGGGCACTGCATGCTCATGGTGGTTACATACATGCAAGCAAAATACTCATACAAATAAAATTAAAAATTTTAAAAGATTTACTTTTACTTATGTGCATGTGTGTATATATACCCATGTATGTGCAGGTATCCAGAGCCAGAAGAGGGCACCAGAGTCCCTGGAACTGGAGTTACTGGTGGTTGTGAGCCACCTGATGTAGGTGTTGGGAATAGAACACAAGTCTTCTGCAAAAGCAACAGGTACCCTTAAATGCTGAGTAGTCTCTCCAGCCTCCTTTATTTGGTCTCTTAAAGTATTCTCTAACTTGGCCTCCAAGAGCACTGCACTATAAAATACCACACTGCCTTTTCTTTTCTTTCTTTCTTGGTCTTTTTGAGACAGGGACTCCCTGTAGCCCCAGCTGGCCTGGAACTCATTATGTAGACCAGGCTGGCTTTGAACTCAAGAGATCCACCTGCCTCTGCCTTGGGAGTGCTGGGATTAAAGGTGTGCACCATCACGCCCAGCACATACTGCCTTTTCTAACATTTTCTTTCCCTACCTTCTAAGACATTACATTTTCCTGGGTTTCCTGTTAGTGTCTTCAGTAATCAGTGAATCTGAATCTAATTCGGTAATACCAAAGTCTTCCTAATCTAGTAGCCATTGTGCTAGATGATTTTCTCACTCTATTATCCAAAATGGAAGAGAAGGAAAAAGAAAAAATAAGGAGACCAGACAGGAAGCACCAAAGAAGTGGTATAACTGTAATGCCAAAACCCAAGTCAGGTAACGAACAAAGTCTATAATAAGGGTCAGAAGAAAGATACAAACATATACCAGTACAAAGAAACTCTAGGAATGGTCTTTCCTGGATTATACTTCACACTAAATATACATGGGATGCCAGTGATACTATTATTCCATCCAATCAATATAAATGACTTTTTCTCCCCCCCCCCTTTTTTTTTGTTACAAACAGGGTCTCCCTGACTATGAAGGCCATGCTGACTTACAACTCTGTCTTCCTATCCCAGGCTCCTGAGGACTAGAATTACAGGCCTGTGTCACAACAACATTTAGCAAACATTTTCTAGGCTATTTATACTACAAGAAATCAGATGAAAGTGCTTTGAGAAATAAGGTGGCTTTCCAATTTCAAAGAATAGAAGGGGCTGGGGAATACAACACCTGCCACCATGCAAAAGTTTCCTAGGCCTCCAAAAACAAACATGAGGATAGGCATTTGAAAATATTTTGAAGAGGTTAAAAAACAAAATGGAAAAAAGGTGAGGTCATTTGACTTATATCTGTATTTGCATGTTATTTAACATGCAAACATATCTACTACATATGTTTAATATGTTCCTATGTTGTGCCCATAATATCTTGTATATAATAAATTATATAAACAAGACATTTTAAAAGGATGAAAGATGAGAATTTTTTTTTTTTTTTTTTTTTTGGTCTTTTTGAGACAGGGTCTCCCTGTAGCCACAGCTGGCCTAGAACTCCCTATGTAGACCAGGCTGGCCTTGAACTCAAGAGATCTGCCCGCCTCTGCCTCCCATGCTGGGATTAAAGGAGTGGGCCACCACACCTGGCCAGAGAATATTTTTAAGTACATGTTAATCATGTCAAGATTCAAAATACAATTAAGGTGTGGTTCCCAAACCAATGTCAGTCTTATTTCTTTTGAAATTCTTAGGCCCATGTCTTCTTAGATCTGGTTAGTCACTGCCATTAACTTTATAGTAATCCTCATAAGAGCTTACAAAGCACCAGTTCTGCTGTCTAGTGCTACTGTGCTTGCAGATAAGTATCATCTTTATCACTGTTGAAAATACGACCTCAAAGGTTAAAAAATCTGAGGCTGGTGAAAAATAATTCCATCAACTCCATACAGTTGATGCTATGAAACACTAAATAGGATGCAATGGTTATAGTGTTCTAGAAAGTATTTACCTCCCTGTCAGTGAATGCATTTAATTCCCAGATATGACAAATCTCTCTACACAACTCTGGGAAGTCATGCACTATGAGCAGCCAGCCTGACTCCTCCGGGCTTAACTTTCTATACTATCCAAAACTGATGAGGGGCCAAGCATCCAACCTTGATTATAGACTTCAACAGAAGAGCAATATATCCAAACTGCTAACTGGAACTTACACTCACTTTATAAAGTTATTTATTATGACTCCTTGCATGTTGCATACTGTGGCACATGCAAGGAGGTAGTTGGAAGTAGTTGGTTCTCTCCTTCCATCATGGGCTCTGGAGATTGAACTCAGGTTGTCAGGCTTGCATGGCAAACACCTTTAACTGGCTCAGTCACCTCACCCCACTTTTGGGGGGGAGGTGAGTGGGGACAATGTCTTGCTACTATGTAGCCCACGATGGTCTTGAACGCACCATTCTCCTCCCTCAATCGCCATAATGCAAAGATTACGAGCATGAACTATCACAGCCAAGGTCACATTTCATGGAGATTGTACATGTGTTCTATCTACATCCTGTAACTTAGAGATTTTTCAAGTCACTGAAATTCAGGGACTGTTGTAAGCAGCCTCCTTGTGGGACTTCCCTATGAACTGATATTACAGGTATTATGTCTAACCATAATCTTTAAAACTTTTGGCCATCAATGAAGTTAAAAACAGGTATCAAAATCCATAAAACTACTTATTCAACCACATGGAAATGATAATTTGGGGTTTGGGAAAAAAATAGGAGCTGCAGTAAAGACATATATCTTCAGATCTTAAGGGCAATTGTGTTCAGTTTTATAAGTTATACATAGGGCATTTTCTTCCGTTACATACTCACATCAGAGTCTGTGGCAGCCTTGATGCCTCCCCTCAGGATACTCCTCATAGCATATGTGAAAAGTAGCCATTTGCATGCTTATTCATGTTACTGTGACAATCTACTTAACAGTAACTAATTTATACATGAAGTACTGGAGATCAAACCCAGGGCCTTGCACATGTTAGCCAAATTCCCTACACTTAACTGACCTACATTCCTAGCCCTTACATATCAGTACTTAAATATTTTTGAAAAAAAAAGTTCTAATTTTTCCTCACCTCAAGAATTTTATTTTACGACATACTATTATTACCATCGCATTCTGAACACTGGTTTAGTGAGCAGTAAAAGTGTAGATCTGTTTTCCATTTCATTCATTCTAGTGGTGAAGCTTCCTGTTGTTTCAAGTTGGCTTACTGAGTTTTGCACTTCCTTTTTCATTTCTGCCTGAGTTTTCTTCACTGTTTCTATCTCTTCTGTGAATTCATTCAGAAGTTATCCCTATCTTCTTTTAGCTCTTTGATTTGTTTGTTCTTGTGTTTTTTAAATTTGTTGAATTCCTTAATCATGTTTATGACTGTTCTTTTAAATTCACTGTCCTGGGTTATCTCTAGGGGGTTCTCCTTGTAGAACTCCTTTACAGGATTGGTGAAATTTGGTAGGGACATAGTGTTTTGGCTTTCCATTTCATTATTCTTTCATTGTGGTTTTGGCATGTGAATTTCTTTTGTTTATGATTCTGATACGAGAATTAAGTTGAAGTATGCTTCTGTTTCTATTATCCGGGTACCTAGATCCTTTATTGGTTATATAAAGCTGGTTGGTACAGGGTTCAGGTTCTCTCAAGTTTATTTTGGAGGGAACTGATGGCTTCAGATCAGCTATTCAGGAGTATCCAGAGAAGCCCAATTCAGGTTCCAGTCAGGTACACTCAGGCTTCCTTCATCATGTGGCGGCAGGATCCAGGCTCTCTTAGGCAGTCTCCTGTGTTGTCAACCCTATGCCAGAGGGAGGCCAGAATATCTGCTGAGATCCAGCAGCTGAGAACCCACTCTCTCAGGCTGTCTGCTAGAATCTCAGCCTTAGCCTACTAAAGCCAGATCTGCCCTGGGGCCTTGGGAAGGGCCTCACAAAATCCCTGGTAGGGGGACAGTATGGCATGGCGCAATTATGGGACGCTCACCACCATGTAGAGGCAGGATTTGGGGGCTGTCAGGCAGTCCCCTGGGTTCTCAGGCCCTCTGGTAGTTGGAGGCCAGAACCTGGCACTTTCTGGAGGTCTGCTGAGCTCTAAGCCGCTACCCCATGGAGGTCTGAACCCACTCTCTCAGGCTGTCTGCCAGGATCTCAGCCTTAGCAGACCAAAGCCAGATCTGACTTTTTCCTAGTTCCCTATCTAGAACTTGTAATGCTAATTACTCTTGCCTTTACTTCTCCTTCACATCTCCTATTCATGATTCAAGGACTTTGTTTTCCCCTTAGAGATTAAGAGCTATGCAATTTGGGAGTCTTTTAGATAGACCCAAAGAAGGGGTACTCCAATTGCTTCACCCTGCATCCCTGTTCAGCATGGAAGAAGCCAGAGCAGTCAGAATCCCTATTCCCTATTGGCAATTTGGGTAACCCCTTCAGAGGATGGCGTGATAAGAATAGGAGGTAGGAACTGGCTAGGCAGTTAGGGTAAGAAATGTAGACAGTTTCTTGGTTAAAAGTCAAAATGTCCTTGGGACTGTTAGCAACGTACTCTGTTCCAAAGGCCAAAAATGTCAACAGTATTTGGGAGCTTGTATCTAATCCTTAAAAGATTTTAGGGTTGCCTCTTCAGAGGAGGGAGGGAGTGGGCATGGATTTTATCAAAACACCTTATATGCATGTATGAAATTCTGAAGTTTTTGTAAAAGTTAAAAAAAATAAAATGTTAAAAACATTTAAAAAAATGCAGATCTGGGGCTGAAGAGATGGCTCAGCAGTTAAGAGCAATGGCTGCTCTTGTAGAGGATCTGGGTTTGGTTCTCAGCAACGACATGGTGGCCGACAACTGCCATAACTCCAGTTTCAGGGGATCTGGTGCCCTCTTCTGACCTCCGTGGGCAATACATGACACGGGACCACTTACAATGCATGCAGGAAATATACTCATACACATAAAAATAAATAAATAAATAAAAATGCAGAGCTGAGAGGCTGGAGAGATGGCTTAGCAGTTAAGAGCACTGGCAGTTCTTCCAGAGGACCTGGGTTCAGTTCCCAGCACCCACATGGTGACTAACAACAGTTTATAACTCTAGTTCCAGGGGATCCAACTCCCTCTTCTGATTTCAGTGGGTACCACATGCACATGGTATACTTACATACAGGTAAAATGCCCATACACACAGATAAAAATTAATATATATACACACACATTCTCTCTCTCTCTCGTCAAGCTCGCTTTCTTTCTCTCTCTCTCTCTCTCTCTCTCTCTCTCTCTCTCTCTCTCTCCAAGCATGGTAATGCCAGCCTTTAATCCCAGCACTCAGAAGGCAGAGGCAGGTAGATCTCTGTGAATTCAAGGCCAACCTAGTCTACATGGCCAGTTCCAGACCAGTCAGAGTTACATAGTGAAACCCTGTCTCAAAAAAAGAAAAAAACCTCAAAAATTTCTTTTTACTTCACAATGAAAAGGAAAACAACCTAATTTTAAGAATGTCTAGGACAGAGGCAGGAGAGATGGCACAGTGGTTAAGAGCACTGCCTGCTCTTGCAGAAAATCTGGGTTCTGAAGGGATCTGATGCCTTCTTCTGGCCTCTGGCAGCATTGCATGCACGGGTGCACTTATATACATACATGCAGGCAAAACACTCATACACACGAAACAAAAATTAAAATATTTTTTAAAAAATGGATGCCTAGAATACTTAAATCAAAGGTAAGCACAGGAAAATGTTCATCATTTGCCAGCAAACTGAAAATTAAAACCATTAGATACCTTTTCACATCTACTGAAACAGCCAAAATCACAAAGATTAAAACTACCTCAACTAGTCAAGGCTTTAACCATCTCTGGAGAGAACTGCTCAAGACAGTGCAAAATTCTATACTAGTATGAGTATCTATTTACCACATAAACAAGAAATTCTAAGAATTTACCAAAGAAAATCAAAAGATTCCCACATCAGATTTGTCTACAAACATTTATATAGTTATTTTCCCTTATTCATGAAAGATACCTTCCAGATACCTTCCTACTAAATGCAAAAAACTTAGTAACACACACACATTTTTTTCTATGTGCATCCTATTTAAAAATTAGGATTAGGGGCTGGGCATGGTGGCATATACCTTTAATCCCTTTAATGAGAGGGAAAGACAGTTGGATTTCTGAGTTCCAGACTAGCCTGGTCTACACAATGAGTTTCAGGGCAGCTAGGGCTACAGTGTCTCAACTAATAAATCCAGGTCCTCTGCAAGAGCATCCAGTGCTCACCATTGAACCATTTCTCCACTGGAGATCTGCTAGAGATGGTTCAGTGCTTAAAAGCACTGGCAGCTGTTGCAGAATATCACGTTTAGATCCTAGCGTTCCCAGCACCCACATGGTATATATATAAGAGTACATTAAATTGGGCAGGGGCAGTGGAGAAAGTGTGGATAGAGGTGGGAATCTAAATACCATCAAACTACATTGTATGAAAATTGCAAAAAAATCAATAAGAAATTTAGATCTTAAAAAGTAAAACAAAAAAAAAATAGCAAAAAAAACAAAAATAGCTTATGGATTCTCGTGTTTTACTATCCCTTAACAGTATTACTCCTTTCAAAAGTATGCTATCAGGGCTGCATTTGCTGTTCTTGCAGCGGTCCTGGGTTTGGTTCCCAGCACCTACAAAGTGGCTAACAACCGTCCATACTCCAGTTTCTAGGGATCCAATGCTCTCTTCTGACCTCTGTAGGTATTGCAAGCATGGGTGCACCTACGTACATGTATGTAGAACACTCATACACACTTTTTTAAAGTATGCTCTCTATTCCTCAAAAATAGCTCTTAAGGGGCTGAAGAGATGGCTCCGTGGTTAAGAGCACTGACTGCTCTTGCAGAGGAACCAGGTTCGATGCCCAGAACCCACATGGCAGCTACAAACCATCCTTAACTCCAGTTCCAGGGGAATCTGAAGCCCTCTTCTGACCTCTGCGGCATTGCACAACACAGGTGTACTCACATACATTCAGGCAATACACTCATACACATAAAAAAAAAAAATTAAAAAAAAAAAAAGCTCTTAATAGTTTACTAGTCTGGCCAAACAGTAGGTCCCCACCATTAAATACAACATGCTATTATTTCTCCAAGATACTTGTTTTCTAATGTAATAGTTAAAAAAAAAAAAAAAAAAAAGACGGTCAAACCAGGTATTGCTCACTTACAATTTCAGTACTTGTGAGACAGAGGCAAGATGATAACCACATATTTGAGGGCAGCTTAATCTACATAGAGATCCTGTCTAAAGACACAACAGAATGACAATCAAGACTGAGGTGGTTCTCATGTGTTAGCTTGTACTCATTCATTCTTGTTCTTTCCAACATGCAGCCTTAGAAAAGGAATTTAGGCCAAGGGTGATGGCACATGCCTTTAATCCCAGCTCCCAGGTGGCAGGCAGGTCTCTCTGAGTTCCAGGCCAGCCTGGTCTATATAGTGAATTCCAGGCCAGCCAGAGCTGGGTTCAGTCCCCAGTACCTACATGATGGCTAACAACCATCTATAGCTCCAGTTCCTGGAGATATGTTGCCATCTTCTGACCTGTGTGGGCACTGCACACATGAGTGCACTTACATACATACATGTGGGCAACACATATAAAATAAAAGCAAATTAAAAAGTTTTTAAAAAAGAACATCTTCATTTTATTAAGAATCTTGATGCTTCTATACTAATTTTAAAATGTTGAAATCAGGATTTGGCTAGTAACAGGTATAACTGGGAAACCAAGATGGTAAAGTCACACACACTAGCAGGGCAGAACCAAGTGGGACGGCTCACCCATACACCCCAGTGGCCGAGCATCATCATCACCCAGTGGCCCTCAAGACCAGGCTGCAGTCCCCAACATCAGGAATCCCAGACTACAGATTCCAGAAAATAGAGGACGCTGGTGTTAAGCTGTCATGTAAAGCTATGGAAACCTCCCAACTGCCACTCAGAGAATCTTGGATTGGAGGCCTGTGAGCCAATTGCTACCTGTTGTGAGGACCTAGCTTCTGCTTTTACCCAGAGAAAAACCCTGAGAGGAATCACCATGTTAGAGAACACCTTGGTCCACAATGGAGACATTGTGCTGAGTGAGGACGAGAAACAAAGTATAACCTGCATGCAATGGCTATGAACAACTTGGATGAAGAAAATCAAGCATTTCCGAGAGCTAAGAGAAATCCTTATGTACATTCTTAAGCAGTAAGTGTGTGTAAGAGAAACAGAAAGTAAGAGTGAAAACACCATTGGGCTTATTCTGACCCAAAACCACATGCCAAGGAAAGGGAATGGGCCCTTACTTTGGCACACCTGAGTGTAAGAATTATAGATCACTGACAATAAATCAGGTATGAGTTCTCTAGCACTCCAGCACCCAGCTCAGAAGTGTTATGTAAGATAAATGGTTTTTTTTCATTTGCAAATCGAAGACACAAAGTTGGGGGTAGGGATGTTGGCAGGGTGTGACAGAGGGTGGAGACAGGAGGTCTGAGTATAATCAAAATTCATTGTACCAAATTCTTGAATCAATAAGATCTCTTAAACTTAAAAAAAGAACAAGGAATTTAGATTAAGTTTTGGTGAAACGATTCTAATGGGCACTTGGTAGCAAGTGTGTCTAATTTCTACTGTTTTCATGTTTTAAGTTGAAATATGAGCCAGGGGTATGGCACACTCATTTCACCACTTAAGAGGTAGATGGCAAAAGAATAAAGAGTTTGAGGTCTACCTGGGCCACATAGCTCTCAGACTCATGACTCTCCATCTGTATTACCTGCTTGGCTCTCAGTGATTTTTTTTTTTTTTTTGGTCTTTTTGAGACAGGGTCTCCCAGTAGCCCCAGCTAGCCTGGAACTCAGTATGTAAACCAGGCTGGCCTCAAACTCACAGAGATCCTTCTGCCTCTGCCTCCTAAATGCTGGGACTAAAGGCGGGAGCCATCATGCCCAGCACCCCTGGTGAATCTTATTACACCATTTGTAAAAATAAATACCCTCATAATCAAAACAAAGGAGATATGAAAAAGCCACATGGAAACCCACTATCTTGTAACTCAATTAAAGAATATAAGAGAGTCAGGCGTGGTAACACATTCTTTTAACTCCAACACTGGGGAGGCAGAGACAGGTGGACTGAGGCCAGCCTGGTCTACATAGTGAATTCCAGGTCAGTCGGGGGCTACAGGGAGACCCTGACTCAACCCACCCCCTAAAATCCCAGCACTCAGAAGGCAAAGACAGGCGGTTCTCTGTGACATTGAGGGCAGCCTGGTCTACATAGTAAGTTCCAGGCCAGCTGGGACTCAGGAAAACCTTGTCTCAAAAATGCAAAAAAGGACATAAAAGAGAGTCTAAAGGGAGATATCCCGCATGGCTAGACAATGCCTCTCCTGGAAGCAATTAATTCATTAAACAAAATTCCCAGTGCAAGAGCTTGAGAGATGGCTTAGTGATCAAGAGCCCATACTGCTCTTGCAGAGGACCCAAGTTTAGCTACCAACACTTATGTAACAAGTACAGCTCCAGGGATCCAATACCGCCCTCTTTTGGCCTCCATGGGCACAGAACTCATACACACAGAAACACACAGAATTTTAAAATAATTTTTTTAAGCTGGGTGTGGTGGCGCACACCTTTAATCCTGGCACTCAGGAGGCAAAGGCAGGCAGATCTCTGTGAGTTCAAGGCCAGCCTGGTCTACATAGCGAGTTCCAGGCCATCTGGGGCTACAAGGAGACCCTGTCTCAAAAAGACCAAAATAATATTTTAAAAATCCCAGTGCCTGGTAGGGGAGACTGCCATAGAAACTGTCAGTCAGGGAAGCCCTAGAACTCCTCCCCCTCCCCAAACAGCACAGGTTACTGTCATTCCTCCTTGCCTACCACAACTAGTTAAGATCCTATTACAGAAGACACCATATACTTTAATTGCAAGATATAGAGAAATCAAGCCGGAACGAGGTAGAAACTTCCTCCCTTGCTGGCTAGTTTTCAAAGCTGCTATGCAGGCTACTTAAGGCATCATCAGGCTCAACCAGCTGTTAACCTATAAACTATAATACTAACCTGTCAGGGGAGACAAACCTACGATAGTGGCATACCTGATATGAGAGTAACCAACTGCTCTGATTGGATTTGAGGCATATGCCATAAGAGGTAATCCATGCCTAATACTGTAAACTTGGTCAAAAGCTCATGCTTGGGAAAAATCATTGGGGGGTGGAGGGCAGTGAGAACTAAATATTGCTGGTTAGCTACATGGACACAATGTCAAACTGCCTCCCTAAATACAAATGCCTACAGATAAATGCTACTCTTAATCAGAAACATCTTTCTGCAGTGAACTCTGGTGAATACAAAAACTTATGGAGGCTTAAGAAACTATGTGTAAGTGATGGCTTAATCCTTGGAACCCATATGACACAAGGAGAAACTGAATCTCACACATCATCCTCTGACCTCCACACACAGGCTATAGAGCATGCATACACACAAAAGTGAAAACAAAAATCCTGAGTGGCTGGGTATGGTGACTCAAACCTGTAATCCCAGCATGTGAGGCGAAGGATTACCTCAGATTCAAGGCCATCCTGGGCTAAAATGAGAGCCTATCTCAAAGTAATCTTAATACTACAAGTGTGTGTTTAGGTACATATTGTTCATTCATTCTTTCATTCATTCCTTCATTTGAGACGGGATCTCTCTTTTGTAGCCCTAGCTACAAAGATCTCATCTCTGGGCCAGCAGAGACCTACCTGCCTGCCTTTGCTGGGATTAAAGGCATGTACCACCACATGCAGCTGTCCTTTCATTTAGTTGTTTGGAGGTTTTGGTTGTTTTTCAGCATATGTTTAACCAGCATATATGTAAGTGTACTCATGTTGTGCAAGGCCCATGAAGGTCAGAAGTTGGATACACTGGAACTAGAATTACAGATGGTTGTTAACCACCATGTGGGTGCTGGGAACTGAACCAGGGTCCTCTGCAAGAGCAACCAGAGCTCTCAACTGCTAAACCATCTCTCCAGCCCCTGTCCTTTATTTCTTAATGTTTTCTCTGGATTTACATGTTTTCCTTTGACTCTAGATTATAATACAACACAAAGATATGAAAATATGGAAACTAAAAAGCATGAGCTGAATGAAATGTCTCAGAACTGAGGGCCAGAACTTTATACTCTCATTCATGCAAGTCCAAGTGTTAAGCACCTCAGTCGTATTTCTAGAATTAGCAAAGTTCTGATCATACTTGGCTACTAAAATCTGTTCAAGGGCTAGCAAGGCAGCTCAGCAGATCAGGGTACTGCCAAGCCTGATAGCCTGATGATTTGTTTGGTCCCCAGAACCCACACTGTAGAGGAACCAAGTCCGGAAAGATCCCCCATGACTTCCTCATACCCATACACAAGCACACAATTAACGTAAAAAGAAAAAAAAATTCACATGTATTCAATCACTTAAAATGTAAATACAGCCGGGTGTGGTGATGCGCCCCTCTTGGGGTCCCAGCACTTGGGAGGCAGAAGCAGGCAGGTCTCTGTGAGTTCAGGGCCAGCCTGGTCTACATAGTGAGTTCCAAGCCAGCTGGGAGCTACAGGGAGACCTGGTCTCAAAAAAAAAAAAAAAAAAAAAAAAAAATTATGTCAATACCCCCTTTGGGTTGGGCATCCATTGATTCAACCAACCACAGGTGGAAAATACTGAGGTGGGAACTGCTAGACTTTTTTCATTTTCTCCCAAACAATGTGGTAAGAACTCATTCAGCATTTAAAGTTGTATTAAATCTACACAAAGTTGTGCACAGATTATGTACTAGGCCATTTCATATAAGGGACTTTAAACCACACGGTGCTGGATAGCTTTAGTTGTCAACTTGGCACACTTGTGTAGAGGGAATCTCAATTGAGGAACTGTCTCCATTGGACTGGCCTATGGCCATGTCTGTGGGCCATTCTCTTGATTGTCCTGTGATGCAGGAGGGCCCAGCCCACTGTGGGTGGTGCCACCCCTGGACAGGTTGGTCCTGTGTTGGTAAGCAGGCTGAGCACAGGCCAGGAGAGCTAGCCAGTAAGCAGCACTCCTCTGTAGTCTGTGTTCCAGGTTCCTGCCTGGGCTTCCCTTGATGATGAACTGTGCTGTGAGCCAAATAAACCCTTTCCTCCCCAAGTTGGTTTCAGTCACAATAATGGAGAGTTAACTAGAACATAAACCTTCTGCTAAGGACAGAAACCTTAAAATGTGTCTAAAGTTAAAAGGATGGTGGGTTCCAGGCCAGCTGGGAGTTACAGGAAGACCCTGTCTCAAAAAGACCAAAAATGTGGTATTTTGTGCTTTTTGTTCTCAAGGCCATGGGCTTAATTGCCAACAATACTATATATGTATATGTACACATGTTCATATGGGTGTACTTACATATTTATTAAGAACTAAGATTTTTATTTATTATGTGTCTGAGTGTACTGCCCGCATGTGTCAGTGCACCCATGCCATGTAATGCCCTCTCTGGTCAGAAGGTGGCATCTGATCCTCTGGAACTGGTGACTGTTAGCCACCACGTGGGTGCTGGGAATCGAACCCAAGTCTTTTGGGAGAGCAGTCAGTGCTCTTAACCACTGAGCCACCTTGACAGCCCCTAAGAACTAAGATTTCCATTTCACCTGTACTAACTTTCCAGCAAGTAGCAAGTTAGTTTCACCTGTACTAACTTTCCAGCCCTTGGAAGAAACTAGTGTGAAAGAGCTACAATTCTGCCTAACTGCAACCTAATAAAAGTAGCCTAGGCTTTCCACAGATGGTGAGTTTCACAGATGGTAATCAAAGTAACTGAAGAATCAGAGACAAAAGGCAGTTTATTCCTTATAGCAATAGTATAAACCAAATATCAACTGTTTTGTATCAGTTCCCAGAGCCCCAGTTTCCACTGGGCAAATGTGAAAAGGGTCTGTTGTCTGACACCTACATAGGCAGGGAACCTTAACCTTTTTTGATGGGCAGTAAGTACGCCTACCCTTTGGCTCTGTTACCTTTATTATACTTGACAACATGCATGTCCACCCTTTGCTGTGGTGGAAGACACTCTCTTGCAAGGCTGTTCTTTACACTACATCCTTGAAAAAACAGAAACAAAGAGCAGTCAGTACCTCACTGGCAAGAGCTCAGAAATAGAGACCTATGGTAAACTGTCTCCTACAACTAGGGACTATTCCTAAGACAGCGCTAAATAAACAAGACCAAGACAAAAATCTAAGCCAGTAATCGCATCTTGACCTAACCCACTAACTCAAATCAATGACTCCCGTTAAGAAACAGATGTTAGAAATGACTTCCCACCAGGTGGTGGTGGCTCAAGCTCTCACTGAAGAGACTGAGGCAGGAAGATTGCTGACTACAGGCCAGCCTGGGCTATGTAGACAATGTTCAAAATAAAACACACTACCAACGAAAACAATTTTATAAAACCACGAAGGAAAAAAAAATCCTCGTTTCTAGTTACTTATATTTTTAAAAGGAGTCCATCTGCTCAAATATTTTCAAGCATTAAAATTGTAAAACCTCAAGCTTTCCAAGGGAAGCAATTACCAATTAGTTTAACTTACTCTAAATGCTTCAAACCTGTTAACATAAGCAATGGAAACTACCTGTCAAAAACTAATTATCCAATAACACAAGAGAAAGTAACTTCCAAGCACTGCCTACGAAATACAACACTGCGCCCCCAAACCACTTTCTAAGACTCTTCCCCTTCATCGTCCGTCTCGCTCAAAATAAAACCTTCGAAAAGAGGCAAACAAAACACCGTCTCCGGCTTCCTTTGTCCCCAACAGAGGGGAGAGAGAAGAGGGAACTCATTAAGGTAAAAGAGCCCCAAAACACACAAGATAGGAAACAGACGGCATCCAATCTACAATCCATCATCAAAGCAACTCCCCATCACTTAGAGCCTCCATCCCTCCCTTCCCCCTCCAGCTCCAATCACTCGGGTGGATTCCAGCTGATTGGGATCATATGGACCCGGACAAAGCTTGGCGGAGGCAGCGGGGAGCAGCTAACTTGCTGCAGCAGGCCGACAACCCCCACTAGCTGGAGACCGACTCCAGCCCCCGCCGTCCCAGCCCCGCCGAAGTGCGGGACCGCAGGGTCCCCAGGCCCCGCGGGGGAAGTTGCCCGGGCCGGCCAAAGGACCCGCGGTGTCACCGCCGCCGCCGACCCTCCCGCCCCTCCCCCGCCGCGCACCCCGGGGCGGCGGCGACTTGACAGCAGGTCGCGGCCGCCGCCTCGCACTCCCCCCACCCCGCCCTCGGCTCACCTTGTGTGGCGAACGGCGACGGGCCGCTGGCCGGAGAGCCGGGGGCGGGGACGGGCGGCGGGGTCTCGGCCGAGCCCAGGACGGGCGCGGTCAGCATGAGGTAGCGCTGGGGCGCGGGCAGGCAGCGCTGGCAGAACGAGTGCAGGCAGGGTAGCAGCTTGGGCGTCCGGCTCTGGATGTTCTGGTGGCACACGGCGCAAGTGTCCAACAGGTTGAGCCGGGCCGCCTCGCCGCCGCGCTCCGAGTCTGGGCCCTGCCGGCTCTCGGCCTCGTTCTCCCCGCTCGCGGCTGCCGGGCCCCCGGCCCCCATCGCCGGAGCCGCGGCCGCCGCCGCCTTCTCCACAGCCACCTCCATTGTCCTGCGGCCGCCGCCGGGTAAGGGGGGAGCGCGCTCCCCGCCCGCCGCCCCCGACGACCTCAGCCGTCGCCTTCGGCTGCTCCTCAGAGGCCGCGCGGAGGGAGCGCCGGGAGGAAGCCGCCTCCCGGGTGGCGCGGCCGGAAGACGCGGAGCTGTCAGCGGGGAACCGTTCCCCTCACGGCGACGCGGCCACACTGTCTGCCTCGCCAACCGCCGCGCAGCCGCTCGAATCCGCCCAGCCCGCCCGCGCGCGCCTCTCAGCCTTTCTCTCGGCCCCCTTGGCCCACCGCGGGCCCCGCCCCCACCTCCTTCTCCCAGCAACCGATGCAACGGCGAACGGAGCGTCGTCCAATCACCACCGCGTCTGATGCGGGGGCGGGGCCAGCCGGAGCCCGCGAGGACGCGACGGCCGCGGCGGGAGGCTGGGAGTGGGCGGGGCCTGCGCTGTCCCGCCCCGCTGCCGACGCCGAGGACGGCGGCCGCTGGTTGGGCTGCTGTGTTTCCCTACTCTGAAGAGATTAAAGGGATCGTTTGTTAAGCAGCGGGCGTCCTGGTCGTTCCGCCGCTGTGACTCCGCCTACGGGATGGGGCTCCACCTTGTCTACTAAACCTGGTTAATTAGGTAACTGCTCTGAAAACTCTTTTACTACTGAAGACACCAACCTGGTGTTGGAAAGGAGGTAGGTGGAGGTGTGCAAATAAAATCAAACACATTGTGTGCTAGGGAAGTGTGCAGGGAGCTCGGATTTTTATTGCCTGAATTTATTCATCTCGCTCGATGATGTATGAATGAATATGAAGAATAGGGAGGGAAAGTGCAGAACTGCCGGAATTTTTAAAAGACACCCAATGGAAAAAGGTGAAATTAACTTTTAAATTAAGTATTTTGCTTTGTAAATGAATAAAAGCAGTTAATTTTCCAAGGAGTGAATAAAGATTTGCAAATGCCCTAAGTACATGGTTATAAAATTTTTTTTAAAAAGCCAGGCATGGGGCTGGAGAGAGGGCTCAACACTGGCTGCTTTTGCAGGGGGCCGGGGTTCCATTCCAAGCACCCACATGGCTGCTCACATCTGTAACTCCAGTTCTAGAGGATCCAGTGCCCTCTTCTGGCCTTCAGCAGGCCACATAGGGGGCACTTACATACATGCAGATGAAACACTCATGCATAAAATAAAAGTAAACTAAGTTAAAAAGTAAAATGAAGAAGTCAGGCATTGGGATGCACACCTCCAATCCCAGCACTCCGGAGATGGAGGCAGGAGGATCACAGCACGGTCAAGATCAGCCTGGGCTAGTGTGAACCATGTCTCAAAGCAAAAAGTCCTCCATTCTGGTATCAGTTTCCATATAGTATTTTGTTTCTTCCCTCTTCTTCTATGCTTGTTCCTAGAAATTCTCGGGAATCCACCATTGTCACCACATGTTACCTAGGAAATTGGGGTCCCCTCGGGGTGTTTAGTCTCACCAATAAAAATTTAAGAACAGGGACTGGAGAAATGGCTCAGCGGTTGAGAACACTGGCCGCTCTTGCAGAGGACCCGAGTTCGATTCCCAGCACCCATGCGGCGATTAACAAACATCTGTAACTCCAGCTCCAGGGGAATCCAACGTCCTCTTCTGACCTCTGCCGGCATTGTGAACTTATATCCATGCAGGCAATACACTCCTAAAATAAAAATAGAATTAATTAATTTAGGTCGTTTTGAGACAGGGTCCCCCTGTAGCCCCAGCTGTCCTCCAACTCACAAAGATCTGCCTGCCCCTGCCTCCGAAGTGCTGGGATTAAAGGTGTGCACCACCACACGGCCTTTTTAGGAACTCAGGGAAGGCACCTGGAGGCAGTAAGTGAAGCATGGACCATGGAGGAATGCTACTTGACTTGCTCCTTTGGCCTGTGCTCAGCCTGTTTTCCTTTTTTTTTTTTTTTTCTTTCTTTCTTTTTTTTTCTTTTTTTCTTTTTTTTTCGGGTTTTTTTTTTTTTTTTTTTTTTTTTTTTTGGCGTTTTCGATACAGGATCTCCCTTTAGCCCCAGCTGACCTGGAACTCACTATGTAGACCAGACTGACCTCGAACTCACCGAGATCCGCGTGCCTCTGCCTCAGGCGTGCTGGGATTAAAGGCTTATGCTACCACGCCCGGCTAAAAATAGAATTCTTTTTTTTTTTTTTTTTTTAAAGAATTAAGAATAGGCTAACCATGAAGCTCAAGGACAATTTTATTTGAGATTAAAGAAAAATTCCAGGCCAGGCAAGCTGTAAATTTCTCAGAGGAGGAGATGGAAAAGAGAAAGAAAAATCTATGCCATCTGAGTCTGCCAGGTCGGACAGCCCCAAGGTATTTGAGCAGCCACAGGGTTGGGAGGGGATCTTTAGAGGAAGTGGGGGAAGCCTGAAGTACCAGAGAAAGCATTCTTAAGGCTCCAGCCAGCTTCCTAAAGAAAAAGTAGAAAAAGGTAAGATAAGTAGGCAGATCCAACAGAACCCCAGGGTAGATCTGGAGTGAATGAATGCCCTAAAGGGCAGGAATTCTGGGAAGGAAAAGTACTTTACAGTGGTAGGGTGTGGTTGTGAATGTCAACACTCCAGGAAGCTGAGGCAGTCCTATCTCAGAGGGTTCAAGGCTAGCCTGGTCTAAATAGTTCCCTGGCTGTCCAGGGCTACTTAGTGTGATGCTGTCTCAAGAAAACAAAGGTAATTATTCCTCATCCTTTTAACATGGTTTAAATAAATAAATTAAATAAATCCTAAATGCTGGGATTAAAGGCATGAACCACCATGTCCAGCTTTTGGTAATGTTTTATATTAACACAGGAGTACTGTGTCTTTTTCCCCTCTTTGCTGGTGTCTGACCTCACAGTTTTTCCAAGTTGATTAGTTTTAAAAGAAACTGCAGGGAAAGCAATACATTTTGGAATGTGGGGTCTTTTGCATAAACAAAAGTTTTTGTTTGGGTGGGGGTTGTTTATTGGTTTGTTTTTTTTTTGTTTTTTTTTTTTTTTGAGACAGGGTCTCGCTATGTAGCCCTGGCTGACCTGGCACTCCCCATGTTGATCAGGCTGGCCTCATCTCACAGAGATCTGCCTGCCTCTGCCTCCTGAGTGCTGGGATTAAAGGAAAGATTACAAAGTAGCATTCCAAAGGATATGTTCTTATGATCATTCTTTTGGTAAAAAGATTTGAGTTCTTCTTGTTTATTCTAATAGCTCATGTATGTAGTGTCTTCAGTAATAAGATTTTACCATGAAGTTCTGGTGGATAACCAAGTATAGGGTAATGGTAGCCAGTAGTGTTTGAGGGTCTGTGGGACCCCTGGTCAACAGCTTCAAAAGGGGGAGTCCATTCCTGGCATTGGGCTATTACTTTGCTACCCTTTAGTATCTAGAAGGGGCAATGTCCCCCTGTTACAGAGTAACTCCTTTTAATCTCTTTGTGTATCATATATATATACTTCAAGTAGCTTCTACAGTGGTAGGTTTCCATATGGCTTTTTCTAAAGACTTTGAATATTACTAACCCTCCCCATACTCCCTCCTCTACCTGCCCTCCCATTCCCCACCCCATTTGACCCTTTTTACTCCATTATTTTCCATTTTCCCTTTATATTGAAAAAAAAATTAAAAATTATAAAAGTCAGGAGCCATGAAGTCTCTCAGGCAGGTCGCATACCGGTCAGGAATTCCAACTCCCTGATAAGTAAGTTTTATGGCTGGGGG
>NW_008359625.1:4065264-4077642 GCF_000622305.1 Nannospalax galili | reverse complement strand
TGTGTGATCCAGGGTGTATTGTTATATTTAATGGGTGTTCAAGTAAAACATTTAATGATAATAAATCAAAGAAAATTAATTTTTATTATTTTTATATTATGTGTATGCGTGTATTGCCTGCATGTAGGTAAGTGCACCCGTGTCATGCAATGCCTCACAAAGGTCAGAAGAGGCTGTCAGATCCCCTGGGACTGGAGTTACAGACAGTTGTTAGTTGCCATATGGGTTCTGGGATTCGAACCCAGATTTTCTGCAAGAACAACCAGTGTTCTTAACTGCTGAGCCATCTCTCCAGCCCTGATAATTGTTTTAAAATACATTTTAGTTAATAAACCCCTTTCTGGGGCTGTCACTTCTATGCAGCATGCTTTGTGACACTCAGTCTGGCACTGTTAAAGAAAGCTTCTGGGAGTTCAGTAGATTTTACTTCACAGAATCAATGAGATTGAGTGATCCAAAGACATGACAATAGTCTCATCTTTGAAATGAGTCAGGGTTAGGAAAGCTCCATTCTCAAACTGGTAGCCTGTTGTGTCTGATCACTGATGACTTCCTCCACCTACTGCTCCCTGAATACACAAATCATCTTGTTGATGTGGATTAGAGTGTGAACACGTCTCAAGACCTGACCGTCAGGCTGTAAATGTCCTTCCCCTCCCCACACTACTCTTTCCACTCCCTCCTCAATGTCAGTTATGATAAATGAGTAGCAAGTAGCTTATAAACAATCTGGGCTCATCACAGCCAGAGGCTAGTTCAGGGAACACTTAATAGAACCACCTGTTGCTGAATGTTGTTCTGTGACGTGTCATAGTGTAACAGAGCATTGTAGTCATTTCTTACCTTAAAATCTTCATCCTAAGAACTGTTAAAATTTGGACAATTAAAATTACATTGAAGTAATCCCTTCAGCCTCAAAACAGAAAAGCATTTCCACTTGGATAATTACTATTTTGGTCTTTCAATTTCATGGGGAAAAAATGTTAAGCACATGTCCCTGCTTCGAATAAACCTGGCTTATCCACTAGAATCCTGGTAACAGATTTTATCTTTCACCTGAACTTTTCCTCTTCGATTTTGCGAAACAAAAATGGGTTAAATTTACTCCCTCTTCCCACCTCTGCAAACAGGATTGAGAGGGGTCAAACGAATGATGGTGCTTATGAGGCTGCTGTGGCCGTAACAATACTGGTCTTCTCAGTCATGCTTGCTAACTGAATAGCAATGGCACAACAGTGAGCAGGAACAGGTCTGCCTGCATCTCTGAGGCAGAATTTATACCAGCGTCTTGTCCTCAAGTCCTCAAAAATGACTGGGCAAAGACTAGGCTAAATAAAGGTCACTTTCAAGATAGTTACTGGAAAAAAAAATTAAAAATTATAAAAGTCAGGAGCCATGAAGTCTCTCAGGCAGGTCGCGTACCGGTCAGGAATTCCAACTCCCTGATAAGTAAGTTTTATGGCTGAGACATCTGGCCTCCTGATAAGTAAGTTTTATGGATGGGACATCTGGCCCCCTGATAAGTAAGTTTTATGGCTGAGACATCTGGCCTCCTGATAAGTAAGTTTTATGGATGGGACATCTGGCCCCCTGATAAGTAAGTTTTATGGCTGAGACATCTGGCCTCCTGATAAGTAAGTTTTATGGATGGGACATCTGGCCCCCTGATAAGTAAGTTTTATGGCTGAGACATCTGGCCTCCTGATAAGTAAGTTTTATGGTGGGAACATCTCCACCTCACTGATAAGTGAGGTTTTATGGTGGAAACATCTGGCTTAGTGATAAGTCAGCTTCCCGCTCTCCCTGTAGCATTTTGTAATAGTTTAAATGAACCAATAACCGTGTTTCTGCTTCTGTACCCTGCTTCTGCCCTATAAAAGCTCCCCAAACCCGACCTGAGGCGCGCAAGTCCCCCGAGGAGACTTTGTGCCCACAGGTACCTGTGTACTAAATAAACCTCTTGCTGTTGCAACCCGAAGGCTGGCTTGTCCTCTGTGGTTTTTCTCTCCTACAATATCAATGCATTCTGTCTCCTCTACCAGAAAGCCTCCCCTCTCCCCCACACATGGCCATTTATTAGTTTCTTGACAGCTGAAGTTTCAAACTGAAACATGCATATCTAAGAATTCAAAGCTAGCATCCAGCTATTTATGAGAACATCCAACATTTGTCTTTCTGGGGCTGGGTTACCTCATTCAGAATGATCGTTCCCAGCTCTATCCATTTACCTGTGAATTTCATAATTTGGGTTTTTTTTTTTTTTTTTTTTTTTGTCTTTTTGAGACAAAGTCTCCCTCTAGCCCCAGCTGGCCTGGAGCTCACTATGTAGACCAGGCTGGCCTGGAACTCACAGAGATCCACCTGTCTCTGCCTCCTGAGTGCTAGGATTACAAGCGTGTGCCACCTTGTTTTTTTTTTTAAGAGCTGTGTATATGTAGCATACCTTCATTATCCATTCATTGGTTGAAAGACTTTTAACTTGTTTCCAATTCCTGGCTATTATGAAAGGGCAGCAGTGAACATGGAAGATGCTATGCAAGCTATCTGAAGAAAAAATTTAGCATAAACCTTACCTTGATAAGAGAAGTTATAGTCTCATAACCAAACTATATTCTTATATACCAGCCTTGTAACCTTAGGCCATTTGAAGTTTCCTCTCTTTTACCTAGATATCTTGAAAATGCAATCCTGTAATGTTTGACTACACAGTGATGTTTTATTTCTCTGTAATATCTTGAAGCTCTGTGATGCTTTCCACTCACCATATCTAACCACTGATACAGATGTGAAACTAAGAAAATGAAAAGTTCATCAAATGGTTTAGTGAGTTACCTGGTCCAGATAGTGCAAGAAAACGGTAGATTAAACATGACAGATATCTAAATTTTTGCCATTGATAGCTGTTTTTGTCAACTGCAACATTGGATGGATTTGTAGTCCAATTAGCCTGGCCTAGCTATAGATCAAAAGACAGCAGATGTCCTGACCCATATCTGTGATATTTACTTTGTGAACTATAATGACAAGATGAATTCAGGAAGAAATTTCTTAAGATAACATGGCACATCAAAATAAAGAGCCATAGGACCCAGGTGGCTACTATTAAATGATGTAAAAAAATCCTATATAACCTGATTTAAACATTGCTCTGGGGCCAGAAAATTCTTAAAGCCTTGACTGCTAATTCTGGGACCACATGCATGTGGAAGAATAAAAGAGCTTTCTGACTTTCTCATGGGTAAATGCTTGATCTATTGGCTATTTGAAGAATTTTTCCATAACAACCCAGCTGTGAATCCTTTGAGCTACAACTGTCCTGGCAAGATATGCCCACTAGTGCAATAGTGGCACAAATACTACAGGAGTAACCAACTACTTTCTAATTGAATTTAAGGTTCATTTCATAGGATGGAGCCCATACCTGACGCTGATATCAAGCCTAGGAACCAAGGCTAGACAACCAACCCACAAGCCATGGGAGAAAGCCTAATACAACTATTCTACTAAATAGATATAGTATTAAGCTGATTTCTAATGACTTATTGTAATACCCATAGATTAATGCATCTCTCAACTCTCAGCAAAAATTCTTTACACAACAGATGGTGATTAACACAGAGAACCACAGCTGGCCAACATGCAGAGAATAAGAGGCTGTAAAGTGCTTATCCCTGACTAGGACACCTGTACCAAATTTCTGTCTTCCAAGGCTCAGGATCATTTTGGAAAAGGGGGCAAAAAGATTATAAGAGCCAGAGGAGGTGGATGACCATGAGGAAACGATTTTCCAGACAACTGGTCAGTTACTCATGTGAACTCACAGCAATGGTGACAGCATGTAACTATATAAGCTCAAGCCAGACAAAATCCTAGCATAGACATGGGGAAGTGGTTAAGAAATCCCAACCCTACCTGAGCAACTATTAGCAACTGATGGCTGCTGGGAAGGGGAAATACAGTCTTTTTTAGGGATGAGACTTTTAGTAGATTGACCAGGCTCCAGTGGAAGAACCCCATGAAAAGGGCATTTGGGAACACATACCTAACTATAGGCTTTGATATACAGAGATAGTACAGTAATTTAGTGGGAGGCTAGTAAGGGGGGAGTGCAGTTACAGGAGGAGATCTAAATCTGATCAAAATATAGTGTGTAAAATTTTCAAAAATTAATAAAAATAATTTTAATTTTAAACAAGATTTGAATCCTTTGTAATTATTCCCCATAACATGATGATATTAGGAATTACATTTTTCAGGTCCAAAGCTGGGTAGAGTTCCCAGGAGCTTGAAGAATACAAAGGTATGAGAAGAAAGGCTTGGAAATTTGCACAATTTAAAAAGTGTACGTGAAAAGGTGTACGTGCTTATATACAAGTGAAGTGGTTCTGGACCATGGCTCAGAGTAGGATAGTGTCAAGAAAGGCTTTGCTTACACTGAGCTGCTCCTGGAGGAGTAAACTCACTGGCAACAGGGGCAATTAGCAGCACCTCACCTTTCCCCTCCTGTCACCTTTCCAAGAAAATTGTTAAGCTTCAAGCACCAGATTCTGCTACTTAATGCAACTGAATAACTGTTTGTGTGTTATTTCGTACAGACCACCCTCAGTCTTTTGTATTATTCTTTGTGTGTTTGATTCAACCTTGAATCAAAAGTACCACACTGGTACTCAACATTTCCCAAGCAATACAGCAGACCCATGGAGCCATCTACATTATATTAGGTATGAGTAATCTAGACTTGATTTCATGCATGCAGACAGATTTGTATAGATTATATGCAAACACTGAGCTGTTTTACATAAGGGAATTGAGCTTCCACAGATTTTCTATGGGCATCTTGGAACAGATGCCTTTCAATATCTAGGGAAGTCTGTAGCAGTTTCTCAGCTATTTCTTTGCATAAGAATTGTCTTAAAAAAAAATAACAAAAAACAAAAAACCGTACTTCACTGAAGTTTCTTTGTCCTGATCTCCATTCTCATTTTTAACAGCATTTAGGAGTGTTGTAAGTTTTTTCTCTAGATTGAAACATTCCTTCCTATGTGGGAAGCTCTAGAGGCTCAGGAAACTCACAAGAAAAGAGACTCAAGAAGCTCATGAAACTTAGAAGATGACTCTTTTTAAGCCTCGAGAGATCTCTGCCAGGAAGCAGGCAGAGAAAGCTAGGAATCACAGCTCAGCTGGAAGCCCTCTCCACCTGGTCTGTTTGCCTCATAAAGCGCCCCTGAAGAGCAGAAGAAACTTTAATGGAAGTGCTACTCCTCCAGACCACCTGACCTGCAGGACCAGAAGAACCCACAGTGGAGAGCAGGGGTCTGAGTGAACTACCCCAAAGGGACTTAAAAATCTCCCAGCCAGACCCTAAGAACACTGAGGTTGCAGAGATCAACTCACTTCAGCACACAGCACCAGGTGCCTTGCTAGAGCCAGTGGGCTCTGAGAACTTCACCATCAACCCAGCACAGCCATACCAGCAATTCATTCCATAAGTATTCCATTTATTTCATATTTTCTATTATTTACTTTTCACTCTTGCATATATCTCATGATGGTTTTGCTTTTGTTTGTATATTGCTTAGTTCTTTAGGAATGTCATTTGTTTCTCCATCCAGTTTACACTCTAGTGCTTTCTTCAGGCCATGCTTCAGCCACTATTCATACACTCCCCATCTTACTCCTGTCTTTTCTTTCTCTCATCCTCATCCCTTCCTCTTTTCTCTTCATAATTTATAATTGTGCTGGAGAGCTTCAGTTGTCAACTTGACAGACCTGGGAAGAAGGAACTTCAGTTGGGGAATTTCCTTTATCAGATTGGCCTGTGGACATGTCTGTGTGGTATTTTCTGGATTGTTGAATGACACAGGAGGGCCCAGCTCTATGTGGGTGGTGTTACCCTTGGGCAGGTGGTCCTGGGTTGTATAAGAAACCAGGCTGAGCATAGGCCAGAGGAGCAAGCCAGTAAGTAGTGTTCCTCCATGGTCTTTGCTTCAGTTCCTGCCTTCAGGTTCTAGCCTTGAGTTTTTGCTGTGGCTCCCCAGAATGATGAACTTTGGTTGACGTGTGTAAGCCTTATAAATAAACCCTTTCCTCCCCCAAGTTGGTTTTGGTCAAGGTTTTGCCACAGCAATAGAATAACTAGAACAGTCTCTAAAATCTGTGGAATTAACAATATCCCAATTTTCCCTTCCTAGCTACTTTACATCCCTTGATTTTTCTTTTCTTTTCAAAGTCAATCTAATTTATTCAGCCCTTTATCCTCATCCACCCTACTTCTGCCCTGTTACTAATCTTATCAAATAAAATCTGAAAATACTCTATACTGTCCTTCAATATTTATTGACTTTAAAGGGGCCACTGTTATTAATTTGCTAGTATGGCATTGGAATAGTATTATCAAGTATTTCATGTTCCTTCTGCAGTTATCCTACTCAGGGAATAAGACAGAATTTACACCAGGTTCCCTGAGCACCTATTTGAGAAATCGCTTTCCAACCTACACATGCATCTCTACCACATCCAAGTCCCATGTGAACATTGCAAATACTTCAACTGAAAGAATATATAGCTGATAAAAAATTAATTAACCAAACAACGTAATAGCATCAGATTTGCAAATCCCGATGCAGTAACTTAAGAAACAGGAAATACCAAGACAAATCCAAAAATTATGAATCCTATAGTACTAGCATCTAGTGAAAGTGAGTTGGATGAAATCTCAGAGAGCTCAAATGGATAATTATAAGCATGTTCAAAGAAATCAGAGAAAATAAGTTCATGATTATGAATGCAAACACTGAAGGAAATGAGGAAAGTCATAGAAGATACAAAAGAATTCAACAAAGACATAGAAATATTGAAGAAACTTAGAAGATTCTTGAGGCCTCCTCCCTGAAATTGTATCAGCAGTGAATACTTGTGGTGGGGAAGGACTTTTTGTTGGTGTAGATGCCTGCAGGTCTTTGGTGATGTGGCTTTCCTGAGCTATCACTCATCCTGGTGAGTTTTTTATGAGAAGCTGATGCCCAAGTTACCCATGCTCCTGTAAGCAACCCTAGTCTTTGGTTTGCCAAGCTGGACTTGAATAAAATTGTTTCTTTGGTCTGGCCTATCCATCTCTACCTTTGGTGAATAGAAACAGATTCCCCAGGAGGGGCTGGAAAGATGGCTTGGTGGTACGAATGCTTACTGTGCAAGCATGAGAGGCTGAGTTCAATTCCCAGAACCCGCATAAAAGTCTGAATATGCTTGCATGAGCCTGTAACCCCCAGCACTGAGGGATGGGGGAGGGGAAGACAAGAGAGCCACTGCAGCTGGCTAGCTTCCAGCCTAGCTCCTAGAGACAGACTCTGTCTCTAGGGGAGTAATAGAGCAGGCACATACATGCACCCGCATGCACACGCACACACACACAGAAAAAAAATAAAAATAAGAAAAAGAGTCCCCAGGGAAAGACACATGAGATGATTCGTATCTAAGCAGCCCAGGATAAACAAAAGCTGGGCTCAGTTGTCCTTACCCACCTACAAACCTCTATCTGCCTGTGGGGCTCAAGCCATAGCTGCCATTAGACTCACACTTCTGTGCTCAACCATTCAAATGTCGCGTACTCAGCTCTTTCTGTCGCTTTATCTTCTTCACAATTCAGAATTACCCGGTGTTCCCTCAAACCACCCCAAGTTCATCACTCCTTCCCCAGTATTTAGCACCCTATATTTTTAGAACTTCACCTAGAAAATTTCCACATGCTAGGAAAGTGCATTTACATTTTTTCTTTCTGCGACAGTAGCCACCAGGTCTAATTTTATGCAGTGCTGGGAATCAAACCCAGGGCTTTGTGAATGTTAAACAAATACTCTAGCAATTGAGCTACACTCTCACCTCTTCCATTCTAAAGTAATGCTCTTAATATACTAATAATTCAGCTGGGTGTGGTGGCACACACCTTTAATCAGCACGTGGGGGAGGCAGAGGCAGGTAGATCTCTGTGAGTTTGAGGCCAGCCTGGTCTACATAGTGAGTTCCAGGCCAGCTAGGGCTACAGCATTTTTTCTTTCTGCGACAGTAGCCACCAGGTCTAATTTTATGCAGTGCTGGGAATCAAACCCAGGGCTTTGTGAATGTTAAACAAATACTCTAGCAATTGAGCTACACTCTCACCTCTTCCATTCTAAAGTAATGCTCTTAATATACTAATAATTCAGCTGGGTGTGGTGGCACACACCTTTAATCCCAGCACGTGGGAGGCAGAGGCAGGTAGATCTCTGTGAGTTTGAGGCCAGCCTGGTCTACATAGTGAGTTCCAGGCCAGCTAGGGCTACAGAGAGACCCTATCTCAAAAAGATCAAAAAGAAAAAATATTTTTAATGTATGTATTTTTTATTAGTGCATATATGTATTACTAATAATTCAGTTAGGTATACAGAATTGTGAAGACAAGTTCCTCTTATTTCCCAGGTGGAAAAGGGGGAAAAAAAAGTGGAGATAAAATTGAGGAGGATTATTTAGAATTTTTTTAAAGATTTGCTTATTTTATGTATATGAATGTTAACCTGTAGGTATGTATGTGCCCCATGTGTAGGCCTGGTACCCACAAAGTCTAGACAAGGGCCTTAGGTCCCTTCTAACTAGAGTTAGAGGGTTGTGAACCACTATGTGGGTGCTGGGAACCAAACTTGTGTCCCTTGTTAAGAGTAGCAAGTGCTTTTAAATGCTAAGCCATCTCTCCAGCCCCCAGAAGGATTATTTTGAGATAATTCCATGCAATTTGATATTACTTAAGTTGTTCATAGGCAGAGAATATAGCTCAGTTGGCAGGTTTCTCACCCAGCATGTAGGAAGTCCTGGTGTCATCGCCAACATTACATAAACTGGGTATGGTGGTATATACCTATAGCCCGAACCCTTGGAAGGTGGAAGCAGGAAAGCTCAAAAGTTCAAGGTCAAACTTTGAGTTTGAGATCAGCCTCTGCTAAATGAGACACTGTCTCAAAAAAGAGTCAAATAATCATGGATAATCATTTGCAAAGAAAATAGTCTTCTATATTTTTAGAATATGAAATATCCTTTACAGACTCATGTGCTGAAGTCTTGGTCCCCAGGTGTTGACACTATTTCCCCCCGCCCCAAAAAGTTGTGGAAATTGTAGCATGTGGGGTCTAGTTGGAGGAAGTAGGTCACAGAGAACATGAACTGGAAAGATAAATCCTGTCACTGGCTTCTTCCTCTGTCTCTTTCTGTTTCCCGGTTCTCATAAGGTAAGCAACTTTGTTTTACCATCTGCTTCTACAATGTTCTGACTCATTAAGGCCTAAGAAAAATGCAGCTAGCTAACCAAGGACAGAAACTTCTGAAACTGTGAGCCCTAATCTTTTCTCCTTTTTATTGTTTCTCTCAGGAACATATCGCAGCAGCAAAAAGCTTAACTAGTATACTTTCTTTTAAAAATATTTTATTTTTCTGGGCGTGGTGGCACACGCCTTTAATCCCAGCACTCGGGAGGCAGAGGCAGGCAGATCTCTGTGAGTTCAAGGCCAGCCTGGTCTACATAGTGAGTTCCAGGACAGCTGGAGCTATAGAGAGACCCTGTCTCAAAAAGACCAAAAAAAAAAAATTTTATTTCCTATGTGTATGAATGTATTGCCTGCATGTGTGTAAGTGTACCCATGTGTCATGCAATGCCTGTCAAGGTCAGAAGAGGACATCGAATTCCCCTGGAACTGGAGTTAAGGACAGTTGTTAGCTATCATGTAGGTTCTGGGAATTGAAACCTGGTCCTTTACAAGAGCAGCCAGAGTACTCTTAACCGCTGAACCATCTCTTCAGCCCCTAAAATACCTTCTTAATTTCGCATACAGCAGTAATACATTTTACTTTGTTCAAATACACGACTTCTGTTTTGTAAGTACAGATTTATTGTTTTTGTTTCTTTTTTCTAAATCATGTTATTTCTTTATTTGACTATTACTATTCCTTGTAGAACACTGTCCTTTGATTACCCTCAGGAGACCTATACGAGACCATTAATGGTCTATCATGCAATGGGCTAGGGCCTCACAAGGCTTCTCCTCTCCCCAGTGATTTATAGGCAGTTAATGGTTGCTAGAAGAGAGAGAAAATATCTTCAGTGGTATAGCCACTTATAAGTAATTCATGCTCCTGCAAGTAACCCTCACCCATGTGCTTGTATATAATAACCCCAGCTAAATTCATTGGTCCACCAAGCTGCACTTACGTATTTCTTTTGTTGTTGGTGCCCTGTCTGTGGTGAACAGACCTTTGTTTATCTCCCAAATTTATGTAATGTTCTCCTTCCAAGTATTGTTGCAAATGTATTTCATAAATCTCTACACTGCTCATGGATGATTCTCCTTAGTTATGGCTCTCAATCGCTCTTTTCTAGAGCTGTTGTTCCCCACTGCAGTCAAAAGTTTTTCATAGTTTCATCTCTTTCTGATCTTCCTACTGATGTCACCATGTGGCCCAAATTCTCTCTGGGTCTCCTGCACGATCAGACAAAGCATATAATATATTTTATGTCTATTTATTAACTTACAAAGGAATAAGCACCCAGTGCCTAGCCCTGCATTGTGGGGACTCAGAGCCCACCTTATCAGACCACGCCACGCCCATATTCCCTGCTAGCATTTGCTCACGCCTCCGGGACCAGCAATCTTGCCATGGGTCTACAGAAGTCAGTCCATTCTGTCTTTGAGTTGCTACACTGGCTGTGAGTTTCCTATATCACTCACTCTACCAGCGGCTCCTGGCTTCCATCTCAAGATGGCTCCCAGCTCTCCTTCCTACTTCCTGCTCGTGTCAGGCCCCGCCCATTGGAGGAACCAGCCAATCGGGAGACACTCTACCCCTTTTCTCCACTCTTGACAATCTTTCTGCCAATCTTCTGCTAAAGTCCCTGAGCCTTGGAGGGGGTGATAGATGTAGGGTGATTTCTCTTGTATCATGGCGAGATAGTGGCTTCTTGGGCTTCCCCATTAGTCGTCTTTAGGCTGTGTCTACTGATCTATCTCAGTGGTGTTTTTTCCTACTATAAAGACAAGTGGAAGGAAGTAGACACATTTAAACAAACATGAATGTAAATACAAATGCTTAGACAATATCCCAATAGGTGTACTATACTCATTAAACAATATACTTATGATGGCTTCTCCACTAGGGCCTGTAGCCTTTCTGGACAAAAGGCAATACTCATTAAACAGTACACTCATGATGGCTTCTCTACTAGGGCCTGTAGCCTTTCTCAACACAAGGCATTGGCCTGGTCTATAGCACCAGATGTGTGTTCCACCCCTAGGAGTGGGTCTTATCCAATTAGAAATTTGTCAGTTGTACGTATGTGGTCAAGCCATTATTGCACTTGCAGATATTGCTTGGCATGGCTGTAGTGTGCAGCACGCAGGGTCCATCATTGAGTAGACTTATAGGGGATCCTTTCTTCCCCAACCATCTGTATAGAGCCTTCTGGCAATATGAATGTCATCCATCCAGTGGCACAGAGGTTTTTTGGCTTAGTCTCAGTTCCATCTCTTCTTCTTCTCCCGTGCTCACAACATGCAGTGTCCTCAGTTACATGGCCTTACTGGCCTTTCTGTGTACAACTGACATTAATGGTAATAGCCTTGGTGATTTGGAGGACCTCAAGGGTCTCTCTCTGACCAACAGCTCATGGGGGGCAACCCACCCTCGGCACTGTAGATTTTCTTAACAGTTGTCTATAGCTGACCTTTGCTTCTTCAGATATCTTTCAAATGGGTTTCACATCTGTAAAGCATTCGAAGGATCGTTAACATTAAATATTAAATCACTCATAGGCAAGGTCTCATAAAACTTGGAAAGGTTTTTTTCCATTCATATTAACTGTTTTCTCCATAGATCCTTGTTAGGTACTATAGCATGGGTATGAGGCATTAATTTGGTTAGCTCATTACCATTTTTAGTTATCCCTTTGGATTCTTTTATTCTTGATTACTTACAGGTGTTGGTTCCAGTTGCCCGACCCTGCACTGGGCTAAGGAGGCAGAGGGCTTCTCCTGTTCCTGCTGTACTTGTTGGTTCCCTTGTTGGTTCCCTGAGTCAGACAGGCTCTGGGTCTGCCTCCTGACTGTAGCAACATCTGTCACCTTCCCATTGACCACACAAGGTTGCTGGGGGAGAACTTGGTGGGAAAACCTGCTTCCACCCCTAGTATAGCCTTTATCAGAAGAGAAAGGCATCTTATTTAATCCTTGGGGATTCTTAACCCCTTCTACAGTTGTCATCCTTCGAATGTCTTTTGTAAACTGTTCTTCTGGTTCTAAAGCCTCCCAGAAACACCTTAGTACCAAATTTGGTTTTCTATCAATTTTTTCTCTGGGGCTTTGG
>NW_008359625.1:4054603-4064318 GCF_000622305.1 Nannospalax galili | reverse complement strand
TTTTCCTCTTAAGATAAGAGGAACTCTGCTTATCTTTGGAGGTCAGAGGAAAGGCAGGCTGCTTCTCAGCAGAGTTTGTAGGTCCCTGTTGGGGAGGGGGTGGAGCTGCTATTTGGAACCCTAACAACTTCCAGCATGGAATATTTCCTAGCCACAGCACAGTTAGCTTTTTTGTCCTTTTTACTATTATCTGTCTTTTTCTCTGAGTCCTTGGACTTTACACAAGTCAAAGTGTTCCGCCTTTTTTCTTTCTCCAGCTCTGTAACTGGGTCTTCCAGTGCAGCCTTTTCAGGTTCTCCTGCCTGGGGCATATCTTTTATGATGCAAAGTGGCTGCTCTTTTTCTCCAGGCACTTCCTTTGAGTCTAGAGAAGGTAAAAGATTTTCTAACCTTTGCATAACTTTTAACAAATCTTCACATACCTGCAACATATCCCCACATTTACAACATAGCTGTGGCCCCCGCTTCTGGGTGGCTGGCCTCTTTTTAGTAATCCATTGAAAAAACCACATCAGCGCTGCCATTAGTGCTCTTCTAAAACTCATTCTCAGGTTTGTCATATCCTGTCAGACTACACCAATTCTGTGGCCCAAATTCTCTCTGGGTCTCCTGCACAATCAGACAAAGCATATAATATATTTTATGTGTATTTATTAATTTACAAAGGAATGAGTACCCAGTGCCTAGCCGCATCCCAAGATGGCTCCCAGCTCTCCTTCCTACTTCCTGCTCATGTCAGGCCCCACCCATTGGAGGAACCAGCCAATCGGGAGACACACCACCTCCCCATACCCACTCTATGTCCATTCTTGCCTGTTTGGTTTGGTTTTGTTTTTTTTGAGATGGGGGGGTCTCATCTTACTATGTAGCCCGTGCTGGCCCTGAACTCACAGATATCTGCCTGCCTCTGCCTCCCAAGTGCTGGGATTAGAGGGTTGCACCACCACACTATGCTGATTTGCCATTTCTAAACTGGGTCCTACTAGTAACTATGAGGAGAGAAAGGTGTTAACAAGGAGAGTGTCCTAGTTTGCTTCTCTGTTGCTGTGATAAAACACTGACCAAAGAAACCAATTTGGGGGAGGAAAGGGTTTATTTATTTATCTTACATGTTATAGTCTGTCACTGAGGGAAGCCAAGGCAGGACCCTGAAGATGGGAGCTAAGCAAAGACCATGGAGGAACTCTACTTACTGGCTTGCTTATCCCCTGGCTTGCTCAGCTAATTTTCTTATACAGCAAGACCCATCTGCCTAGGGATGGCACCACCGACAGTAGGCTGGGCCCTCCCATATCAACTAGCAATTAAGAAAATGACTCACAGATGGATTTGTGTTAGATGGAGGTTAGGTTGGTCTTCATATCCTGTTCCAGGCCAGTTGTGGCTACAGGGAGACCCTGTCTCAAGAAACCTAAATAAATAAATGACAGTTTAAATATTTTTATTTATTTATTTTCATTTTTTGTATTTGAGTGTTTTGCCTGCATGTATGTGACTGCATCCATGTTGTGAAATGCCCACAGAAACCAGAAGAGAGCATTGGCTCTCCTGGATCTGGAGTTACAGATGGTTGTTAGCCATTGTGTGGATGCTGGGAACCAAACTTGGGTTCTTTGCCAGAACAGCCAGTGCTCTTACCTGCTGCGCTACCTCTTCAGCCCCCAAAAGACAGTTTTAGCATGACATTTAAGTACAGGAGAAGAGAGAGAAGTATTGAGGAAGATAAACCCCAGCGCATGAGTGTATACTTCTCAAAGAAGAGTCATCCCTCATTATATTTACAATAGCCATATATACAAAAATCCAGAATTTTCTTCCTCTTTCTTTAGTCCTCTCATTCTCTGTACCTTCACAAGCATTCAGTTCAATCAACTCTCCTTTCCTCAAGTAGTTTGTTCTTATAAGCCCAATACTCATGTGGAAAGTTCAGAGCAGATGACTACAGGTGATCTTTTTTTTCCCTCATCACCTCCCCTTCTAAATTTGTTTTCTTCCTTGATATATAACATTTTCAGAACATTATATGTAGAGGAAAAGATGTAATTAAATATCAAGTGAGGAGGGGGGACATATCTAGTGTCTTTTCTGAAAACAAAAGTAGTAGCGTGAAGAAAGGCCTGGTAGTGCCGGCCTGTAACCCCAGGCAGTTAGAAGGCTGAGTATATATGTCAGAAACATAGATGAATACTTTGAATCTTTCCACAGTGTCAGGATTTATTGAATAACAGTAAATCCATAAGGTATGGTGGTTTCACTAGAAGAAGTTTATCAGATATTACCAGTCATCCTTGGTAACCCTGGCTAAGATGAACAAAGGTTTATTTATTTATTTATTTATTTATTTATTTATTTGTTTGTTTGTTTGTTTTGGAGATGGGGTTTCACTGTGTACCTCTGGCTAGCTTCGAACTCACTATGAACACTACATAAACCAGGCTGGTCATGATCTCCCAGAGATCCACCTGCCTCTACCTTCACTGGGATTAAAGGCATGCATTACCATGTGTGGTTTTTTAATTTCAATCTTACATACTTATATTAACTCTCAGATCTCATATTACATATTACGTAGTAAATATATCTGTATATATGTGTATATGTAGGTTACAGAATGGCTGCAAAGAGTTAAGAAGCTATATCAGAGTTCAAGAGGTTTCAGAGGCCTGAGTGGCAGGAAAGCTGATATAGGTGTAAATAAAGTCTCTGTGAGAGGTGAAGTAACTAACCACCAGAGAAGTGTGGTGAGTCAAGCTGGTCAGGGTCACAGGTTTGAGAGAAAAGCTGCAGAGCTGAATCTAGCTGTTGGGGTTAAAAAAGCAGGACCAGGTCCAGGTAAAGGAGCAGGCCAATGGATAGATGGGAGGTCCAGAAGAGTGAATAGGATGGACATACAGCAATTCAAATAAGCTTTGTCAACAATAGGGATCAAGCCAATCTGAAGCCCCTGGGACAAAAAGTTCTCTGCCTGTCCTTGGCACTAAGTGGTCAGATTACAGGTCAGTGGGACCATCTTACAGGTCAGTGGGACCATCTTACAGGTCAGTGGGACCATCGCCAGCCCAGTGTTAGGTGTTCATCTCTATATGGGGTTCAGGTAAGGGACTTATGTTCTTTCTTTGCTCTGATGTGTCTGAAAAGTGCTTGTGCCTGGTTTCCTGATAAGATTTTAATCTGCACTCTTGCTTTCTGTGTCTGCTTGAACATGTGAGTTCTCTGCTTTCTGCTCCTGTTCCAGCCACCTCCTGCCATCATGCCTCCTTGCCATGATGGACTGTAATTCCCATGGAACCCTAAGCTCAAATAAACTCTACCTCTATAAGTTACTTTGATTAGTATTTCTATATCAGCAACAGAAAAGTAACTAATACTGTAATTGATACCAGAGAGTAGGCTGTTGACTGTGATGAACCTGACCATGTGTGGTTTTGGAAGAATATGGAAGACTTTGGAAGTTTGGGCTAGAAAAGCAGTTGATTGCTGTAAGCAGAGCTTAACAGGCCATTCTAGTAGGTGCCTGGAAGAAAGTAGTGCTGAGAACAATGTAGTTCTACAGGGAAATAAGGATTTAAGCAGCAATTGGGATATTTTGGCAGAGTGTGGCTGGAGTCTGCCCACAGTTAAAAAGCTTGTCTGAGGCTAAGTTAAAAAGCAATGGACTACTTTCTCTGGCAGCCTAACATAGAATTGGTGACTTGGCTATTGATGGTAATTGTTATGCAGATTTACAGTGAAAAAGAGCAAATGGGGCAGAAATAAATACAGAATGTACAGTTTGGATTGAAAAAGAGCACTAGGAAGATAAATGTTGAAGCCACAGCATGTGCTGTAGAGGATCCCTTTGATAAGGAGATTAAAGTGATTAAGGAGCGGCCCAGAAATTTGCACTTAAACAATGGAGAGCATATCTTCAGGGTAAGACCACACCTGCAGCTAAGCCTCCAACTTGTGAAAAAAAAAATGCTGCAGGGGTCACTGAAAAGAAAAGCTTCTAAAATGGATAAAACAGTCTGGGGTCCATCTCAAACTTGCAGTCAAACTTGGCAGTGTCCTTCACCTGGTGCTGGCTTTAGAGGCATGAAAAATGCAAGAGTGAAGGGGCCATCTGTTCTTCTTCCACAGTTAAAGAGACCCACAGAGACTAGGCAGCATGTAGCAGGGGTGCTCCTTCATAAAGATGGCCCTGATAGGCCATTGCGTGAAGCTGTGAAGATGAAGCCTGGTTGGCAATGGAGACCCCAAGGAGACATTCCTGATGCCAGAGCTATGAGGCATCTGCCAGGAAGACCTGCATACAGGGAGTGGTACCAGTCCAGGAGAGAGATGATGTTGCACACAGCAAAGCTGGAGAGGCTGGGCCATTTAAGCCCTTTGGAAGTAAATTCTCAGAAGTTGGTCATGAAGCTACTGGATTTGGTGTTTGCCCTGCTGGTTTTTGGTCTTGTTTTGGTTCAGTTTTTCCTTGCTATGCCTCTATTCCTCCCTTTTGGAATGGTAATGTGTATTCAGTTCCACTGTATGGTGTGAGTATGTGATTTTTCTTTTGACTTTACAGGGGCTTACAGTTAAGAAATTTCCCTGAGTCTCAGAAGACTTTAGACTGTGGACTTTTAAATAGTTTTGAGACTGGAAGACTATAGGGACTTTTAAGGATAGACTAAATGCATTTTGCATTTTATAAGGTTGTGAGCCTATGGGGGTCAGGGAGTAGAATGTGATGGTTTGAATGAGAATGTCTCCCATAGGCTCCAAGTGTTTGAACATTTTGTCCTTAGTTGGTGGTGCTGTTTTGGAAGGTCTTAAAAGGCGTGGCTATGCTGGAAGAAGTATGTCTCTGGGGGTGGGCTTAGAGAGTTCTTAAACCTTGCTAGATTTCGAGTTGCTCTCTTGCTTCCTGTGCCTGCTTGAAGATGTGAGAACTTAGCTTCCACTGCTCTGCCTCCAGCCACCATGACAGACTGTAATTCCCCTGGAACTGTAAGCTCAAACTTCCTTCTATAAGTTGCTTTGGTCAGTGTTTCCATCACAGAAACAGAAAAGCAACTAATACAAGTGTCCACTTATTTGAATCTTTTAAAATAATTTCTAAAACTTTATGATGAAACTAGTTGACTTGGTTGTAGGAAATACATGGAAACAACAAAATTGTCTTATATAACCATTAGAGACCTTTCAGGCCTGGAAAATTTTTGATACTGGACTTGGACTTATACAGCCTTAATTCATAAAGTACCCTAACCTCTGTTCTGACCTACTTTCTACATGTTACTTATTATTGCAGAACTTATTTTTTGCCTGTAATGTCTCCTCCTAATAATAAAGAGCTTCATGATTAAAATAAAAAAGATTTTCATCTACACATCTGCCCCTACTCCTCACTTCAGCCCCATAAACTTATAGAGTGGCACCATTTCTACTCTCAGGAATAAGTCATTAGTCTGTGCCTGCCTTGTATGTCCTTCAGGACAGATGCAGTCAACTGTCCATCCAGGTACCCAGTCATCCTGCATCCTCAAAGTGGAGTCAAAGGCTTCTTATAAAATGGAGTCTTTCAGGACAAGGCAGTCTGAAAACTACTATTTTATATAATATGGTGTAGCTTAGAGCAGGCTACAACCTGATCCTTAACACAGAGTCAGGAGGATCACAAAATTCAAGGCCAGCCTGGGCTACAGAGTGAGTTCAAGGAAACTTAGTGAAGCTCTGTCTCAAAATTTTAAAAAGTTATAAAGAATGTTGGGGGTGTAGCTTAGTGATAGAGTACTTGTCTAGAATGTATGAGCCCTTAGGTTCAATCCCTTACATGCAGGTTACACTTTGGCTGTTTTCCATCCTCGGCACAATGACCCTGCTATGGGCCAAGGTGTTCTCTAATATGCTGATTCCCCTTAGGATTTTATTGTGGGTAAAAGCAGAAACTAGGTCCTCACAGTAGGCAACAATTAGCTTACAGGCCTCCAATCCAATATTCTCTGAGTGGCAGTTGGGAGGTTTCATAGCTTTACATGACAGCTTTATACCAGTATCCTCTAGTTTATTTTCTGAAATCTGTAGTCTTCTTGAATTCCTAATGTTGAGGACTGCAGCCAATCTTGACAGCCACTATGTGATGATTACATGTAGCCTACCATGGATGCCACCAGGGTGACTGTGTGGACGGTCCAACTCGGATTTGCTCCACCAGTGTGCATGGGTAGCCATGCCAGTGTGGCTTCTCCAGTGTGCATGAGTGGTTAGAGAAGCTCAGTTCTACCCCACTGGTGTTCATGGGTAGCCATGCCAGCTCTGTGCTACTAGTGTGAGCAGCTTTGCCATCTTGGCCCCTCGGTTATTATCCCTCTTACTTGTGAAGTCCTGAGTTCAGAATTTTGATATCAATGTAGAATCACCAAAATTCTTAATAATATGATGAGTCCCAGAGTCCCGTTTCTTGGTCCTTGTGGGGAGAGTTGCAGCCATTTTGCTTCTTTAATTATTTTGTTTCTTACTTGCCATGTGCTGTGTTCAGAATTCTGAGATCTATTCTTCTATAGAAGAATATATTCTTCTATATTTAGAAGCAAATATGGTCAGGTCAATATTCATTTTGTGTGATAAGGTCCCTCACATGGTCCATTCATGCATTTAGTCTCTTGGGAGCTGGCTTATCCCCAGTCCTGAGGCTCACTGCCTGGGGTGTGCCTCATTCCAATGCCATCTTTTTTTTTCGACCCTCTAAAAATTTATTTTATGTGTGTGAGTGCCCACATCTATCTATATACGTGCACCATGGGCATGCCAGTGTCCACAGATGCCAGAAGAGGGTTGTTCTAGTTATCTTTCTATTGCTGTGATAAAACACTGACCAAAACCAACTTGGGGAGGAAAGAGTTTATTTGACTTATAGTTTACAGTACATCATCAAGAGACTCCAAGGCAGGAACTCAGGGCAGGAACCTGGAGCCCATATCTCGAAGGAACACTGCATACAGGCTTGCTCGTCTGGCCCATATTCAGCCTGCTTACTTATGTAACACAGGATCACCTGCCCAGGGGTGGCACTGCCTACTGTGGGCTGGGCCCTCCCACATTATTCAAAAATCAAGAGAATGCCCCACAGTCGTGGCCACAGCCCAGTCCAAAGGAGAAAATTCCTCAATTGAGGTTCCTCTACCCAGGTGTGCCAAGTGAACAATTGAAGCTGTCCATTACACTGGCTTTGGATCCCCTGGAACTGGAGTTATAGGCTGTTGTGCCACGTGATGTGGGTGCTGGGAACCCAGTGCTTTGCAGGATCAGCAAGTGCTCTTAACTGCTCAGCCATCTCTCTTGACCTCTACTGTCTTTTTCCTTTGTCTCTTTGTTCAGTACAAGAGAGAACCCAGCCTATGGCATATTGCCATTCACATCAGGACAGGTCTTCCCTCCTCAGTTATCCTTTCTTGAAGAGCCCTCATGGACACACAAAACAGTACAACTTTAAAAGTCTCACAGTCCTTCCTAAAAAATCCAAACACATGTGGCTGGATAGATGGCTCAGCACTGACTGCTCTTGCAGAGGACCTGGGTTCGATTCCCAGCACCCACATGGCAGCTATAAATTGCCTTTAACTCCAGTGCCAGGGGTATCTGAAGCCCTCTTCTGACCTCCATGGCATTGCATGACATGGGTGCACTCACATACATGCAGGCAATATACTCATACACATAAAATAATAAATAAAAATATTTTTTAAAAATCCAAATATGGCCAGGTATGGTGGAGCAAGCCTTTAAGCCCAACACTTGGGAGGCAGAGGTAGGCAGATCTCTGTGAGGTCAAGCCTTGTCTACGTAGTGAATTCCAGGCCAGCTGGGGCTATAGGGAGACCCTGTCTCAAAAAGACCGAAAAAAAAAACCAAACAAACCCCCAAACCGAAAACTAACCATACAAACACTTTAAAAGTTCAAAGTCTCTTTTAAAAGTGTCTCAACTGTAAGATCAAAGCACTTTACATAGTGTCCTATTTCAAAAGAGAAGATCCAGGCTCACTTAAGCAAAACCAAAGTCCAGCAATGTAGCTCAAGGCTAGACATCTGGGATTCACTCACAATCTTCTGGACTCTAAAGGGCTTTGATAGCTCCACTTCTCTGTGAGATCTGCCATCTACATCACATACAGCTTATCTTTTATGCTCAAGCCAGCTCCACTCCACATCTGCCACAGCTCTTGGTGGTCGTCCCACAGTCCTGGCATCTCTTATATGCTGGGGTCTTTACTGAAACTAAGGCTGTACCTTCATCAATGGGCTCTTCTGGCCACTCAGTGTGCAAAGCCTCAGATTCTCTCCATGACCCTTCAGTCCTGGGGTCTTCACTGCAACTGAGGCTGCGTTTTCACCAATGACCTTTCCTGGCCTCTCACACTGCCAAATCTCAGCTGTTCTCCAGAACCCCGTTACACATTCAAAACCAACACCAGGTTGGAGACTCTTACACATTATCAAGTCCTGCTTCCAGCTTAAGATGGAGCCTCAGGCCCCCTCTGGATCACAACTTCTGTGTGCTGACCCTGAGGGAAATATGTTCCTGAAGATTTCGCCTCAATGATACCAGTCTCTTGTTACTCACAGCTTATTTTCAGCATCAATTGTCCCAGAAAAGCACAAAGGATTTCACTTCCAAAAATTCTTAATTCAGCACAAACAGCCCGATACAGTCTTTGTTTCCCACTGAATCTTCAAAAGCAAGGCCTCCATCATCTACACCTCTTTCAGCATTAGCTTCCAAGTTCCTATAGAACAGCTCACTGAGCTTCAGGCAATTTTCCAGTCCAAAGCTCCTAAAACTTCCACAATCCTCCCAGACATATATGATCAGATCTATCACAGCAATATCGAACTTCTGGTACCAATTTCTGTCCTAGTTTATTTGGCTTACAGCACAGTCCATTATCAATGAAAGCCAAGGCAGGAACCTTGAGCACAGACCATGGAGGGTAGCTACTTATGGCTTGCTCCCCCAGCTTGTGCTCAGCCAGCTTTCTTTTTCTTTTTTCTTTCTTTTTTTCTTTTTTGGTCTTTTTGAGACAGGGTCTCCCTGTAGCCACAGCTTGTCAGACAGCTTTCTTAATCAATATAGGACTACCTGCCCAGGGGTGGCACTGCCCCACAGTGGACTGGGCCCTCCTACATCACTCAACAATGAAGAAAATGCCCCACAGACATGGCCAGCAGCCAATTCAATGGAGAAAGTTCCTCAGTTGAAGTTCCTTCTGACCAGGTATGTCAAGTTGACAGCTAAAGCTATCCAGTTACTGTTAGGGTTCCAAATAGCAGCTCCACCCCCTCCCCAACAGGGACCTACAAACTCTGCTGAGAAGCAGCCTGCCTTTCCTCTGACCTCCAAAGATAAGATAAGCAGAGTTCCTCTTATCTTAAGAGGAAAAAGAAGACACTTCCACACCCTAATCCTACCTGCTTCCCCCTCCCTGATTCCACACCCTAAAGCCCCCATACGTAAAGTCCCAGATCACAACCCGTGGACATCTTTCCTGAACATCTTTCCTTCCCTGACATCCTTCCCTTCCTTCCCTTCCCCCTTCCCCCTTCCCCCTTCCCTTCCCTTCTCTTCCCTTCCATCTTTCCCTTCGTGGACATCTTTCCCTTCCCGAGGGAAAGGTGCCCCTTGCGAAATAAATCTCTGTCCCACTGAGGATTCCATCTGAGCCTCCGTGCCTCATCCATCCGCTCGTGCCT
>NW_008359625.1:4051529-4053230 GCF_000622305.1 Nannospalax galili | reverse complement strand
TATACCAAGTATGACCCAGAGTCTGCAGAGGGACAGTTTATGCTTCACCACCACTTTATCTTACAATCAGCTCCAGATATTAGAAGGAAACTTAGGCACTTAGACAAAGGCCCTGAAACCCCCACGAGAGATCTGTTGGACATGGCATTTAAAGTCTTTCATAACCGAGAGGAAGAGGAGAAGGTGGACAAGCTTACCCTGTCCAAGCAAAAGTACCAGCTTATGGTTGCAGTCCTAAGGGCTCCTCCTAAGAACACTTCGAACACCCATGGGGCCCAGCGACATCTGTCAGGACCGTGCTTCAAGTGCAGAGTGACTGGACATTGGGTAAGACAATGCCCTAACCCATGGCCACCACCCAGACCCTGTCCTTCCTGTGGGCAACAAGGTCACTGGAGAGTTAAACACCAATGGGGCCCAACGACATCTGCCAGGACCCTGCTTCAAGTGCGGAGGGACTGGACATTGGGATTCAGTGAACAACCTTCTAGGCCTGGCGGCTGAAGACTGACGACGCCCTGGCTTCTCAGCCCCCACCGCTTTTTGGAACCCTAACATTCCAGCCTTTTGTGTTATAGGATAGGGGGCGCCATTGTCATCTGGCTACTTCCTGCTGGACAGGGTCGATGTGGGGCATGGGGGTAGGCTGGTTTAGGGGTCCACTAGGCAGCAGAGGTTGTCTCTCCATGCATCTGAACAGGGTCCTTGGTGGTTGACAGGCATTCGTTTATATGTGAAGGGAAGGAAAGTAACAACTGATTAAAATTAGTATGCGTTAGTTTTCGGATCTGGTTCTGAAAATATCTGACAAGGCAAGGAGCAATGGTTAGCACCAAAGTGATAGAAAGCAGAGGGCCCAATAAGGGCAGAAGCCAAGGAGTTAGTCCTGTAAAAATGTCCCATTGAGATGACTGTTGGTACTGGGAATTTTTAAGTGAAAGATTTTTTGCTACCTGTTTGAGTTGTTCTATATCATGTTCAACCTTACCAGATTGGTTGATAAAATAACAGCATTCGGCACCCAGAAAAATACAGGTTCCCCCTTTTTCTGCAGTTAATAGATCCAGGGCTCGCCTGTTCTGGAGTGCAACTTCAGCTAGGGAGGATAATTGTTGTTGTAGGAACTGGATTGACTGGGCTGTAGTTTCCACTGTTGAAGTGAGCTCGTCTGAGCTCCTCCATTTCTTGAGAAAGATGCTGTGTTGAGATCAGCGTGTGTCCCAAGCCTCTGGCCGCGAGTCCTGTGGCTGCCACTGATGCCACCAGGCTAACTCCTACCAAGACTGCCAAGGTGGCTGACCTCTTTGTTCTGGTTCCTTCTGTCCCTGTGGATAAGACATCATACACCTCTCCTGGTGTGTATAGGGTTAGTTTGGGGATGAGAATGACTGGAGAACAGGTGTCCTCAATCTGTGGAGAGATGCAGGAGTATATTTTGGAAGAACAGAGAAAGAGCAGTCCCGAGGTTAGAGCAGTATCTTCCTTAATTGTGACATTTTGGCTTGATGAGTGTGGGCATTTAGAGGTTAGTGGAGTCCAACACTGTTTTGTTAAGAAAAAGGGGAGGGGCAGGCATGGGCCCGTGTACTAGAAGTTCCCAAGAGCACTGAGTAGTGGCCTGCAGAGTAACATTGTAAACTGGGAGAGGGAGGAGAAGTGAGCCCTGCAGGGGGGCACAGAGAAAGCAAGTGGAGACATTAG
>NW_008359625.1:4040596-4049693 GCF_000622305.1 Nannospalax galili | reverse complement strand
ACCCGTGGACATCTTTCCTGGACATCTTTCCCTGACTCCCTTCCCTTCCCCCTTCCCCCTTCCCTTCCCTTCTCTTCCCTTACATCTTTCCCTTCGTGGACATCTTTCCCTTCTCGAGGGAAAGGTGCCCTGTGTGAAATAAATCTGTGTCCCACTGAGAATTCCATCTGAGCCTCCATGCCTCCTCCATCTGTGCCGCTCGCTCCCGCCCATTCTCTACCTATCAGTTACCTTGCAAGAATCTTTTCATTTGCACATGCCCAGGTATGGCTGAAAGAGACTTAATATGAATAGCAAAGCACACTCTTCATAAACTACTCACTCAAGGATTTTATAGACGCTCTTTTGGTAACCTTTAAGGTCAAAGACATATTAGAACAAAACATTGCCCAGTACCCCTGTCACTCAGGAAATCACAAGGGTGTCAGGAACTAGAGACAGAGACCAAATGTATATTTTTTACTATATCTCAAGCCCTAGTAAGACTAAATGGGTGTCCTCATAGGAGGAAGACAGACTGGGGCTTTCTTCCTCTCTCTATACTTGCACACAACAAAGAACAGCGACATGAACACTGAGGACCAAGGAAGGCAGCTGTCTGCAAATCAGAAAGAAACTTTCCCAGGGACAGAATTCACCAGATATTTGAACTTGAACTCTCCAGCCTCTATAGGCCTGTGAAAAATAAATTTCTGATGTTGAAGCTACCCTATCTGTAGGATTTGTAAAGTAGCCCAAGGAGTATGAAGACACCCAACAATATAGATGAGCATCGATATGTTTATAAAATTAATTCTACATCTTTAATTCCCAGTACCCAGGTGGCAGTGGCAGTAGATCTCTGAATTCCAGGCCAGTCAGAGATACACTTTAAGACCCTATCTCTCTCTCTCTCTCTCTCTCTCAAAAAAAGTTATTAAAAATAATGATGATGGTGATGATTTTTCTACTGAGAGAAATAATTACAAAGAATTCTAATCTTTTCTACCAAAAGAATGATCATAGGGATATAATTATGCTATTTTGTCTTTTAAAATATTTTATTTTATGTGTATGAATGTATTGCCTGCATGTATGTGAGTGCACCCATGTTGTGCAATGATGAGGAGATCAGAAGAGGGCTTTGGATTCCCCTGGAACTGGAGTTAAGGACAGTTCGTAGCTGCCATGTGGGTGCTGTCAAACCCAGATCCTCTGCAGTCAGTGCTCTTAACCACTGAGCCATCTCTCCAGCCATGCTATTTTGTTTTTTAAAATATTTTTTATGTATATGATTGTATCGCCTGCATGTATGTAAGTGCACCCATGTCATGCAATGCCCATGAAGGTCAGAAGGGGGTGCTGAATCCCTTTGAACTAAACTAGAGTTCCAGACAGTTGTTAGGAACCATGTGTGTTCTAGGAACCAAACTCAGGTCCTCTGCAAGAGCAGCCAGTACTCTTAATCACTGAGCTATCCTTCCAGATCCTGTTACGCTATTTTGTAATTTCCTCCATCTTGTACACTTTTTGTTTATGCAAAGGCTCTGCTGCATTCCAGGAACTTTATGTCTCAGAGCTCAGACCCTTCCCACTTTCCTTTATCTCCTTTTGTGCTGATCTTTTTTTTTTTTTTTTCTTTGAGACAGGGTCACCCTGTAGCCCCAGCTGTCCTGGAACTCACTATGTAGACCAGGCTGGCCTTGAACTCACAGAGATCCGCCTGCCTCTGGCCTCCCGAGTGCTGGAATTAAAGGCGTGCACCACCATGCCCAGCTGTGCTGATCTTTTAAACTAGCCAACCTCAGTAGACAATAGAACAGACTAGAGGACTCAGAAATAAACCACAAAGCTATGCCCACATAATTCATTTTTTGGTCCTTTTGAGACATAGTCTCCCTATAGCCCCAGCTGGCCTAAAACATGGTATGTAGACCGGGCTGGCCTTGATCTTACAGAGATCTGGCTGCCTCTGCCTCCTGAGTGCTGGTATTAAAGTCATCCATCACCATGTCTGGCTCCCACACAATTCTTGACAAAGGAGGCAATAATACATTTGTGATAAAATAGCCTGGTCAATAAATGGTGTTGGCAAAACTGGATTTCCACTTTCATAAGAATGAAATTAGATTCACAATTTTCACCTTGTATAAAAATCAATTAGAAATGGATCAAAGATCTTAATATAAAATCTAAAACTCTGAAACTCCTAGATGAAAATATAAGGAATACTCTTCAGGACATTTGGGGTAGGCAAGAACTTCATGAATAGAACATCAGTAGTACAGGGACTAGCTCTATGAACAAAAGCTCCCAGAAAAATCCAACATCTTGGACTGAGCTTCTTGAAAGACTGACAGCTGATTAGCATTTCAGTGACTGTGGAGAGTTTGGAATGTTGCAGATCCTTAGCCCATTTACAATTTATCTTGGACTATGTTTAGTCCCTACATAGCCACTTCTTGCCCACCTGTGTTTCTGACTTAACATCTTGTAACTAACAGAAAAAAACAAAACCAAAACCAAAACCTTTAGGAATGTATTAACTCAACAAAGAACTATCTCCCACCAACCAAAAAGCTAAGAATATCAGATAGCACCCAAGGCCTATAGCAGAATTCTCCCCACTTTGCTATGACCTGCCTACTGAATGTACCCACCAATGTATTTGAAAGTATGTTGATTTATGACTTTCTTTATTCCTTTACTATAAAAGGTTCATGAAGTTGCTATATCATTGAAACATGGTATTTGGGGAAACCTACATCTGTGTTCCTGGCCCATGGTCACTCATATTTGGCTCCAGAATAAACCATATCTTTCATTCACTTGAAGTGAAGACTATTTCTTTCACCAACTGCCCCAAGTATCAACAGATGGGGCTATAGGAAATTTAAAAATTTCGGTATTCCAAAGGAAACAGACTAGTAGCAAAATGCCCAGACAGCCCACAGAATGGGAGAAAATTTTACCATCTATGCATCAGACAAGGGGGCTTATATTCAGAATGTACAGAGAACTAGCTCCGTACATTAAATAAAATTACCAATCAACAAATGAGCCAATGAATTGAATAGACAGTAAAAAGAAATGCAAATGGAAAACAATTATTTAAGAAAAGTGTTCAACATTCCTACATCAGGGACATGGAAATTAAAAGTACTTTGAAATATCACCTTAACCCAGTCAGAATGGCTATTACCAAAAATCCCACAACATATGTTGGAGAAAGAGGACCCCTTATTCACTGCTGGTTGGAGTACAAACTAGTACAGCAATTATGGAAATAAATTTGGAGGTCCCTCAAAAAATTAAAATAGAGCCAAGTGTGGTGGCCCTTGCTGTTAATCCTAGGACTCAGGAGGCAAAAAGCAGACAGGTAAGATGGAGGCCAGCCTGGTCTACATAACAAGTTCCAGACAGGCTGGGACTACAGAGAGACCCTATCTCAAAAACTAATAAAAAAAAAATTAAATATAAAGCTACCATATACCCTAAGTATCTCACTCAGAGCTCCATATCTTACTATTGAGATGACTACCTCCCCCATGTTTATCACTAATGTATTCACTAAAGAAAGGAAATAGAATCAACCTAGTTGTCCATTAACAGATGGATAATGAATTACTGGTATATATAAAAAATGGAATATTATTCAGTTCTAACGATAAATGAGGGGCTGGAGAGATGGTTCAGCAGTTAAGAGAACTGCTATACTTGTAGAAGACTCGGGCTCTATTCCCAGCACCCCCTTGGCAACTAACAACCATCTGTAACTCCAGTTCCAGGGAATCTGACATCATCTTCTGACTTCCCCAGGCTTTGCACAACATGGTGCACTTACATGCAGACAATACATTTGTGTTAGTTACTTTTCTGTTGCTGTGTAGAAACACTGACTAAGGAAACTTATAGAAGGAAGAGTTTATTTGAGCTTATGGTTCCAAGGGGCAGGAGTCCATCATGATGGGAAGGCATGGCATCAGAGATGGCTGGAGAAGGAGCAGAAGCTATGCTCTACATCTTCAAGCAGGCACAGCAAGCAAGAGAGTGACTAGAGATCTGACAAAGCTTAAGAACTCTCTAAGCCCACCCCCTGTGATGTGCTTCCTCCAGGATAGCCACACCTTCTAACCTCTCAAAACAGTGCCACAAACTGGGGACAAAATGTCCAAATACTTGGATCCTTTGGGGGACATTTTCATTCAAACCACCACAATGTTCATACGTAACACAGCAGACAATAGCAGGGATATCAGAGTATAAGGGCTCTAGTGGGGGGAGGGAGGCTATGGGAGGGTGCTAACTGGGAAGTGGGTGTAAAAAAATATAAATACAATATTTTTAAATAAAAAAAAAACTAAAAAAAATGACAGCAAAATGTATGGACCTAGGATGTTTAATAGTGAGGTTTCTCAATCTCAGAGAGTAAAAAAAACACGTTTTCCCTCATATGCAGTTCTTATCCTATACTGTATTTGTGTACATATGTAAACAAGCATACATATGGGTATGCTATAATATTTAGAATCAGGAATAAGAAAGGGTAATTTGAAAAGAGGCATAGTTGTCTTTTTTTTCATGATGGATGTATGTATTCAATTTATTCATATTGAAGAAGTTGGAAACATTTCTGTATTCTATAAGAGTCCAGTAAGTGTTGTCCCTTTTGGGCAATGATTGACCAATAGCATATTGGGAATTGGAAATGACTGGTCATTGAGTTGTTGGATATACTGAAGGAGATAATCTCACTGTTGTTCTTGGTAAGTGCCTTTTATTTTGCTATAGATTTTCTAATGCAACTTAAAAACTATCTAACCACAAAGGATGGACCCCAGCCAATGGACAAAAGACACAGTACTTTGTGTCTTTTTGAAGTATGAGTGTTTTGCCTGCATGTATGTAAGTTGCACCCATGTGTGCAATGCCCAAAGAATCCAGAAGACACCATTGTTAGCCACTGAGTGTGTGCTGGGAACTAAATCTGGGTCTTCTGCAAGAACAGCCAGTGCTCTTAACCACTGAACCAACTTGCCATTAGAATTCATTAGAATTCTCCATTATAAAAATTCCATTAGAATTTTTATATAGAACCAGAACATAGGAAATCAATACAAAGTTCAGTCTTATCCTTCTTTCCAGGTGGTTCTTGTCTGCCAGATTCTCCTCCTTCCTCATTATATTCTTTCTTTCTCTCTCTCTCTCTCTCTCTCTCTCTCTCTCCCCCCTCACAAGGGTGCACACACCAAGATTATTGGGTCTTGTGCTTCTTCCTGAATTGTAGAAAGGTACATTAGAGCCACTCACTATCATCCCAGCACAGGGAAGCCTAGGAGTTCAAGGTGACTCTTGAAGAGGCAAAGTGGAGGTTGGGGGATGGCTAGGTGTGTAAAAGAGCTTACCCTTAAGCTTAATGACCTAAGTTTGATCCCTGGAACCATGGTAGGAGAGAACCGACTCTGCAAAGTTGTCCTCTGTCTTCCACATGTGTGCCATGGCATCATACATGTAGACACACACACACACACACACAATCAAATAATACATAAAAATATAAAAACACTACAGGAGGAAAGACATTCTATTAATAGAAAGTTAAAGGGAATTTGGAGGCACAGATATGGGTAAAAATTAGTAATGTTGATTCTTTACAGTTATTCCTGTCTCTTTACTTTCTGTCTTGGTAACCATGGAGAGAGTTTCTTGCTTTCCTTTCCTTTGCTTTTTAAATTTAAATTATGTATATATGTATGGCTCTGTGCACATGAGTGCTGGGCAGAGGCATTTGATCCACTTAGAGCTGGAGTGATTAATGGTTGTGTTGTGAGGTGTTTCACTAGAGAAGACCACCCAGACACAAAGTAATGCCAATAGAAAGTCTGTTATTAGCCGGCCAGCAACTACACAGGGTATTCAAAGCCATGTTCAGTGCCTAGCTGTTCTTAGGGTAAGGTTTTATACAGAAAAACCCACATTCAGTGTGAAAAGTTTAAGTTTCCTAATGTTTCCATAGCTTAGGGGTCAAAGTCCCTATAGCAACTACTAATTTGCAAAAGCAATCCAAGTGTAAAGCACAGAAGTCATAAATCTGTAGTTAGAAAGAGCAACCAGGAACATGCTGACCTGTTTTCACATCAACCAAGAGCCTGCTGACATGTTCTCAAACTCATACTTTAGTGCAGCTGAGCCGCACCTTTCTGTTCCCATACCCTGAGCCAACTGCCTTTTAGTTTCAGAGGCTAGATTCAGTCTAGACTTCAGTATGGCATAGCTATGCTCAAGAAGGTTCCTTATCATAGTTGTGAGCCTCATGGATGCTGGGAATCCAGCTCAGGTTCTCTGCAAGAGCAGTACATGTTCTTAAACTCTGAGTCCTCCCTTCACCCACCCCCTTTTTTAGTAGTAGTATACTTATGTGTTTTTACACAGTGGGATTTGTCTTCCAACCCACAGATAAAAACACAAATAATTTTGTGAAATACATTTATTTTCCTTTAGGAGGAGAAAGGTGCAGAGTGCCTCTATGCCACCCAGGTTAGCCTTGATCTCCGGATTCACCTGCCTCACCTTCCCCAATGATGGGAATACAGTTGTGTGTTTGTTCTTCTAAAAGACTATGTAAAATAGTAATAACTCTGTGACATGAATAATTTATTATTTGGGGGAGGGAAGGGATGAGGAAATCAAATTCATTTTTGTTTCTATATAAATGACTTGAGGTACCAACTATACACATTAAATGATTCATTTATTTCTATACTAATTTAACATGCTACCTCTTTCTTATTTGTATCAGATTTCCATATATGCATGCACCAATCTACTCAGATACTATGTTTTAAAATTTTTATTATGATAAGGAGAAGTTAAATTTTTTGTTTGTTTTAGACAAGATCTCCCATAGCCCCAGTTCCCCAGTTAGCCTGGAACTCACTATGAGACCAGGCTGGCCTTGATCCCACAGAGATCCTCCTGTCTCTGCCTCCTGATTGCTGGGATCAAAGGTGTGTGCCACCATGCCTAGGAAGAAGTTATATTCTTAAAGCTACCTGTATTCTTATATAATCTTCTTTTAAGCTTAGACTAGTTTGTAGTTTCCTTTTTTTTATTTACTAGGTAGATACCTTGAAATGCAACCCTGTGATGTTTTACTACTCATTCATGTTTTGTTGCTCTGTGTTGTTTTCACTACCCTGAGATGTGTTATTACTCTGTAATATCTTGAAATTCTGTGATGCTTCCCCACTCACCATGTGTAACTATTGATAAAGATGTAAAACCAAGAAAATGAAAAGTTTACTAAATGGTTTAATGAGGCACCTGGTCTAATTAGTCCCAAAGAAGTGTGGATTAAACATGGAAAGTATCTAGACTTCTGCAGGTGATATGTTTTTGTAAACTGCAATGACCCTTTGACAGATTCCTAGCCCAATGAGTCTGACCTCGCTATAGATCAAAAAGCAGCAGTTGTCCTGACCTTTGTCTGGAATATCTACTTTGTAAGCTATGATGACAGGTGAACTCAGGAAGGAATTTTTGGGAGATGACATGGCCCATCATGAAAAGAAACATAGGGCCCAGGTGCCAGCCATAAAATGATGATGTGAAAAGGCCCATGGAACACCATTTGTACTTTGTTCTTGGCCCAGAAAATCTTGAAGCCTTTGTTGCTCTTTCTAGGACCACATGCATGTGGAAATAAGCTTTCTGGGTGAAATTTTTCTGGGTGAATGCTTGATCTATCAGCTGTTTGAAGAATTTTTCCACAACAATTACATTTTAAAAATATATTTTGTATGTATCTATGCATGTGTATGTTGAGTCCAGAGAATAATTTGCACATGTCACTTCTCTTCTTCCACCATGTGGGTCCAGAGATCAAGCTTAAGGGTTCAGGCTTGGTGGCAGGCATCTTTACTCACAGAGACATCTTGCTGGCCCGCAGATACTATTCTCTCTCTCTCTCCTTCTTTCCTTTTTTCCCCACCCCTGTCAGTGAAAGACTAAATCCTTGATAAGCAGACAGGGCCACTGATGAATAATAAAAATGTCACATTTCTGGCTTCTTGATCTGAGACAAAGGCCTATAGGCTTCCTTACTTCTCTAGCCAACAAGACCCCTTTTCCAGCTGACCAGTCCAGACCAGTTTAGATAAGACCAAGACCAGACCTGACATAGCTTACTCAGTTTGGAGTTGTAACCTATGGGCTCTCTCTTCTTTGTTTAAGTTAATAAATCCAAAATTAGGGAAGAGAGAATGGAGAGATGACTCAGTGGTGAAAAACACTGGCTATTCTTGCAAAGGACCTGGGTTTGGTTAACAACACCCATATGGCAGCTAACAACCACCCATAACTCCAGTCCCAGGTTATCCAGTGCCCTCTTCTGGCCTCCTCAGGCATTGCATGCATATGGTACTCATATACCTACAGACAAAACACTCATACACATAAAAATAATAAGGGCTGCTCTCCCGGCCTGCTCTCCTGCCCTCAGGCCTCTCTTGGGGTAAGTCTATTGCACAGCCCTCCATGCCTTGACTCCCCCAGGCGTGTTCACCCTTCCATCTCCCCCGCTGTTCTCTACTCCTAGTTTGGGCCCTGTGCCGTTCCTAGTCTTGGGGACCCAGACACCTGGGGAGCCAGTGCTGCTTCCTGATCCTTTTCACCTGGACTGGCTTGGTGCCTTCCTTGGGCCCCAGGAGCACTCCTTGACTCCCCTGGCCTCATTCGCCCTTCCATCTCCCCTGCTGTTCTCTGCTCCTGGTTTGGGCCCTGCGCCATTCCTGGTCTTGGGTCCTCAGACACCTGGGGAACCGGTGCTGTTTCCTGATCCTTTTCGCTCAGGCCAGCTTGGTGCCTTCCTTGGGCTCCAGGAGCACTGCTTCTGGACCTGGCCCTGCCCTCACCTCTCTCTGCTTCCCTGGACCTGCACCACCGGATAACTCTCCTGGCTTGCTCTCTTATCCTCAGGCCTCTTGGGATGGGTCTCTCATGCAGCCCTCCGTGCCTTGACTCCCCCAGCCACATTCACCCTTCCATCTCCCCCACTGTTCTCTGCTCCTAGTTTGGGCCCTGTGCCATCCCTAGTCTTGGGGCCCCAGACACCTGGGGA
>NW_008359625.1:4039420-4040298 GCF_000622305.1 Nannospalax galili | reverse complement strand
TCTCCTACCCTCAGGCCTCTCTTGGGGTAAGTCTATCGTGGAGCCCTCCGCACCTTGACTCCCCTGGCTTCATTCACCCTTCCATCTCCCCTGCTGTTCCATCTCCCCTGCTGTTCTCTACTCCTAGTTTGGGCCCTGAGCCATTCCTAGTCTTGGGTTCCCAGACACCTGGGGAACCAATACTGCTTCCTGATCTTTTTCACCCAGACCAACTTAGTGCCTTCCTTGGGCCCCAGGAGCACTGCTTCTGGACCTGGCCCCGCCCTCACCTCCCTCTACTTCCCTGGTCCTGCAACACCCGCCAGCCTCTTTCTGGGACTGACAGCCTCTTTCTGGGGCTCCGAGGCTTACCTTTCCTCTCCTTGATCCTTTGCATCCAGTACAACCCAGCTACTCAATCCACTCACTGGGAAATCTTGGGGCTTCTTCCCACCCCATCTCCTTTGCATCCCTGCATGGCATGGCCATGGTCAGGATCACAGGTCAGTCCAACACCAAGGTCCTGAGGCCAAAATCATTCTTAGAAGATTCCAGACCTAAGGAGAAAGTCTGAAAACTTCTGACCCACATTGGAATTGGGCCACCGTGAAACTCCTGAAGACAAAATCAATCCGGCCACGACAATATAAAATCAAAAGAGAGAACCAGAAGCTTAGATGAACCATCTCTTCATACCCCAAAAGTAAACCACAAAGACACATAAAGTTCAAAAAAAGAAGCAGAACTAAACTTGAAGGCCCGAGTATCACACAAGAGTCAGAAACTACAAAAGAAATTCACATGTCAAAATCACAGAGAAAAAATAATAACATGAAAAACCAAAATAACATATCCCCACCAAATACCAGTAATCCTCTAGAGGAGCACAATGAGAATCC
>NW_008359625.1:4038121-4038495 GCF_000622305.1 Nannospalax galili | reverse complement strand
GAAGAGCCTGGACCAAAGTATTCCCAGTGTTAAATGACCACAGATGCCAACCCAGATTACTATATCCAGCCAAAATGTCTATTATAGTTGAAGGGGAAAGAAAAATCTTCCATGACATAAATAGGCTGAAGGAATCCTTGTCACAAAACCAGCCCTACAGAGAGTTCTGGGAGCAATACAAAGAGCTGAAGAAAGGAATGACTATACCCAAGGGGTTGCAGAAAGAATTCCAACGAGGGTATAACCATGTAAAAGTACAGCTATAGCAGGATGTAAACAAAAAAAAATGAGAGGACTCAATACTCATCTTTCATTAATAACTTTAAACATTAATGGACTGAACTCCCCAGTCAAAAGACACAGACTATATGAAT
>NW_008359625.1:4025331-4033842 GCF_000622305.1 Nannospalax galili | reverse complement strand
GGGACCCCTGAGGAACAGATCCTCAAACGACCTCAAGAGTGAAAACAAATCAGTTTTTCTGGTCCAATGGTATGTCCTTAAACACCCAAAAGGGAAGTATAACCAAAGATTAAAAGGGCCAATATAATTTCATAAGAGCATACATATATATAGCTAAAAGTTACTTGACAAACAGCAAAGCCAGACAGGTGATACCTTCAGTCTAGTTGTTGGCCAGGATGAATAAAGCTCTTCCAGACAGTAACCCAACATACTACTGGAAAAATGAACAGCAGACCCCAATTCTATCCAAAGGAATACTGACAATGGATTGCCGTAGATGAGGAACAGCTGATCCTCCTGGAACAGGGACCTCTGGCTGACTAGATTTACCAGAAGGGCAGATACGGGGGGAATAGATGGGGGTGCTGACAGCACAGTGGACGGTAGCAGGGATGGCAGAGTATGGAGGCTCTAGTGGGAGAGGAAGCCTATCTATCTGACGAGTTTATATTCATGCTCAGATGCCAAGAACTCAGAAAGTAAGCGACTGTGACCAGTAATAGTCATATATATAGAGATTAGAAATGCATGTGAAAACATCTCAATGTCAATTGCCTTAAAATGAATTTTTCTGTATGAAACTGTGTATTTTAACAACGAAGTGGAGATCTTTTTTAAACATTAAAACCTCATTTAATTTTATGTCTTATAGAGTTTATAATGAGTAAAAGATTGTAGAAGCGTAAAAAAAATTTAGCATAAAAAAAAAATAAGGGCTGGACAGATGGCTTAGTGGTTAAGAGCACCAGTTTGATCTTGCAGAGGACCTGGGTTCAATTCCCAGTACCCCCATGGCAGCTGACAACTGTCCATAAATCCAGTTCCAGGGGATCCAATGCCTTCTTTTGACCTCCACTGGCATTGCAGGGCACAGGTGTACCTACCTATATGCAGACATTCCATTCCTACACATCAAATAAAAATAATAAATAAAATATTTTTAAAAATTAATAAGTTGGATGTGGTGGCACACATCTTTAATCCCAGTACTCAGGAGGCAGAGATAGTGGATCTCTGTGAGATTAAGGCCAATTTGGTCTACATAGTGAGATCCAGCCCAGCTGGGGCTATAGGAAGACCCTGTCTCAAAAAAACAAAAACAAAATAAATCAATAAATACTAATTATGGGGCACAGAGGTGCTGACCAAAAACACAAGATGACCTATTACGATGGCTCCAGTGGGAGTTGCTGTGTGACTTTTCTGGGGAGACAAACTTCCCTTCATCCCAGATATGACAGACCAAAGAAACAATTCTACCAGGGTCTAGCTTAGTGAAGCAGTGTATTTATTGGGGTTACTTACAGGAGTCTGGGTGAAGTATTACTTCCCAGAGCCTACAGGAATGACAGGCAGCCACATCATGGAAGAGCCCACACCAGTATGGATGATGACTCACTGTATTAGTTACTTTTCTGTTGCTGTGATAGAACACTGACCAAAGCAACTTATAGAAGGAAGAATTTATTTGAGCTTATGGTTCCAAGGTGCAATAGTCCATCATGGTGGGGAGGCATGGCAGCAGAGGTGGCTGGAGGAGTGGAAGGTAAGCTCTCAAACATCTTCAAGCAGACACAGGAAGCAAGAGATTAACTCAAGATCCAGCAAGGTTTATGAACTCTCTAAGCCCCACCCAAGAGATGTGCTTCCTCTATAGCCACACCTTCTAAGACCTCCCAAAACAGTGCTACCAACTGGAGACAAAATGTCCAAATACTTGGAGTCTATGGGGGACATTCTCATTCAAAACATCACACTCACCAAAGGGGCATCTGTGAAGTTCTTTGCATAATTTGCAAGCAGCTCAGCCAGTCAGTCTCCTTTCCAAACCAATTGTTATTGCCTGTATAATCTTGGGGATGGGCCTCATGAATCTTAGAAGGTTCAGTTTTCTAAGATGACTTTTTAATTTTATTTACTTCCTGTGTCCCTCCCTCCAGGAGAGAATGCTTCTTTTGGAGGAAAAGGAAATTATTATTTAAAACACATAATAGGGTGCTGGAGAGATGGCACAGTGGTTAAGAGCACTGGCTTCTCTTGCAGAGGACCTGGGTTCAGTTCCCAGCACACATGGTGGCTAACAACCACCTGTCACTCCAGTTTCAGGGAATCTGATGCCCTCTTCTGACTTCCATGGACATTGTACACATGTGATACACTTACATACATTCAGGCAAAACACCTCTTCACACACTAAACCCAGGAGCTCGCACATGCCAGGCAAGTATTCTACCACTGAGCTACCTCTCAAGCCCTACTCTGATCTTGATGTGATTTGATAGGGATCAGATTATTAGCACATGGTTCATTCAAAACTAAATATTATAGGCTTGAACAGTGCCACCTCTGGGCAGGTGGTCCTGTATTGTATAAGAAAACAGGTTGAGCAGGGGCCAGGAGAGCAAGCCAGTTAGCAACGTTCCTCCATGTCCTGTGCTTCATTCAGCTTTTGCCTCCAGGTTCCTGCCCTGAGTTCCTACCTTGGGTTCCCTCAGTGATGAACTCTGCCCTGGGTGAAGTAAGCCAAATAAACCTTTTCCTCTCCAAGTTGGTAGTGGTCAGAGTGTTTTGTCACAGCAATTGAAGGCAAATTTAGACAACAGTAAATAAATGAAAAAAAATCATATAAATCTATAAATAGATAAAATTATATATAAAATTATAATTGGAGAGTTTGTTGCAGAGTTTGGGGGTGACAGATGGTCATCTAGGTGATCTGCCAAGTTCATTCCGTGGGACAAATAAAGAATTGAACATGTGGCCGAGCGAGGTGGCACACTCCTTTAATCCTAGCACTTGGGAGGCAAAGGCAGGCAGATATCTGTGAGATTGAGGCCAGCCTAGTTTACATAGTGTGTTCAAGGTCAGCTACAGGGAGACCCTGCCTCAAAAAGACACACACACACACACACACACACACACACACACACACACACACAAAAGAGTGTATGTATTTCCAGGGTCTGGAGAGATGGCTCAGTCAGTCCTTTGCTCTTGCAAAGGACCTGGGTTTGATTCCCAGAACCCACACTGGCAGCTAACAATTGTCCATAACTCCAGTTCCAGGAGATCCGACTCCTTTTTCTGACATTCTTGGGCATTGCACAACATGGGTGGGTGCAGGCAATATACTCATATACATAAAATAAAAATAACAAAATATTTTTAAAAAGAATATATGTATTCCCGAAGTCTCTCTAGCTTGAAAACTAATTTTACAGGAAGAAAGTCTCTACCTATTTTTAGTATTATAATAATATAGTAATGTGTTGTTGGGTTAAATCAAAATTCTGGAAACCAAGAATTCTCTGAAATAACAGATGCTAAGCAGAAAGAAAGGACAAATCCTGGGACAAATTCTGTAAACCAACAGCAAGGCTAGGCAGCATCTGAAAAAAAATACGTCTACCAGATCTAAAATGCCAGAGAGTATTCTGCAGTGGAAGACTAGGAAGAAAAAAGCCAATGCTGCATTGAAACCCTCTGATGGCTACAGACAAAATAAGAAGGTGGTTTGGACATAGGAGATGACTCTCCTTGGAGAGGCCATTGCTTCTTCATAGTTGGAGTTGTAAGCAGAATGCATCAGTACCATGCTAGTCGTCTCCCACTAGGGGTTTCAAGCCAAGAATCGCAACATGTTTAGCTATGTGGAGAAGTTTCTTTGGTTTTATTGGTCTGCAGATGTTTGCTCAATATTTTCTCTTATCTCTGTTCTCTGTCTTCTGGCTTTCAGTTAAGTTTGAGACATTTGAGAATTTTTCTCTTTTCCTCTAACAGTCTTCAATGCTGAATATACTAGAAGTTGCGGGGTACGTCTTGAGTAGCTTCGACTTCTCTGTGCTCACTGCCCCCAAGTAATTTATTCTTCTGTTTTTTAAAACTCCCTGTCACTGATGTTGTACTTTTATCAGATTTTGGGGGCTCATTGGTCAGTCCCTGTAAGAGCTAACCTTCCGAACATTTACCATAGTAGGTGTGTTGCCAAGAGAGGACCTAAGCTCTGTTTGCTTTTATTTGATTCCCACTGGCTCTGCTATAAAAAGTATCCCTGCCAGAAGCTGCCTAGTAGGTAAAAAAAAAAAACAAAAAAAATAGCTGTTTTACAAATCTTACATCCCCCTGTCCTCCAGAAGGAAGTTGCTTTTTTTCTAGTTCCCCTGGTCCTTTGCAGAGACGTAGTCATTTGCAGAAGAAATAAAGCCCTTTGTATCCTAATAGCCAACTGTAGGACTTAATAACTATAACAGCATGGTTGTTATTGTGGGAGACCTGGGTTCAGTTCCCAACTTCTGAATGGTGGCTAACAAGAGCCCATAACTCCATGTTCAGGGCATCTGACACCCTCTTCTGGCCTCCATGGGCATTGCATACACATGGTGCAATTACATGTGGGCAAAACAGTCATACACATAAAAATAAAAAAAATTTAGAAAAGAATACAGACTATCCAGTGACCTGCAGATAACAGCAATGCATGTACCAGAAAGGCAGACTGCCTGAAATTTACAACTATCCTCATGCCTGCCTGTTGGATTCACCTCTTCATAACTCCCTATAACCTCTATGCCTGCAACCCCAAGGGAAGATGATCCTTGGGATGGCCTCCATCTTCCTTAGTGTGCTAGCTTTCCAAATGATTTTTTTTCTTGCCCCAACAAATTATCCTTAAGTTATTAGTTTTATTTGATGGGTTTGTGGTTACAGGCCCTCAATATATAATGTGTTGAATGTAGGTGTACCTCCAATAATCTCATTCATTTCTTTTACATTCCTTTTCCAACATGCTCTTACCTCTAAGTAAAAAGGAGGAAACATCATTTCCAAGCCATGATTTCCCACATGACCTATAGTAAGAAAAAAAAAAATCACACTGGAATCATGACTCCAATTACACTTTATTCCTGAGCATATTTTGCTTCTTTTATAAGAGTATTCATCATTAAAAGAAATAACTAGTTATTGCACTCAGTTCATTATTCATTGCTCATAAATATTTGAATTGACTCCCTGTGGATTAGACATGATTATAAAATAGGCAATGCAAAGCTTGCTTTCTGCTGGAGTAAGTGACTTCAGAACTTCTTATGTTTCAGGTATATTTTCTACTTAAATTCTACAGTGAATGAATCTAGTTTGTACCTTACACTGACAGATATCTATTCCCTAGAAATGAAAAATGTCAGTCAGATCCTCTTGAAGCTGTTGACTGAATGACCAGGAGTTGCTATCTCCTATAATCTTTTGTCAAAGCATAGTTTTATAACAGTATTACTACGCAGGTGGGAAAATAAGTCAGGTCAGTTTTAAATGATATAGCAAAAAATATTAATTTTTGGGGCTGGAGACATGGATCAGCAGTTAAGAATAGTGGCTGTTCTTGAAGAAGACAGGGGTTCAAATTCTAGCACCCACATGGCAGCTAACAACCATCTGTAATGCCAGTTCCAGGGGATTCGACATCCTCTTCTGTCCTCTGCAGGCACTGCATGACATGGGTGCACTTACATACACGGAGTCATAACATTCATATACATAAAATAAAAATAAACATATCAAAATAGTTATATTTATATATTTGACTATAAAATTATACTATGATTTTTAGTAAAAAATTATGTATATATGTAAATAATTGCAGATAGAGGGTTTTTTTTGGCTCTAGAAAAAAATGATAGCCAAAAAGGTAGAAGCAACCTATAAATCTGTTCTAAAACTCACATAAATACATTTTATTATTATACAATGAAACAAGATAGTATTCATTACTTTTCTTGTTGCTGTGACAAAATGCCTAACAAAAAGCAACCTAAGGAGGAAGAGCTTATTTTGGCTCAAAGTTTGAGGGTGCATTCCAAGGTGGAAATCGTGGTAGCAGGAACATGAGGCCGCTGGGCACATTGCATCTACAGGCAGAAAGCTGAGAGACATGAGTGCTGCTGCTCAGTTCACTTTCTCCTTTGTATTAGTCTGTGACTCCAGCCCAAAGGATGGTACCACCCACATTCAGGGTGGATCTCCCTTCATCAGTTATTACACCTTTTGGGAAATACCCTCATATACACACCTACAGTTTTCTTTCTATTGTGATTCTAAATGTCATCAGGTTGACAATAAAGATTAATCATAACTCCATTGCCTAGTTAGCTTCCTATTGGTGTGACAAAAACCCTGACCAAAACCAACTTGGGGAGGAAAGGGTTTATTTGGCTTACAGCACAGTTCATTATCAAGAGAAGCCAAGATAGGAACTTTGGGGAGGAACCTTGAGCACAGATCATGGAGGAACGTTGCCTACTGGCTTGTTCTCCTCTGGCCCATGTTCAGCCTTCTTTCTTTTTGAGACAGGGTCTCCTGTAGCCCCAGCTGGCCTGGAACTCACTATGTAGGCCAGGCTTGCCTTGAACTCACAGAGCTCTGCCTGCCTCTACCTCCCGAGTGCTGGGACTAAAGGTGTGAGCCACCATGCGAGGCTTACCTGCTTTCTTATACATACCCAGGTCCTCTTAACTGCTGAACAATCTTTTCAGCCCCACAGTGGAATATCATTTAGCTATAAAGAAAACTGAAATTATGAAATTCTCAAGCAAAAGAATAGAGCTGGAAATAATCATTCTGAATGAGGTAACCCAGACCCAGAAAGACAAATGCTTCATGTTCTCTCTCTTGTGTGGACACTGGCTTTGAAATTTTAGACATATGTGTTTAAATTGGATTGCCTATAGAAGGCAGGGAACTTGTAAGGGGACATAGAGGGGGGGAACTTCAAGGAAAGGGAGAATAGAACACAGGTGGTATGAAAGGGAAAGGGGAAAAATGGAACAGGAGGGTTAAATGGGGTAGAGTTGAAGGGCAGGGTAGAGGAGGCAGCATGAGGAAGAATAACACTAAAGACCTTTGAAAATGCCATATGAAAACCTACTACTGTTGAAACTTCCTAATATATGTGTATGTGTGTGTGTATGTGTGTGTGTGTATACACACATATATGTATATATGTATAAAAGGGGTTTAAATGGAGTTACCCTATAATGGAAGGGCCATGACTCCCCCAGACACCAACTATCAAATAAAAAGCACAGTGCTAGATATAGATTACTTCCTTTTGAACTGTGGGTCAGTGGGCTCCCATAGACCGCCCCTCCACTTCAAACATTACAGGCTATTGCCACTGCTTTAGGTTACCCTCCAGAACCTGATGGTAAGACCCTATTGCTGAAGACAATATATATCTGATTCATAGAACATGAAGAAATCAGTCTGGTACCAACCTGAAAGCTTCAGCTCTATTGCCTAGCTTTCATTGTGCTGGAAGGCTCTATACATCCTGTTGGGGAGAGAAAAGTCACCAAAAGTTTTACCCAGCTGTGAATGCTGTGATCTATAATAACAAGTGGCCTAGCAAGATATGCCCACTGGTGCAATAGAGGCACAAATATTATGGGAGTAACCAATCACTTTCTGATTGGATTTAAAGTCTACTTCACAAGATGAAACCCATGCATGGGTACTGTTAACTGGGCCAAAGACCAGTAGCTGGCAAGTCATAGGCCCTAAGGGAGAACCTAATACTATTATTTGGCTAAATGGACATGGTAAGAGACTGCCCCCTAAATTCTCATTTTTATACCCATAGATTAGTGCATCTCCTAACTCTCTTCAGAGAAGCTTTTTAATGCAGTAGATGGTGATTGATTAATACATCTTTATCATACCCGCTTCTGCCCAGGCTCAGGGATCATCAAGGAAGAGGGGGCAAAAAGATTGTAAGAGCCAAAGGGAGTGGATGTCTGTACCAAAACAGTATTTGCCAGACATGATGGTGCAATTACACACATGAACTCACAGCTGCTGGGGACCACATGCACAAGACTTGCACGAGATCAAGCCAACCAAAATCCCAACTTGGATGGAGGAGGGGCTCATGAAGTCCCACCCTAAGCTGAGGAGCTATTGGCAATTGGTATCTTCTGGGGAAGGGGGCATCAGTCTTCTTCAGGGATGTGGGCTCTGAGAGACTACCCATGTCCCAGTAGATGGTCCCTTACCCATGCTCATACAGGCAACACTAAATAGACTCAGTGAGTATTAAAAGAAAGGGGTAGGGGGAGAACACATGGAGTAAGTGGTGATGGGGTAGGGGAAGAATTACGGTGGAGGGAATAGGGGATGGATTTGATCCAAACACATTATATGCATGTATAAATATTAAATAAAATATTTAAAAATTTTCCTTGTTTGAGACATTAGACAGGAAAGTATTACATACAAATAGATGAAAACTAAGTTATAAAAAGAGGAAAAAAAGGAAGAAGGATGAAAGGAAAGAAATGGAGAGAGGGAGGGATGGGGAGAGGAAGACAGATCTGGGAGTCCATACACCAAAATATTTCAGCATTTTCCTGAATGAGACTTCAGGAAAAAGCACTATGTGTCTTTCTTTTTTCTTAAAATATATTTTTATTTTTA
>NW_008359625.1:4007741-4025085 GCF_000622305.1 Nannospalax galili | reverse complement strand
GGACTACAGGCATGCACCACCATGACCGACTATATTTTTATTTTTATTTTAAAAATTTTTTAATTTTTTAAAATTTTATTTATTATTATTATTTTATATGTATGCGTGTATTGCCTGCATGTAGGTAAGTGCACCCATGTCGTGCAATGCCCATGGAGGTCAGAAGAGGCTGTCGGATCCCCTGGGACTGGAGTTACAGATGGTTAGCTGCTATGTGGGTGCTGGGATTCGAACCAGGTCTTCTGCAAGAACAACCAGTGATCTTAACCACTGAGCCATTTCTCCAGCCCCTAGGCCATTCTTTTTAAAGAGGATATATTTTATTATTTATTTATTTATTTATTTATTGTTTATTTATTTTGGGTTTTTGAGACAGGGTCTCCCTATAGCTCCAGATAGCCTGGAATTTGCTATACAGACCAGGCTGGTCTTGAACTCACAGAGATCTACCCCTGCCTTCTGAGTGTTGGGATTAAAGGTCATCATGCCTGACCTTACCAGGTACTCTTGAATTTACTAGGTAGTTAGGTAGTTATGGACATAGTTCTTTGTTCCATTCCAATCTTAGTTGCTAATATCTATAAAACAGCTCATACATCACCTTTCACACTATGATATTCAGGTCCCCAAAAATGTAAGACAGTACTGACAGGGGCAGCAGGGTTTAATGAGGCCATTCCAAGAGGTACTACAAGTGCAAAGAGTCACTGCAGATGGTCAGGTAAGACCCAGTTGCAGAGTTGTCAAGGCACAGAGCTGTCAGGCCAAGGGGGGTTGGATAGCAGGCAGGTTAAAAACGATCAGTAAAAAAAGATGAACTGGGGGCTGGAGAATGGCTCAGCAGGTAAGAGCCCTGATTGCTCTTGCAGAAGACCCAGGTTCGATTTCCAGCACCCATCTGTAACTCCAGTTCCAGGGGATCTCATGTCCTCTTCTGACCTCCATGGGCATTGCTTGACATGGGTGTACTTATAAGTATTCAGGCAATACATATACTCATACACATAAAATAAAAATAATAAATAAAAAATATTTTTAAAAAAGATGGACTGTGTAGATGAGTCCTGGGGATAAACTTGAAGGTACTTTGGCAATCTTATGATTCATACATAGGGTGGTCCGATAAGATGAAGGAGGTTGCCATGCTGCAGTCTTACATGCCCTGTCCTTCCTTATGTTTTATCATGAATATGCTTTTAAAAACAATTTAAAATTTTTTTATTTAATGTGTATGAGTTTTATGCTTGCATGTATGTAAGTGCACTTGTGTCATGAAGTGCTCACAAAAGACAGAAGAGGGTGTCAGATCCCCTGAAACTGGAGTTATGGACAGTTGTTAGCTGCCATATAGGTGCTAGAGCAGCCAATGCTCTTTGAGCCATCTCTCTAGCCCTAAAACTCATTTATCAGTGAGACAGAAAGACTTGAACAAGACCTGTGGGCCCTGGGGCATTGTTTTGAAAGCTGAACCTGTGGGCTGAAGCCTATATTCCCAACATTTAGGAGACAGAATAGGATAGTCTGGTGTATTTGACAAGAGCATGGGTCTGGTTTCTATGATATGGTTTAGATGAAACCCATAAGCCCCAATTTTAATTTGATAAGTTCGTAAGTGGTGATTTTTTATTTATATTCATTAGTCCGTGCTGTATGGCTGAGAGTTTGTTCCTTTCAACATATTCTGCATGTCTTACATTGGTGGTTATCTGCTTGTGCAAATTATCATGTCAGTTTGTTTTAGCCCTTGTACTCAAAATATAGTAGTTCAAGATGATCTCCTGTAAAATGGAGTCACCCAGGTCTGGGCACATCCTGAAAGCTGCTGTCTAATATAGTATAAGGCAACTCAGGGCAGGAGTGGTCTGTTCTCCATGGAATCCTCTATAAACTCTTGACTTTGAGGGATAGAGGTGTATCAATGAAAGTTAACTGTGATCCTGGTGGGGGTGGGGAGGGGTACTGGTAATGGCAGAGGCTGTGCATATGTGAAGATAAAGCATATGAGAAATCTTTAACTTCCATATTCAAGTTTTCCATGAGTCTACAACTGGAAGGAAGAAGGGGAACAAAGGGCCTCTGCTTCCCAGGCACCATTAGGGCCATGTTTGTTATCAGTATGTCAAAACAGGACACAGCCTGGCTTTTGCTGATAGCTTCCTCTGGTGCAAATGGTAAGGCTGATAATATCCTTTAATATAAACAGCAAGGTCCACATTCTGGTCCAGGTCAGTAACCTCACATTCTGGTCCAGGTCAGTAACCTCCTTTGATGTAAATAGTAAAATACCTCCTGTGCTGAAGAGGACTTCCTGTTAATTTGGTCTTAAAAAACTGGCCTGGGGCTGGAGAGATGACTCAGCAATTAAAAACAGTGGCTGCTCTTGCAGGGGACCTGGGTTTGGTTCCCAGCATCCATATGGCAGCTAACAACCTTCTAACTCCAATTCCAGGGGAATGTGATGCCCTCTTCTGGCCTCCATGGCCATTGCCTGCATGGCTGTACTTACATATAAGTAGACAACACATTCATAAACATAAAACAAAAAAATAAAAAAATATAATTTTAAAGAAAACTGGCCAAAAGAATGGGAAGAAAAAATGACACGTCTGAGGACATGAGAAGGAAATGGGAGCTGACTCCTTAATGAATTTATAATCCCCAAAGGCCTTATGTGTAGGGAAAGTTGCCCACAGACACAATTGGGCCTCTCTGCTCTCAACCCCCTGGAATGTAATTTCCTAGCTTTCTCCTCAGGCAGTTGCTCAGGGTTGCTCTGCATGGAGCCTTCCCTACCCCCAGGGCATACTTTCTCTCTATCATTTAAATAAAGCCTTCTTGAGTCATCAGTGAAAACAAAGACTTCAACAGCATATGGAGTCCCTGGGGCAGGACTTTGCATACCTGGCCTGTTAACTCTAGGCTGTAATCCCAACACTTAAAAGGTAGAGGCTGAAGGATGTAGGATTCAAGGGCAGCCTGGATTTACATATTAAGAGTGAGTGAAACAAAACAAACACTGCTCTACAAACTAAAGTCCACTCCAACAGGTAAAAGCAAATAAATAAAAAAGAAAGGACCAAGTGGGAGGGTGTGCACCTTTAATTCCAGAACTTGGGAGGCAGAGGCAGAAAGATCTCCATGAGATTCAAGACTAGCCTGGTCAACATAGTGAGTTCCAGGCCAATCAGGGCTATGTTGTGAGATCCTGTCTCAGAAAATAGCAACAGCTGGGTGTGGTGGCACACTCCTTTTGTCCCATCACTCCAGAAGCAGACGTAGGAGGACCTTGGTGAAATTAGGGCCAGCTTGGTCTGCACAGTGTGTTCTAGGCCAGCTGGGGCTAAAGAGAGATCCTGTCAGAATGCAATGGAATGGAACAGAGAACTGAAAACAGAACAGAGAACAGAACAGAACAAACCAGAGCAGAACAACAAAAGAAAACAACACAACAAAACAAACCACCCCAAACAAACAAACAAACAAACAAACAAACAAAAAGAGAAGCTGGGAGTGGTGGCACATACCCAAATTTTAAAATTTAAAAAAGTTTTTTTAAGTTTACATTTCATATAGCTCTTTCATTAATTTAGAAAACACCTTACTTTGCATGAAAAATAAAATTTCCTCAAATTTAAAAGCAAAGTGGTTCTGAGATTAACTTTGCTATCACATGTAATTAAACTCCCTTTTGGGATGCAGCTAGCATTTCTGAGAACTGTTTTGAGAAATCTTTACATATAGGAGAGGTCAGTGTGCTGTCTATTCTCTCAATAATGAACACAGAATATTTTTGTGACCCCAGATGTGTGGAAGGTTTTCAATACATACTGAGAAAATAATCAGTTCTCCATATCTAGCAGGCACAATCAGATAACCTCTGAATTCAATTGGATTCTGACACTATCCACCCAGAGAGAGAGCATCAGATTCCATAGGTTAAGGATTCAGCCCCCAAAGACACCAAACTCCCACTTAAGATACCAACTATCTGACAGACCAGCTAGCTATAAAGTGAGGTTCCTGTGAAGCCCATGTTGGATCTGATTAACATGCTATAGCAGCTTAGCAAACTCAGGGTAATTCTGCTTACACAAATGTATTATGAGCTATTACAAAGAACACATGTGATTATCCAAAGGGAATAGATATGTAGGGCTGAGTATGTGGGATCAGTCAAGGCATTTCCGTGCTCTGTCTAGGCACACCACTCTCCAGGAATTTCCACTTATTCTGTTATCCAGAAATCCTAGATTTCACTTCTTTTCAGTTTTCATGGCCCTAATAAACTTAATTGATTAAACATTGGCCAATATTGATCGATTTAACCTTTAGTCTCTCTCCTGTCTCTCAGCAAGTTGGAGGCAGGGTTGAACATCTCTTAATTGTACCTTGGTCTTTCCAGTGACCACAGTCTGTTCTGAAGCTAAGGACCTAACTATTATTCATCTAATTAGCGTAAATAGGTGCTCCTAAGTGTGGGATGAGAGCCTATTGAAGCCAATAATAGTTTTTGGAGAAATCTCAGATTTGGGACAGGAAACGTATCAGATGATTCTGAAAGATGGGAGCAGCAGTACACACCTCTAATTCCAGTACTTGGAAGACTAGGGCAGAAGGATCATGAATAATAAGGCCAGCCTGGGCTGTGTGAGACTTAAAAAAAAATTCTGGAACATTAGAAGACTACTGTAAGGAAGATGATAGAGGGACCTGGAGAGATGGGTCAGCAGTTAAGAGCACTGACTGCTCTCACAGAGGACCCTGGTTCAATTCCCAGCACCTACATGGTGACTGATAACCATCTATAACTCCAGTTTCAGGAGATCTGACACCCACTTCTGTCCTCCATGGGCGTTGCATGACATGGGTACACTTACTCACATGTAGGAAATACATCCATACACATAAAATAAAAATTATATGGCAGACTAGATGTTGCCTCTGCAGAAGCCAATGAAGGAGAGAGTCATAATAAGAAAAAAATAGACTTTATTCCAAAGAGAAATAGAGGAAAAGCTTCAGAAATCCATGAAGGAAGAGATGAGACACTGGAAAAGGGCAGAAACAGAAATGCTATGCATGGAAGCAAGCAGAACACAGCCTTACCTGCACAGTTCTATGGTGGGGGGAGTGGACAAAGAAGCCACTTCCAAAAGCAGTTTGTTTCTCCCTTGCCAAGTCATACTGGGGATTCAACCTTCAAGAGTAGGCTACTTAATAAGAAAACCCCTGGTATTGTAGGTACATGCCTTTAATCCCAGTACTCTAGAGGCAGAGGCAGGTGGCTCTCTATGCATTCGAGTCCAGCCTGGTCTACATAGTGAGTTCCAGGCCAACTGGTGCTACATTATATACTGAGACCCTGTCTCAAAACAAAATCAAAAAAGAAAGAAAGGAAGGTAATCCCCCATCTCCAAGATCCAGAGGAGACACCAACACAAGAAACATGAAAGAACAAGGCAGCATGACTCCCCCAGAGCTCAGAACTCCAATAGTGCTGAGCTCAAAGGTGCTGAGATGGGTAAAGTGCCAGATGATGAATTCCAAAGTTTTCTGCTAAAAATGATCAGTGACCTGGAAGAAGATACAAATAAGCAGGTGAGTCCAATGAAGGACCTGGACAGGAAAGTCAGCAACAGAGAGGAAAAAGTTAGCAAAGTAAGTGGGACAATCAGCAGTATGCATGAAAAAGCCAGCAAAGTGGAAGAAAAGTTCAGTAAGGAAACTGAGATTTTGAAGAAAAAAAAGAAATTTTGGAAATGAAAAACTCAGGGAATCAGATAAAAATCACAGTGGAAACATCACCAATAGACTCAACCTATTGGTAGAAGAAAGTATATCAGGACTATTGAAAACGTTGTTGAAACACTACATTCAAATATCAACAAAGAAAACAAAGCATGCCCACAGCATCCAAGAAGTCTGGAATATGATCAAGAGACCAACTCTGAATCTGCACATGTAACTTGACAACGCTGTCAAAAACATACCTTGGAGAAAAGACAGCATCTTTAACAAGTAGTAATGTGAAAACTGGATTTCTACATGTTGAGGAATGAGACAAGCTGCATCTTTTGCCCTGCACAAAAATCAATTTAACATGGATCAAATATTGACTTGAAACTTTGAAACTGATAGAAGAAAACACTTCAAGATATAGGCATAATAAAAGACTCTGAAAATATAATATAAAATAATCCTAAAATTGACAAATGGGTTTACATGAAGTTAAAATCTTCTGTATAACAAAGGAAACAATCACCAGACTGAAGAGAGCCTATAGAATGTTGAAAAAAAATCTTTCCAAGCACACATTAGACAGGGGATTTATATCTAGAATATATAAAGAACCACAAAAATAAAACACCAATAACCCAAACCATCCAATCAATAAATGAACTAATGAGCTGAATAGACAGTTCTCAAAAGAAAAAATACAAATGTCCAATAAATACTTGAAAAATTGTTCAACATCCTTAACCATGGGAGAAATGCAAATTAAAATTGCCTTGAAATTACAACTCACTCCAGTCAGAGTGGCTAGTCTCAAGAAAACAAACACATGGCTGGAGAGATGGCTCAGCAGTTAAGAGCACTGGCTGCTCCTGCATAGGACCCAGGTTTGGTTCCTACAACTCATATGGTGACTAACAACCATCTGTAACTCCAGTTCCATGGGATCCCATGCCCTCTTCTGGCCTCCACTAACAATGCATGCATGCAGTGCACTTACATGCATACAGGCAAAACACTCATATGCATAAAAATAAAAATAAAAATAAAATGTTTTCAAAAAGGAAACAAATACAGGCCAGGCGTGGTGGCTAATGCCTGTAGTTTCAGCACTCGGGAGGTAGAGGCAGGTGGATCTCTGTGAGGCCAGCTTGGTTTACATAGTGAGTTCCAGACCAGCTGGGGCTACAGGGAGACCCTGTTTCAAAAAGGACCCCCACCCCCAAGAAAGGAAGAAAACAAATACAATGAATGCTGATGGGAATGTGAGGAAAGAGGAAACCTTATGCACTGCTGATGTGAATGAAACTTGAACAGCTACTATGGAAGTCAGTATGTAGTATCTTCAAAAAAACTGAAAATAGAGCTAATGACCCAGGTCGACTACCACTTGTGTATATCCCTGAAAGACTCCAAGTCCAAGATCATAGAGAAACGTGCACATCCATGGTTATTGCTGCACTAGTCTCAATAGAACCAGCCAAACATCAATCAACAGATAAATGCATGAAGAAAAATGTGCTGCACATACAAGATGGAATTTTATGCAGCCATAATGAGGAATAAAATCCTTACATTAGTAGGAAAATAGTTGCAACTGGAAATTGTTATGTGAAGTAAGCCAGACCCAGAAAGACATTTCTTTCTTTTGCAGAACCTAAGTTGAAAGTTATATATGTGTGATTTTGTATACATGTTGGTAGGTCATGAAACTAGAAGGAGGATCATGAGATGAGAGGAAGAAATCCAAAGGGAGGTAGGAAATAGGGTACCAGAGCACAATAAGAAAACAGAAGTTTTGGGACATGGTTGCTCATGCCTTTAATCCTGGCACTTGGGAGGCACAGAGACAGGTGGATCTCTGGAAGTTCAAGGCTAGCCTGGCCTACATAAGTTCCAGCCAGGGCTACATAGCGAGACCCTGTGTCAAATAAAAGCAGAAGTTGGGCCTGGGGGAAAAAAAATGCCTGTAAGGCCAACACTCAGGAGGCTGAAGCAGGCAGCTTGGTATGAGTTAAAGATCAACCTGGGCTACAAAGTGTGAGCCTGTCTCAAAAAATAAGGAAGTAAAAAGAAATAAAAAGGAGTAGCTGGAGTTGGGAGAAAATGTGTATGTGTGTGTGTGTGTGTGTGTGTGTGCTGTAGGTGAAGGGGATGAGGACAAAGTACAATGACACACGTCTGAAGGTGCCTTGATGAATATCTATTACTTTCTACCATTAACCTAAAAATGTAATAATAAAAAGATATAAACAAAATGTAAAAATATTAGTAAGGTTATGTCAAAAGGAACCAATTTGAAGGGGACCCATCACTTTAAATAGCAGAGAGAAGACTGAGGGTGGAGTATGCATCTCAGTGAAAGAGTGTTTGACCGCCACGTGCAAGGCCCCGGATTTGATAGGCCAGCATTCATAAAAAGGGTGGGCTGGCAAAATAGCTCAGTAGATAAGAGTGCTGACAGCCAAGGCTGAAGATCCGAGTTCAATTGATGGAACCCATATGGTGGAGGAACAGAACTGACTCCCACATGAGGTCTTGTGACCTCTACACACACATCACCCCAAATAAATAAATAAATAAATAATAAATAAATAAATAAATAAATAAATAAAATAAGAGCTGGGCTTGTGTGGGATGGAGGGTCTTCTTTAATCTCCCAGCTCTTCTCGACCCTCCAGGCAGGGGCACACAGGCTACTGAGCAGGCAGATGCTGGGTGACAGCACACGTGCCCCTGGTCCCAAGGACACAAAGGTGGCTTCTTGCCCAAACTGGTTATATAACAGATTACATCACTATTTACTTTTTTGGGTCCCTAGACATCTAGTGTCAGTCATTTTGTACTGACTTGTAGCCCTCCAGATTGCTAGTGTTAGCAATTTTTGCTTATACCAGAAATCCGTATCAGTGCCATGCTGTAAAAACGTAAAGCGGCCCTAATGGCCTTAATTTCCTACCATATGATGGCCCATATATCCAGAGGCTGTTACCAGACTTAGGGGTCACAGCCTGTGCCCCAATAAGGTTTGGCCACCTATAAGCAAAGTTAGGCCACTAGTCCTTAATTACAGGAGTCAAATTAATAGTGAAAAGTAGAAGAAACAGATTTATTCTAGGTGGTCACATTGGGAAAAAGGATAGAGATCTGGCAACTTCGCTAAGTCCCTCTTTGGGGCTCCTGACGTGAGGGTAGGGTTTAAATAAAAAGCAAGAGATGTGCTTAACTAATCAGTTCTGCAAGATGTGGTCCCCAACTCACCCCTGTCTCAGTTCTAAGTCTGTTTGGCAAGGCCAGTCTCTGCTGTAAGGTCACCTGACAAATTGTAAATCTCCAGGAAATAAGTTCCTCCTCCCCCTTCGGGTACTGGCTTAGGTATTTGCTCTCCCAGCAGGAGATTTCTGGTGAAATTCAAGTTTCCTGGGACCCATTCTTTGAAAAGTCTAATAGCCAAAGTGGCGAACACAATAGCCTCTTTAGAATTTATTCATTTCTGCCAGACAGGCTGGTTTATAAGGCTGAGGCAGGGGAGTTTGAGGGTCAGCCTAAGCTTCATGAGACCTATCTGAAAAATAATGCAAACTACAATGTATCAAACCAAAACAACAGGGGAAGAGTTTTAAGATAACAGTAGTGGTAGATTCAGGACAAACCATATCCTGTCTGGGGGATGTTAGAGAACAACCTCCCTTTGCCCTATCAAAAAAGAAAAAATGCAGCATTTATCCTGTCTCTGTTGAAAGTACCATGTGGGCATGTGGGATAATTCTTCCTTTTTTTTGGTCTTTCTTTGAGACAGGGTCTCCCTGTAGCCCCAGCTGGCCTGGAACTCACTATGTAGACCAGGCTGGCCTCAAACACAGAGATCTGCCTGACTCTGCCTCCTGAGTGCTAGGATTAAAGGCGTGGGCCACCGTGCTAATTCTTCCTTCCTAAGAAATTCTCGATTAAAAATATAGAAGAAAAGGGATGCAGAGATGCTCAACTTTATGTCTCTGTCTCTCTCTGTCTCTGTCTCTCTCTCTCTCTCTCTCTCTCTCTCTCTCTATATATATATATATATATATATGAATTAATTTAAAAATCACAGTATTGACATATATCCCTTAATGACTTAATGAAATAATGAATACAGGAAATGGCTGTTATGACAACTAGGTAAACAGTAGAAAATTTTATGAATGAAGCCTTTACAAAATGTTCTTTGCAAATTGTTTTATTTCCTTTTCTCCCCCACGACTCCCTTTATGAGTCAGGGTTTCAAGTAGCCCAGCCTTGGCCTTGAACTAATGACTTTGGAATTCTCATCAACCTATCTCAACCTCCCAGGTGTTAGTGTCAGTGTTGAGGGGACAGAGACACAGCTTCTTGCTGCCACTCTCAGCAGCCCGAGGTCCCTCATTTAGGTATATGGACTCAGGCCAAACTAGGATTTGTGGCTTTGACACAGAAAATAACTTTAGGACTCACCAGCATGACAAAAAGAAGTTGCATATTTCATTAAAAGACATTAAGAAACTAGGTGTAGCTGGGCATGGTGGCACAGTCCTTTAATCCCAGAATTTGGGAGTTAGAGACAGGAGGATCTCTGTGAGATGAAGGCCCGCCTGGTCTATGAAATAGGGAGGAAGAGGGTTCCCTAGAGGGTTCTTAGTCTCATTCATAAAAGAATTTAAGAATGGACCCAAACAAAAGCTTTTACAATTTTATTAGAATCTTAAAAAACAATCCTCAGGGCAGGCAAGCTGGTATAGTCTTGGCAGCTGCCGTGAGGAGGTGAATGGTGGGAAGAAGGAAAGAAAGTCATGGAGCAATGCAGGGAGGGCAGCCACATGGCCGGGAGAAGGAAGCTTTAGAGGAAAAGTAAAGAAATACTAAGATGCTAGGGGCAGCCCAAAGCCTTAAAGAAGCCAAGTTTAGAAAGAAAGTCATGAAGAAGAAAAAGAGAAATTACACCTTTCTGAAGGAAAGGCGGACAGACTTACAGAGACCTACACAACTGTGGCTTATCTGGAAGTTCTGCGGGGCTCTGCACTAGTTCCAGGCAGGAAAAATTCGCTACCTCATTAATGCACCAGGTATTCCGCCCATCTATTTAGCATAACTTCTGCTACTCTAACATTTACATAGAGTTCCAGGGCAGCCAAACAAAACAAATTAAAACATACATACATATTTGAAAGAAAGATGCTCATGAAGATGTTAGAGTAGCAAATAGTCCTGCAAGATTACCTGGTCAAGATCATGAAATCTCTCGTCTATCTGTTAGAAGACCCACAGTTCCAGTTTCACTGGTCAACCATCTGGTCATAGGACCACCCCTAGGAAGGCAGGTTCACCTTAAGTCATGCTAAATAGATGCTGGATACCTAGTGTATTAATGGGATAGTGAACTTTTCCTGCCCAGTATCTCACTTCCTAGTGCAGTGCTTCTGGACCCAGCCACAGACATGTAGGTCTCTGTAAGTCTGCCCACTTTTCTGAATTCTTCAGAAAAGCATAATCTCTCCTTTTCTTCTTCATATCCCTTTTCTAAACATGCTTTCTTTAATGCTTTGGGCTGCCCAGGAATCTTTATTACTTTACTTTTTCTCTAAAGCTTCCTTCTCTCAGCCTTGTGGCTGCCAGTCAAGCCATGTGTCTGATCTCCATGCAGGCTATAAACCTGCATGACTTCGTGGCTTTCTTTCCTTCTCCCCTCCATTCTCCTCCTCAAGGAAGCTATTGAGATTATCAGCTTGCCTGCCCTGAGGATTTTTCTTTAAATTTCTCCCTATTTCAAGGAGACAAAGACCCACTTGAGAGCATGGGGTGGTCTTCTGTAAGAAAGTCTCACACAAAGTGAGACAAACTCAAGTTTGAGTACAGACTCTTAAGGGAGAGTAAACAATTAATGGTCCTAGCATTAGCCATATGTATCATTTTGGTGGTACACAAGTTACAGCTGAAAAGGTTGGTAAGAAACCTTCTTTTTCTATTTTCCTCTCTTAAAATTTATTTATTTTATTTTATATGTATGTGTGTTTTGTCTGAATGTATGTAAGTATACCATGTGCATGCAATGTCCATGGAGGTCAGAAGAAGGACTTGAATCCCCTGGAAATGGAGTTACAGATGGTTGTTAGGTGCCATGTGGGTGCTGGGAATGGAACCCAGGTCCTCTGCAAGAGCAGCCAGTGCTCTTAACTGCTGAGCCATCATTCCAACCCTTCTCTTTGTCTTTTTGATATGTGAGATAACTGAGGTGGTTCTGGAGATGCCTTTGGATGAATAATAATCTGACACAGTCACAGTAGGAACCACTACCATTGCATAAGGGGCTTAGTACATGTCCTTTCTGTATAAATGAGGATTTTGGTGAGATTTCTAGAAAATTACAGGCTTATTTCTGGGAAGGGAGAATGACCTTAAGCAGTGTTAATTGTACTAGAATTCTTGCCTAACTGCTGGCAAGAGTTTTCAACCAGATTCCTGGGTGATGAACTCTTTTCTCTTGCCATGTCCCTCCAATTTTTCTTGTCTTTCTATCTTGCCTCATTAGGATTATAGGTATGCACTGACAGAATGCCCCAATTGCAGAAAACCACATTGTCAATCAGCCACTTTCTCCCTCCTGGGGGAACTGTTTATTTAGACAGCCTGTTTCCCAAGACAGCCTGTCTCCTTGAGCAAATTGTCCCAAGAAGAGATCATAAACCCTTTGTCTCTCAAGATAAACCAGAGCAAACAGCACCAGTAAGAAGGGGGCTATACAGGGACCATAAACATCTCAAGAGTGCCCCTGATCTGCACATAGCCAGCCACAGCTATATCCTATATAATCCCCAATGGCCCATCCCGTGGGGCAGCAGTCACTTTCAGCATGTGGGAAGACTGCTGTCCTTCACTTGAGGTGCTCCAATAAACTCAGTCTTGTCTGAGGTCAGGTTTGGTCTCCTTTCTCTCCTATTGCTTCTGTATTCTGTGCCCCAAATCCTTATATGCACCACCTCGGCTGTTTTGTTGTTGTTGTTGTTGTTGTTTTCTTTACTAACTTTGTAACTTCTAAAATGATTAAGAGATTTACTGTTAGAATCAACTATTCCTGGAAAAAGAGAACAAGATAAACTGGTCTGAAGACCTTCTGATCGAGTAATCTTGCCCTGGATTTATAGAACCTAGACTATTTGGTGACCTTCAGATAGATAATTTCAGAATATGGACCTCTACAGGATTAATTATGAGCTAGTGCTCATCTGTGGCTAAAGATATACTTCCTTAAATCCCATGTATAAGTCTTTCACTTTAGTTGTTGGCTAAGATGGCCCTTAGCATGATAGTCCAACTGTTTTCTGTAGGAAAATTCTTTCTTTACCTTTCTTGCCTCTTGAATAATTGACTGCTGTCTTGTGATGGGCAGATCAAGTTTTTTTTTTTTTTTTCGCACAGTACCATAATTAATAAATCAGGCCAATAGCATCAGAAACCAAAAACCTGACTGACACATGCACACTATTGCAAGCACCCTGCCCACCCCACACAAAATAGAAATAACTGTAATTTAAAAAATGTTTTTAAATAGCACTAAGCACACATTAAGCATCATCATCAACAACAAAAACCCTTGAATCTGATCAAAACATTTGACAACACTACTGGTTGAGTGTGTGTGTAAACCATGGAAATATAATTGGCAAAATCCAAGATACAGGAATCTCTATATTCATTATATATTTCTATATAGACACAAATATAAATACAATATCACTAACAAAATCTCCGGAGGGAAATAAAAGAAAGGGGAACTATGATAAAAGGAGACTGAAGAAATATATTAACCATAGACAATGGAAAGATCTTGGAAAGATTTGAGTACAGCAATAAAAAGTAAGCACTTGTTAAATGACAGAACTGAAATGATGCAGGAACTTTGAACCCTGGCTAGGTAGTTTGTAATACTAAGAAACTATTGTTACTGCTATATAATTATGTTAGCCAGGCCCACGTGGTGGTGCACACCTTTAATCCCAGCACTTGGGAGGCAGAGGCAGGTGATCTCTAAGAGTTCAAGGTCAGCCTGGTCTACATAGTGAGTTCCAGGACAGCTGGAGATACTGGGAGACCCTGCCTCAAAAAAGACCAAAAAATAAAAAAAACAACCAAACAAAAAAATACCAAACATATAATTATGTTAAATGAGAAGAACAGGAAAAGGAAAGAATGTTAAAAATACAAGTAAGTGAGGGGGTATGTTGCTACATGCCTATAATCCCAGAACTAAGGAGGCTGAGGTAGGTAGACCACAAGTTCAAAGCCAGTCTGTGTTACTAAGAAAATATGAGGGGCCAGCAAGATGACTTAGCATGTGTAGGTACTTGCCACCAAGCCTGATGACCAGAGCTAAATCCCTAGAACCCACACAGTAGAAGGAAGGAACCAGATCCCTTGTTATCCTCTGACTTCCACATGTACACTGTGGAGTGTGCACATATGTGCACACACACACACACACACACACATTAATGCAAAACAAACAAACAGCAAAGGGAACAAAAAAGAAAAGAAAGAAAAAAAAACATGGGCCTGGGAGAGACGGTTCAGTGGTTAAGAGCACCGGCTGCTCTTGCAGTGGACTTGAATTTGGTTTCTACCACCCATCACAGGAGGCTTACAACCATCTATAACTCCAGCTCCAGGGGATCCAACACTTTCTTCCCTGGGGGCATACACACACACACACACACACACACACACACACAAATAAAAATAAAATCTCAGAAACAACACAGAAAATACCCCACTCCCACAAACAAAGAAAAAACAAAACAAAAACAAAACAAAACAAAGCACATATGAGGCCAGCTTGGGCTGCATAGCTACGAGTAAGATCTTGTGTCAAATAATAGGAAAGAACACATCTATATTTTGCCCCATGCCCTGAGACTTTGTCACACTGAATTTACAGGTAATGGACCAATTAATCTGGCTGAGAGAATTTCAAGGCAATATGGCATTCTGTTTGTAGCATGAATGTTGCTGGTGCTTCTAGTTAGATTTACTGAGAATACTATGATCAAAGTGGAAAGATTGTAAACACTTGCTTGGAAGCATGTAATTTTTTTTCTTATTATTTATTTTAGTTTTATGTGTATGAGTGTTTTGCTTGCATATATGTAAGTGCACCATGTGCATGCAATGTCCATGGAGGCCAGAAGAGGGTGTCAGGTCCCCTGGAGCTGGAGTTACAGTTGTTAGCCACTAAAACTGGGTCCTCTGCAAGAGTAGCCAGTGCTCTTAACTGCTGAATCATCTCTCCAGCCTCCATAATTTCCTTTCTGATTTGACAAGGGCTTACCAGTGAAAGTTTGCCTGGAGCCTCAGAGGAGACTTTGAATACCGTTGGAATTGCTAAGATCATGAAGATTCCAGAGATTCTGGAGATGGACTGAATTGTACTGCATGATGAACATTAACCTTTTGGGGGCAGTGGTAAAAAGGTATGTTGTTAGGAGATATTTAGGTATGATGTTGTTAAGGGGTGGGCTTGTGATAGTCTATCATGTTGAATGGATTGGATGGAGAAGTGCCCAAGAAAGAGCAAAGCACATTTACAGGTGTGTCTATGAAGTAATTGTAGAGGAAATTAACTGAGGGGAAAGACCTACCCTGATATAGGCAGCACCATCCAATGATCTTGGGGCCTAGAAGGAAGAAAAGGGAAAGATGAAGAATCTCTCTCTCTCTCTCTCTCTCTCTCTCTCTCTCTGTCTGTCTCTCTCTCTCTCTGTCTCTCTCTGTCTCTGTCTCTCTCTGTTTCCTGGTCCCCATGAGCTGAGCTGCTGCTCTGTTCCACCATACAATCCCTCCATGAGGACTTTTTAGTCTGAAACCCTGAGCTAAAATAAATCTCTCCTCCCTTAAATGGTTTTGCTCAGGCATTTTGTCACATGGTAAGAAAGCTTAACTAACATAGTAACACGCTCTTTCTAAATGGGTAGATTTAGAACAGACCAGGAAGGGAAGACCATCAGTCATCAGCAATACATTAAAAACCACTTCTCTACCCTTGAGCAACCAGATTCTTTCCAATTATTGAGGGATTTTTGTTTTTGTTTTGTTTTTTTTGAGACAGGATCTCTCTCTGCAACCCCAGCTGGCTTGGAACTCACTGTAGGTCAGGCTGGCCTCAATCTCAGAGATCTGCCTGCCTGTCACCAGAGTGCTGGGATTAAAGGTATGTGCCACCATGAAGACTTTTTCAAGTTGTAATGAGATGATTCTAACAAGGGTCTGTTAGATCCTGGTAAGTTTGAAACAGTGTTAGGGAAAGAGGAATTTACTGTTTGTTTGAATATACTACTTGCCTGAATTTACTGCTTGAATTTACTAAATGTTAGGGAAAGAGGAATTTACTGTTTTGAATTTACTTTTTTGAATTTACTGCTTGTAACTGATTAACCCAAGTGGAGACACAGGCATCCCCAGATAGGGGCAAGTGCTGCACCCCCCAGAGCCTAGCCTGTTTGATCTGTGTTGTGTCATGTAGGCATGTCCACTTACCCAAGATAACAGGAAAGGGTTGCGCCAGGTACATACCACTCACCCTTCCCTGATTGAGACACCTGAAGGAAGTTGTGACATTTTTCTTGTTTTAAAGTTATTGGTTTGTGAAATGCTTGCTTTGAAACTATTGGCTGTATAAACGCGGGCTTTTGTGTAATGGTTGTGGAAGCCTATATAATCTTTACCTAAAATTGTCTCAGGGTCGATTGTCTAACCAGACCTGCGTGTTTTGGAAAGGGCAGTTGACCCCAGCTAGCTGGTTTAATAAAACTCTGTTTGATTCTTGCATCTCCATATTCGTGAAATTGTTCTCCAGAAGAGACCCACTGAGTCACGGACCCTAACAACAGAAGCTATGAGAAAAGCAAAAACACAGAAGAAACCTTCAAATTTATGTGGAAACGTTATGGAAAAAATCGGAGACCAATAGGCAAAGTCAAGTGAGGAGAGGAAGTTTTAATTTGATGCTAGTGGGACTGACCCACAGATCAAAAGAATCAGGCCCCTTCTTCAAGTTTTGGAGGGTTTTTATACTCATGTGTGGGGAAATGTAAACAAAAGGCAAAACAGCACATAGGTGACAATTAAGCAAAAAGGTACATGTGATAATTAAGCAAGGTAACATAGGGCCGCAAGGGTTACAGGAATGTGGAAAACAAAGGCTTCCATCCTGGGCAACCTTAGGGCTCAGGGTGGGGAGACTCCTGCTCGCCTCTCCCATACCTGTCTTTTGTCTCTTATGGAGATTTCCCTGCTGCAAAGTTCTTAATTACCATCACATTGCAAAGGATTTCCATTTCCATAATGAAAGCATTGAGTAATTAGGAGAAAGAGGGAGGACAGGTAGAAGACCTCTAGTTCCTAATTTTTTACTACTGAAATCAACTGGTAAAAAGTAAAACAACAAAACAGTACTCCAATGAAAATGATAACCAACCTCTATTAGTACTAATGGGGTAAACATAGTTCCAAATTCTTTTTTTCTTTCTTTCTCTTTCTTTCTTTCTTTCTTTCTTTCTTTCTTTCTTTCTTTCTTTCTTTCTTTCTTTCTTTCTATGGGCCTTTGGCT
>NW_008359625.1:4004613-4007687 GCF_000622305.1 Nannospalax galili | reverse complement strand
TTCTTTCTTTCTTTCATTATTTTGGTCTTTTTGAGACAGGGTCTCCCTGTAGCCCTAGCTGTCCTGGAACTCACTATGTAGACAAGACTGGCTTTGAACTTACAGAGATCCACCTGCCTCTGCCTCTTGAGTGCTAGGATTAAAGGCTGTGACATCACGCCTGGCTAATATTTATTTTTTTAAGAATTAATTTTATTTATGCATATGTATGCCAAGTGTATATGGATGCCTCAAAGAGTAGAAAAGGTTGTTGGATTCCCTGGAGCTGGAGTTACAGGCAGTTCTGAGTCAGCCAATGTGGGTGCTGGGAACCAGGCTTGGTCCACTCCATATGCACCCTTGACCACTAAGCCATCTCTCTAGACCATCCTGAAAGTATTTATTTATTTATTTATTTATTTATTTATTTATTTATTTATTGTTATTTTGAGACAGGGTCTCCCCATAGCCCCAGCTGTCCAGGCTGGCCTTGAACTCACAAAGATCCACCTGCCTCTGCCTCCCAAGTTCTGGGATTAAAGACGTGTGCCACCATGCCTGGCCTTTGAAAGTATTTTTTATACACTAGTTTTGGTCTGTCTGTGCTTGAACTGCAACCTATTACATGCAGTCAGATGCTAAATTTTCTATGTGGTAACATGGAAATGTTATGGAAGAATTCTTCAAAAAGATAAGAGATCAAGCATTCACCCAGAAATCTCATTTATTCTTTCACCTGCATGTGGTCCCATTTTGGCAATAAAGGCTTCAAGATTATCTGGACCATGAACAAAGTACAAATGGGGTTATGTAGGACTTTTTACACCATTATATTATGGTTGTCACCTGGACCCTATGTCTCTTTTCATGTTGGGCCAAGTTATCTCAGGAAAAATTCCTTCCTGAGTTCATCTGGTCATTACACTTTACAAAGTGGATATCCCAGGCATGGGTCAGGATGACTGTGCTTTTTGATTTATAGCTAGGCCAGGCTAATTGGGCAAGGAATCAGTCATATGGCCATTGCAATTTACAAAATGCAGATATCACCAATAAAAGTTTAGATATCTGTCATATTTGATCTACACTTTTCTTGGACTAATTGGACCAGGTACTTCATTAAATCATTTGGTGAACTTTTCATTTTTTTTTTTTTTTTTTAAAGTTTTACATCTTTATCAGCAATAAGACATGGTTAGTTATAAACCATCACAGAGACTCACGATATTACAGAATAATAAAACCTCTCAGGGTAGTGAAAATACCACAGAGCAATAAAACACCATTGGGTCACAAAACATCACAGCTTTGAATTTGAAATGTAGTCCTAGTAAGTAAAACAAGAGGAACCTTCAAATGACTGAAGCTTAGAAGGACACTATAAAAGAATACAGTTTGATTATAAGAATACAACTTCTTATCAGTAACACCCCCAAAATGTCATATTGTGGAGCATTTTCTACTCTAGCATAGGGATGCTCAACCTGTGCATATAATATATATCTAGTTCTCCCTTAATGCTGCAGAATACGGCATACTATAGCTGCAGTCTGTGTAGCCTTTCCTTTTCCAGGGAATGTCTAATGAATAAATGATACAATGAACACCATTGCCTGAGTTTTCCTGTGTATACGTCTTAGTGTGCCCTCAGCACAGATTCATGGAACCCACTATTGTTAGAGTATAAAATCCCTAGTCTATCTGTTGGAGGACCTACTTTTCCAGTTTCACTGGTCAATTACCTGTTGATAGACTCACTCCTAGGAAGGCAGGTTCACCTTAAGTTATGCTAAATAGATGGGTGGAATACCTGGTGCGTTAATCCCAGGAAGGCGGGTTCACCCTAAGTTATGCTAAATAGATGGGCGGAATACCTGGTGTGTTAATAAGGTAGTGAATTTTTCCTGCCTGGGTCTAGCTCAGACCCCCACAGAACTTCCAGACCAGCCACAGTCATGTAGGTCTCTTAAGTCTGTCTGCTTTCCTGAACTCTTCAGGAAGGCATAATTTCTCCTTTTCTTCTTCATGCCTTTCTTACTAAACATGCTTTTTTTAAGGCTTTTGGTTGCCCCTAGCATCTTGTATTTCTTCACTTTTTCTCTAAAGCTTCCTTCTCCCAGCCATGTGTCTGACCTCCATGCAGGCTCTAAACCTGCATTGCTTCATGATTTTCTTTACTTCTTCCAACCATTTACCTCCTCAAAGCAGCTGACCAGCTTGCCTGCCCTGAGGATTTTTCTTAAGATTCTAATAAAATTGTAAAAGCTCTGTTTGGGTTCATTCTTAAATTCTTTTATGAATAAGACTAAGAACCTCTAGGGGACCCTCTTTCTCCCTGTCTCACTATGAAGAGAGAAGTCACCCAAGAGACTCACTTGGAGAAATTGGGAAACAATTTATTTATGCCACCTAATGCCCTGAAGTTCTGGGCCCTGACCCAGTTTCTTATGGTTTCATAGGTTTCCCCACATCATTTCTTAGCTCTTATAACATTTGTGGATTTAAATTACAGTCTACGTGATTACTAGATGCTTATGTGTCATAAGGCCACTGAGAGAAAATTCCTTCTGCTGTTAAGTGGTTAGACATGTTTGCAGAAGCAGATATTGAGGACAGGGGTTAAGACATTCTTTAATAACAGAATTTATTGCAAGTGTCTTAGCTAACAAGGCAATTGCAGAGCAGATGTTCCACTAGTTAACTGTAGTATTTATTTCTCAGGGTACTTTTGAGGTCTTTCGTGTTCTCCATTTTAGTTTTGATTCTTCTTTCAGCACAATTTTTTTTTTTTTTTTAGGGCAATTGCAAGTGTCTTAGCTAACAAGGCAATTGCAGAGCAGATGTTCCCCTAGTTAACTGTAGTATTTATTTCTCAGGGTACTTTTGAGGTCTTTCGTGTTCTCCATTTTAGTTTTGATTCTTTTTTCAGCACAATTTTTTTTTTTTTTTTAGTGGAACCTTGGAAGTTGAGTACTAGATCTTGAGTACTCATTGTAAGTTGAGTACTGTTCATGTTATCAGTAATAACATGATAAACATAATATCAAAAACAAACAAAAGTGACATTAAATGCATAGGTTTATTATTTTTCTTCT
>NW_008359625.1:3994281-4003142 GCF_000622305.1 Nannospalax galili | reverse complement strand
GTCAGATGACCCACCACCGTTACAGGACATTTTGCGAGATGCTCATAGTCGCTGGGAACTAATCGACCTAGGAGGGCAAGGAGCAAAAAGCATCCTTTGTGTCCCTCTGACCCAATTAGTATAGATCTCAAGGTATGTCTGTTAAACATCCAAGAAGGTTAGTTCCACCATTCTGGCATTTTTAATTACTGCATGTCCTGCAGATAAATCTTGGGTAATGACCAGTTGGTCTCAAATAAACTTTATCTAGAGATATATTTCTCGATCTGTTATGTATAATTTGTCAGTAGATTGTAGCAATAATATGGTTCCCTCTGGTATTCATGACAAGCTAGGCATTGTTTCTCTCTTGTATCGTTGCCCCCCTCTATCATGGTTTTCCCACTTAAGGTGCCCCCACTTCCCCCCCTCAGCACAATTTTTTAAAGGTGTATGAGTGCGTTGCCTGCATGGATATAAGTGAACCCATGTCATGTGATGCCTGTGGAGGCCAAAAGAGGGCCTCGGATCCCCTGGAACTGGAGTTACAGATGGCTGTTAGCCACCATGTGGGAGCTGGGAACTGAACCCAGGTCCTCTGTAAGAGCAGCCAGTTCTCTTAACCATTGAGTCATCTCTCTAGACTCCCTCAGCACAATTTTTAGTAAGCATTCATAAAACCTCTGTAAGGTGAGTAGTATGCCCTAAAGTATAAAATTAATCATAATATGACAAAAACAATATCACACACACACAAAGGTAACCTTAAATTCCTCTTCAGCTGAAAAGAAGTATATCATTCTTTTTAAAAAATTTCAAGACTTTATTTTATTTTTTTAAAATTAGCTTATAAAAGAAGGTTTCCACATGATTCCTTCCTTCCTTCTTTCCTTTCTTTTTTAAAAAATATTTTATTATTTTTATTTTATGTGTAGAAGTGTATTGCCTGCACGTGTGTAAATGCCAGCTGAACAGCATCCCATCCCTAGTCCCAGCAAGTTAAATGTTTTAAAATATGTTTTTATTTATCCCATGTGCACATGCGTGTATACGTTCATGCACATGGAGGTCCAAGGACAATTTGCAGGAATCAATTTTCTCCTTCTACCATATGGGTTCTACAGATCAAACTCAGGTCATCAGGCTTAGTAGCTGGTGCCTTTACCCATTCAGTCATCTTACCAGCACTATAATTTGAAAAAAGACCCCCCCCCCAAAAAAAAACATTGTCCTTTGCTTTGGTATTTTATTTAGGAAGATTTATCTTAAAGTCAACACATTATTTTGTATTTTTCATTTATTATTTCAAAAATTTCATTTTCAAAATTTCTTTTTGATTTTTCAACTATGTGAATATAGCATATTAATACAAGCTTTAAGATTACATTTCTATTTATTTATTTTGTATGCATGTGTGAATTTGTATGTGTATATGCATGTGTGTGGATGTCAGAGGACAATATGCGGGAATTGGTTCTCTTCTACCATGTGAGTCCTGGTGATTGAATTCAGATTGAAGTCAGGTTATCAGGCTTGGTGGCAGGCACCTTCACCTGCTGAGTCATCTTGCAGGCCCCTAATACAAGTTTTAAACACACACACACACACACACACACACACACACACACACACACACATATGCATTTAGGGAAAAACTGATAAGATTTGTAATTAGCAGAAAGATGTGGATGGAACCCAATTCTGCCACTTCTCAGTCATATCACATTAAATGAAATAAATACTTATCACACAAAAAGAATTCAATAAATGATGTCCTTATTGTTGTGGTTATTTTGCATTTTTTTTGTTTTTTGAGACAGGGATCTCTATTAGTTTTTAGAGGTTAATCAGTGATTGTGATAAAACTTTGTAAATGTACTAAAAGTGGCTGAATTGTATACTTAGAAATAGTTAAAATGAATGAGGCCCGTAATTCTAGCACTTGGAAGGCTCAGGCAGGAATACTGTATATGTTCAAGCTCTGCCAGGGCTGCCAAATTAGACCCTGTCTCTACAACACCAAAAAGGAGCTGGGCTTGATGGCTAGTATCTATGGTCCTATCACTTGGGAGAATGAGGCAGGAGGATCACTTTGAGTTAAACCAGCTTGGGCTACATAATGAAGTTTAGGCCACATTGGGACAAAAATGTTGATGGTTTTGTTCTGTTTTATTTTCAGAGACAGTGTCTCATGTAGCCCATACTCATCTCAAATTCTCTGTGTAATCATGTGCGGTCGCCGGCTGTGGCTGCTCTCCTCTGGCTATGGTCGCTCTCCTGCTCTCTCAGTTCATCCGATCAGTCATCTGGTCCAGACCCCAGGGCTGGTGAGGAGTTTGTGCCAGCATCACTGCATTCAGATGCAGGAGACCAGGTTCAGTGACACAGATCTGCTTTATTGCAGGAAAGTACGGGATTATATAGGGGTAATAGTCCAATCATAACACAGCATATGGGATCCCTTATTAGCATGGCAGACTAGTATCCTATTACAATCTAGCAGGCTAGATGCCCTATTAGCATGATAAGTTTCAGTTTCTCTAAGTTTTGGATTCCTGGAAACCATGTGATAAGAAACAGGAAGCACTGCATTCCAGTGTGATAGGTATGTAAGGCAAAAGCCAAAATCAGTCACAAGATTTTCCACAACAATCATGGATGACCTTGAACTACTGATTCTCCTGCCTTTACCTCCCAGACAATGAGATTATAAATTTGTGCCATTATGCCCAGCTGAGAACTTGTTTTTCAAAAACAAAAATAAATAAATAAGTAACATCCCTTAAATGGTAAGTTTACAAACAGTTTGCCAAAATCTTCTGGGTAATTGACTAAAATTAAAAGTTTTATCAGAGACGGTGTGCTAAATGTGGTGGTGTACACCTTTAATCCCAGCACTTGGGCAGCAGAGGTAGGTGAATCTCTGTGAGATCAAGGCCAATCTGATCTAAATAGTGAGTTCCAGCCTAGAGAGATTGCTCAGTGGTTAAGAGCACTGGCTGGTCTTGTAGAGGGCTGGGGTTCAATTCCCAGCACCCACATGGTGGCTAACAACTGCCTGTAACTCCAGTTCAGGGGGATTCAACACCCTCTTCTGACCTCCATGGGTACTACATGACATGGGTGCACTTACATGCATACAATACTCTCATACACATAAAATTAAAAAAAAACCCATATGAAATTAAATAAATAAATAAAAATATTTTTTAAAAAGGATGCTATAGCCAGGTGTGGTGGTGCATGCCTGTAGTCCCAGCACTTGGGAGGCAGAGGCAGGTAGATCTCTGTGAGTTCAAGGCCCGCCTGGTCTACATAATGAGTTCCAGGACAGCTGGGGCTACAGGGAGACCCTGTCTCAAAAAGACAAAAAAAAAAAGAAAAAAGGATGCTATGATTTAGATAAAAAATTTAAAAGAGAAAGCTGAAAGATTTAAAAGGAAAAAATAACAAAATCTTAGACCTTGGAGGACTATAACAATAAATATTTTGAAAGAAGGAAGACAAATTTGTAAATATTTAATATGACCTAATAAGCACACAATTGTTGGGAGCCTGAGGCTCAGCCATTTCTCAAAACTGCTGAACAGACCTAAGCTGGTAACTTTCCATTCTGCCCACTCTCCTCCCTTAGGCACGGGATGGAGCCCACGGCCTTGGCCCGTGGCCTTGGCCCACGGCCTTGTACTCTTTTCCAGTAAACTGCCCTGTTTTCCGTTAATCAGTAGATTCCTCCCCTAGAGTACATCTGGGCCCCTGCGGTCTAGCTGATATGATTACTCTCAATCTTTACTCCTTTGTTCTCATTCTCTATTTAACCTCATGCTTGTGCTGCAATAAATGAGACTTGATCAGAACGCTGTCTTGTCTCCATTTCTCTTGTCTCTTGCCCCATCCAAATCCCCACCCCACAATCCAGGTACCCCGTTGCAGATCCCACGGGTTTGGGACACACAATTTTAACTAGTATATAAAAGTCCTATATATAGGAAAAGGATTTTCAGGGAAAAAGAATCTATAAGTAATTTAGATAGAAAATAGAATTGAAGCCAGGCATGCACCACCATTGAAATACTAGGGAGGCTGAAGCAGGAGGATTGCTCCAAGTTTGAGGCCAGCTTGGTCTACACAGTGATTTCCAAGTTAGCCTAGGCTATAGCAAGACCCTATCTGAAACAAAATGAAACAAAAAGAAAAGAAAAAATAATGAATAAAATTGCAAAACCCTAAATACTCCAGGCCCATTATGAGAGGTGTCAAAGCATCACAAAAGTGCAGTTACTGACAATTCACTTAATCTGTCTTCTATTGTATCCATCTTTCTTTTTAATTTTAAAAATTATTATTAATTTAATTTTTATTTTATGTTTATTTTATGTGTATGAGTGTTTTGTCTGGATGTACATAAGTGCACCCATGTCATGCTCTGCCTGAGGATGCTAGAAGTGGGCAATAGATCCCCTGGAACTGGAGTTGAAGATGGTTGTTACCTGCCATGTAGGTGCTGGGAAGCAAATGTGGGTCCTCTGCAAGCACAGTCAGAACTGCTGAGCCATCTCTTCAGCTCCTATTTTTATTATGTTGAATTATGTATATGTGTGTGTCTATGTGTGGTTGTATGCACTGGAATGCAGGTGTTAGCAGACATTGGAGGTCAGAGACATCGGATTCCCTGGAGCTTGAATTACATGCTGTTGTGAGCTGCCTCTGCAAGAGCAGCAAATGCTCTTAAGTGCTGAGCCAGATCTCCAGGCACTGGCTTAAAGTCTTAAATATAGACCTATAACCATATAGCTCCTTAGAAAAAGTAGTAAAAGATAAAAACAAAAACTCCAGAAAAAAATTAAAGGGAAAAATGTAGAGCAAATACTTCTTAGCGTTTACATAGGTGGTAATTTCTGGATATGACACCAAAAGCTGAGGTAACAAAAACAAAGACGGATGAGAAGAATTCCATCAAGCTCATGAACACAGCAAGGAAACAGTCAACAAAACGGAAAGACAACATGTGAAACGAGAGAAAATACTTGCAAACATGTATTTGATACAGGACTAATATATGTATATGTATATACACGCCTACACACACAGACACAGACACACAGACACACAGACACACACAGACACACAGACACACACACACAACTCCTAAAATTCAGTAGCAAAAGACGAAATTACTGGATTTAAAGGTGGATAAAGGGGTCAGTGAGATGGCTCAGTGGGTAAAAGTGCTTGCAGTAACTAAATTTATACTTGATCCACTTAAAAATCCAGATGTGATTGCTCACATCTGTAATCCCAGTACTCCCAAAGCCACATGGGACATAGAGACAAGAGAATCACCCGGCAGCTCAAACAAAGGCCAGCTAACCTGGTGTCTGCAGTGTAGCAGAAACAAGAAAGACTCTGACTCAACAGGTAGATGGTGAGAACTCCCAAAAGTTGTCCTTTGACCTCCACACAAGAGCCACAGCATGCATGTATAATAATAATAACAAAAATAGTAATCAAAGGATCTGAACAGACATTGCTCCTCAAAGGAAATATAACCAGCAGGTATTTGGGAAGGTACTCAACATCTTTAATCTGCAGAGGCAGAAGAACTACTGGAAGTTCAAGGGCAGCCAGGGCTACAGCAAGACCCTGTCTAAAAAAACAAACAAAAAAGCAAACAATAAAAACCTCGAATAGGGGCTGGAGAGATGAGTCAGCAGTTAAGAGCACTTGCTACTCTTGCAGAGGACCTGTGTTGATTCCTAGCACCCACATGGCAGCTAACAACCATCTGTAACTCCAGTTCCATAGGATCTGACACCTGACCTCCACAGGCATTGCATGACATGGGTGCACTTTCACACATGCAGGCAATGTACTCATATACATAGAATAAAAATAATAAATAGGATATTAAAAAAACTCAAAACAAAAATAAAAATTTTAAAAAGGCAGGAAAGGAGGAAGGGAAGGGGGGGTGGAAAGGAGGGACTGAGGCTCAAGTTTTTTTTTTTTAAACCTTGAGAATATGAGATATTTTTCATTTCAAAAATTCTGGGCTTCTTGTTTAAAAAAGATTGCACTTGATATTTAATTTAGAACATGAAAGGAAGAGATGTGTCATTTTTGCTAAAGCAATTATATGAATAAACTATTAAAATCAGGGTTAGTTTTTATACCGCAATGCTGCAAAATATTGAACAATTATAAAGTTTTGGTAGTTAATGAATAGTTAATGAGGGCTTTTACATCAATAAGAAATAGAAAAGAATTGGTGAAATCTTTTCATTTGCAGTTCTGTAGGGATGCAAAGTCCAGAGTGTATAATTTATTATATGTAATAATCTTGTGGACAGCTGGAAAACATAAAGCTGGTCTACCAGGGATTGCAATTTTATCCACACAGGATACAGTTTACTCAGGAGTGGATTACTTTTTAATTGCATGTGTTTGAAGGAACTTACTCATATCAAAAGACACAAAACAATAACATAGGTCTTGCTTTGAAAGCTTTAAAAAAAACAGCAGACAGTAAGATTCTGGACTCTAGAGGCCTAACAATTCTCTTATGTAATGCCCCACAACCATTTGTTCTATATTTTCTAGGACAGAACTGGTTTCAATATCCTTTTCAATTATGTCCATTAATATTCACAATTCTATAGGAATTCAGACATTCTGGATACTTTGGCAAGTAGGAAATGAATTAATCAGGTTAGTATCCATCCAAAAAAATTTAATCATGTCGTATCCATTAAATACATGTATAATGGGAAGTCCCAAGTGACAGAGAGTTACAGGTTCAGGAAATCTCTTGATTGTTTGCATGAGCTAATGCATGTCTAAATAGCCATGTACAGCATGACTCTAGACCCAGGAGCTATGGGGAAAAGGCAAGAATTCTGCTCAACCCCCACATCTCAGAACCCACTTACTTCCTCACAGGAGCATGGCTCTGCCTCTGCTGCTCAGTTCCACCCATCTGTTCTGGTAATTGCTTTTCCTTCCTTACTGTGGTTTCCAGCATCCAGACAGGCTTATCCTCTTTCCTCTGGATGATGGTTTTTGTTTGCAATCAGTTCCCGATTCCTCTTCCTTTCTTCTTGTATTCATGCCTGTTGAACCTCATTTGTATTCTCCACTTAAGCTTTGCAGTCTAAATATAATTCAGTAGCAATCTCTAACATTCATTATGATGTTTGACTACTCTGGCTCTTGACTTCAGTATCATAGTTTGTGTATCATATCTTACACACACACACACACACACACACACACGCACGCACGCACACACACACACACACACACACACACACTGCTTTAAGAACACGGTGGATGGGTTGTAGGGAGAAAGTATCTAAAATACTTTAAGCATATTATGGTATTTAGGTTGTATGGCTACATATGAACAACTGATAAAATTCTATTTGAAAAGTCACAAAACACTGAGAAAGGATTTAAATGTCACACAAAAATGAGGTAAAATAATTCGTTAGCTCGGGTAAACATGAGACTTAAGCCTATAGTCACCCAGGTTGGTCTGATCTAGCAGAGCAGGTTTCTCTAGACTCCCTGACAAGCCCTTAAAGATAGTAACTCTGGTAAAAGCAATTCTGCTTATCTCACTCTTTCCCGGAATGTATAGAATAAATGATTAATGGCCTGTGTTCTTCTTGTCAACCAATGACACATCCTTTTTCGGAGATAGGTGCTACCTGTGTAGCCCAGGCTGCCCGGAACTCACTATGTAGCCCAGGATGACCTTGTACTCTTGATCTTCTTGCCTCTGCCTCCAGAGTGTTGGAATAATAGGTGTGCATCATCACATGGGATTTTAACTAATTTAATTGTAAAAAATGTTTTGTTGTGGCCTCCCTATTCTCTTTTACTCTGTAAAAACATAAGGGTGGCCTGGTAAGATGGATTAATGGGTAAAGTGCTTGCTGTTCAATCATGAGGACATGAATTCAGATTCCCCGCATCCATGTAAAAGCTGGGTAAGGCCTTGTGTGCCTGGTATTCCAGCACTGGAAGAGTGGAATGGGGCAGACACAGGTGGATCCCTTAGCTTGCTGGCCAGTCAGTCTAGCAGAAATAGCAAGCTTCAGATTCAGTGAGAGACCCTATCTCAAAAAATAGAGGAAAATACCTCATAATGATCTCTAGCCTTCACACAGGCAAACATGGGTACACACATATGCATAACACACACACACACATACACACACACACACACACACACACCAGGCACATAAGAGCTGGAGATGTAGCTCAGTTGGCCTGTCTAGTATGCATGAGTCCCTGAATTTGATTCCTAGTACCTCATAAATCAGATGTGGTGGTTTGTGCCTATGATCTCAGCACTTAAGGTCATCGTTGACTACTTAAGAAGTTTGAGGCCAGTTTGGGCTACATGAGGCCCTGTTTCAAAAATAAAACTAACCAGCCCCAAATCCCAGATCCCTCTGATGTCATTTCAGGGGCTCTTTTACCTGGTAAGTGGATTCATGTTTCTCCCTGTTTGGTCATCCTCACGGTGGCCCAAGTAAAGGTCATTCTCTTTCTTGGTATGAACTGAAGTTCTCAGACCTGTCTGTATTAAACCATCTATATTAAAGATCATGCAGAGTGCTTGACCTTGGCTGAGTAGAACATCATGATTGTGGAGAGATAGAATGTGGTAGGTGAGGAGCCAAAATTATCTTGGACTAGTGTATAGTGGCATACACCCAAAATACCAGCATATTGCAAGCCTAGTCTGGGTTGTATAGCAAGATCTAGTATAAAAAAAATGATCTCATCATCTTGGCCTATCTTTAACTCCTTTCTTTTTTTTTTTTTTTTTTTTTTTGAGACAGGCTCTAGCAAGATCTGGTATATATATATAT
>NW_008359625.1:3982113-3994263 GCF_000622305.1 Nannospalax galili | reverse complement strand
GGGCTATTTTTAACTCTTTTTTTTTTTTTGTCTTTTTTGTCTTTTTGAGACAGGGTCTTTCTGTAGCCCCAGATGGCCTGGAACTTGCTATGTAGACCAGGCTGTGCTTGAACTTATGGAGATCCGCCTGTTTCTGCCTCTCAAGTGCTGGGATTAAAGGCATGTACCACCATGTCCAGCTCTTTAACTCCTTTCAATATCTATTTGCTTTTGGCCTCTACATGTGACCTACCATCCTTGAGTGCTAGATAGAACTCTTAGAAAATGCTACACCTGACTCTACTAATCATAGAGTTAAGAATGTGATAATAGAGATTTACCTAATGACCCCACCAATGTGTTCAGTAAATTCATTGATTCATATGTTTTCTTTCTTCTGTGACAATAAAAATGCATGCAACCTCTTCTGGGGAAGAGCATGTCATTTAGAATAACTTGAATCTTTGTTCTCGGGCCATGATCACTTGTATTTTGCTCAGAATAAGCTAATTTCTTATTTTCCTAAAGCAGGGCTGGTACTTTACGTTGACATGTGCCTCCACTAGTTTGATAGGTTGACAACACAAGAAAGTATTTAGTTCTAGGTTGGCATTGGGACAAATGGGCAGGCAGGATAGATTTCTCAAGCTGCCAAGCAGAAAAAATCAAAGTCATTTGCAATTTGCTTACAAGAAAAAAGCAACCAAGTAACATCAAAAAACCCCACAAAAAACCCTAACCCCCCTCCAAACCCCTAAAACACCTAACCATTACAGTGATGAGAACAGGAGCTGGAAATTGGCTAGGCAGTGTTAGGGTAAAAAGATTCTTGGCTAAAAGTTGGAAATGTCCTTGAGCCTGTGGACAGCCTAGACCTTGCCAGAGGCCAGGGGTGTCAGGAGTCTGGTTTTTCCTTTTCTCTTTCTTTCTACAAAGTACCCCTTTCCTGGAAACCACAGTAAGAGTTTGACTAGAGCTGAGAGGCACCTGGACAGCTGGAATGGAAAGGGACTGGCCTGCTCACTCAACTCTTCCCTTCATCCATTAAAGCCTTAAGAACGCCAAAGCTGTTAGGCCCAGTGGTATTCCACTCCCCGACTCCAAGAGACCCCTCCTGTTGCGGGTGTCCTGGGGCCCTCCGGATGGGGATAGAGTCAGCACGGAGTCACAACATAGACACTGGGAGTCAGGTGAGAAGCAGGCAGTGCGAGCAGCTGCAGACTCGTTTATTGCGGATATGGGGCTCCCCCTCCCAGTGTCCCATTGGTCCATTGATAGGTCGTGTCTGTTCCTCATTGGCTCTCTGTATCAGGCCATTTTCGCCTGCCGTCTTTATGTCTTTTGGCAGAACACAGGTTTGCCTCAGCTGGATGTTTCTGGCACTTTTGCAGCGTGCATGCGCAGGTTGTTCAGGCTGCACTTCCTCCTACACCCTCCCTGCTTTCTCCCAAACTCCCTATGATAAATACTTCTTTCTAAAACTCACCCTCTGTGATCTATGAACTTAAGTCTTCGAATTTGTGAGATAAGAACCCAAGAGGCAGCTCTAGTGGCCATTGAGTTTTCAGAACCCTAGTGCTACTTCCTCTGCCCAAAGCTTACCAAGAGCTGAGAATGTCTCTGCAACTCTCAGAGGCGCCCTCAGTATTCCTTATCAACAGCATCTTAGTCTGCTATGTGATGTAATAACAGAGTAGCCGGGACTGAGCAGTTTATATGAACAGAATTTTTCTTTTCTTTGTTTTTATTTTTACTTGAGCTAGGGTCTCATGTAGCCCAGGCTGGCCTTGAATTTGTGGCAATCGGCCTCCCAATGTTGGAATTACAGTCATTAACCATTTATACCTGACTTCCAGTTCTTACTGACATTGTCTTGAGGGTTACACTTCAATACATGGGGGTGGGGAGTTTGAGGGGTAGATGTAGGTGAAAGCACTCAGATCATAGCAGTGTTGCTGTTTACATATCAATGTGCTTTGGTGAGCACTCAATTTTATTAATATGTATGTGCATGTGAATTCACAGAGAAATGAAGCTAAAAGAAATGGTTAGAGCTGGGCATGGCAGAGCACACCTTTAATCCCAGCACTTGGGAGGCAGAGGCAGGTAGATCTCTGAGAATTTGAGACCAACCTGGTCTACAGAGTGAGTTCTAGGCCAGCCAGTACTACACAGTAAGACCCTGACTCAAAAACAACAAACCAGTAAGTGCTGAGACTCAGGGGCTCACATACTCTTTTAAAAATGGAAAGAGGGCTGGGTTTGGAATAAACACCTATAATCCTAGCACTCAGGAGGCAGAGGCAGATGGATCTCTTGCATTCAAAGCTTGCCTGATCTACACAGCAAATTCCAGTCTAGCCAGGGCTACATGGAGAGAGGAGGATGTGGAATGAAAGGGAGGATAATCTGTGGTAGAGTGACTAGGAGATATATATATATACTACCAACTGAGATACATTACCAGCTCCTTTTTAATTTTCTGTTTTTCATTTATTTTTTTTTTAAACAAGGTCTTGCTATGTAGCCCTGCTGGTCTGGAACTCAGGATCCTTCTCCTTCAACCCCCCAAGTAAGTACTGGGGTTTTAAGTGCGTGTCATTGTGTAGACTTCAAGCATTAATTATTTCATTTATTTTATGTGCATGAGTGTTTGCCTAAGTGTATGTATGCATACCATATGCATTCCTTGTGCCCTTAGAGGCCAGAAGAGGGTGATGGAGCCCCTGGAACTGGAGTTACAGAAAGTTGTGAGCTTCCATGTGTGAGCTGGGAACCAAACCTGGGTCCTCTGCAAGAGCAGCAAGTACTCTTAGCCACTAAGCCATCTTGCCAACCCTTCACACACATATACAATACCAACAAATAAATAAACACATTTTAAAAAGAGAGAATAGTTGAATGATCATCTGTTTCTTAGGTTAGATAGTAGAAAAACAGAATGCCTAGTTAAATATTAGAATATCCATTGATATCATATCTGAATGAATCTGGGATGAATACCTAGTTCCTCAAATATCTATAATTTTATTGGAATTATTTAAACATGTTGTTCTGAATGTTAATTTCTTCCTAGAAGTAGGTTATGAAGGAGAAGAATTTTTTTCTGTAGAAGGTCTACAGGCAGGATGAGGGACTGCTCTCACATCTAACTAGGCCTGTGTTCTTCCAGATAATCCCTTATCCAGGAATGTCCTTGGGTCTGTTCAAATATCTGCCTCAGTCAGAAATACAAGAATACATCACATCTTAAGCCTAGTTAGGTGATGTCACTCAACCTGGATGGAACCTATTTCCTCAACTACAACACCTCCCCTCCTCCCTACACCCCTTACAAGGGGCCTTGAAAGAACAGGCTCTGCTCTTCCTAGGCAGGACTGCTCCTCTTTCAGATCCCTGCCTACTGTGCTGCCAGTTGGCCTGTGGCATTAACAAAGTTCCTGCCTGAAGGAGACTGGACTCAGTGCTCTTCTCTGTAACCCAGCCAACAGTAAGCATCCGTCTTTCTCCACTAGGAAATGTTTCAATCCAGAGGAAAGAGCTACAGAGTATTGTGTTGTGAAACATTTTTCCAGGGAGATTATTCACCCCAGATAGAGAGGGCATCTAAGTCCAGTTTGGTGAACCACTGAGTTTACTGGGGTTACTTTCAGGAGCAGAGGTGTCTCTTTGGCAGTGAAACTTCCTGAAGCTACTGAGTAGTTTACTTCCTGAATCTTAAGGAGCACTCCTTTAGAACATCTGAGCCTTAAAAAGATTCCTTCCAAGATGGAATATCTTAGCTCAAAGTAAATTACTACATAGCAATAGGAAAGGTCTTTTGTTTTGTTTTGTTTTGCAATGGACCCATAGTGGACATGATCTCTGGCAGCAATGTCTGTCACAGAATCCATGCACTTGATTGTGTAGAAAGACAGTCATGTCTTGATGGCTGCCTCCGAAGTTATTTCCAAATGTTGGGACAACCTTTGTCTTTCCAGAGTCTGGATCAGAGCTTGGCACATGTGGATACTCAGTCACTATTTGTTGAATGTCAGAAGAGAAGATCCAAAAAAACAGGCATGGTGGAGCAAGCCTTTAACCCCAACACTTAGGAGGCAGAGGCAGGCAGATCTCTGTGAGATGGAAGCCAGCCTGGTCTATATAGTGAGTTCCAGGCCAGCCGGGGCTATAGGGAGACCTTGTCTCTCAAAAAGACAGAGAGAGAGAGAGAGAGAGAGAGAGAGAGGAGAGAGAGAGAGAGAGAGAGAAAGAGAGAGAGAGAGATAAAAAAAGAGGATCAAATCTATGACTGCAGCTCAGTGGTAGAGCACTTGGCTAGCACAAGCAAGGCCCTGGAGTCAATCCTCAGTACCTCTAAATAAATAAATACATACATAAATAAATAAGGCTCAGAGAGGTTAAATGGTCCATTACCATAAAGGGCAATCATGCTACTGCAGGAAGTGCCATTTCAGGAACGTTTCAATCTAGAGCCAACAGCTACACAATTGAAAAACAAAAAGCACACAAATGGGTAAATGCTTACAAGAAATGGGAGGCTGTGGGTACTCAATGCTCTTTTTCATTGAGCTTAGTCTAACAATATAGCAGAAAGTGAATGTAATTGCAGCAGGACAGAAAGATGGGGACTTTGGAGTTGGGTTGAAGCCTCACCAGCTGAGAAGCAAGAATTCCAGAACAGTCAACATTTGCTGTGAAGGCTGCACACACAGAGACAATCATTCTTTTCATAGCTGGGTGTGGTGGTGCATGCCTTTAATCCTAGCACTCAGGAGGCTGAGGCAGGTAGAGCTCTGTGCGTTCAAGGCCAGCCTGGTCTACATAGTGAGTTCCAGGCCAGCTGGGGCTACAGTGAGACCCTGTCTCAAAAATACTAAAATAATAATAATAATAATAATTAATAAATTTGATAAAGTAGAGAGTTGATGCTGTAACAGCAATGAACCAGGCTTGAGGCTTGACAGTATGTGACCTTGGGTAAGGCTCATTCTTTCCTGTTTTCTTTCTTTTTTTATTTTTGATTTATTTATTTTTATTATATATATGAGTGTTTTGTCTGCATGTATTTAAGTGTACCATGTGCATGCAATGTCTGTAGAGACCAGAAGAGGGCATCAGATGACCTGGAACTGGAGTTAGCCACCATGTAGGTGCTGGGAACCAAACTTGGGTCCTCTGCAAGAGCAGCCAGTGGTCTTAACCTCTGAACCATCTATTCAGCCCCCTTTCTCTATTTTCTGGAATCTCAAACAAGACTAATAACTGCTTAGAGTGAAGGTGATTTACTTTCCTACATCTCTGTGATCTTGTCAATTATAACCCTGTCAGGTACCTCTCAGGAACCACCCTGTGATCTCATTTAGGGTCCTTAGCAACCCTTTGAAAACAATAGCTTCAAATCCCACCGAAATGGTAAACATGACTACTATAGCTCCAATGCAGGGTCATTTTGTCTTAGGGAAGCCTGCAGCCATGGTGTGTGTCTTTCTTTCTTAGTGTCTTCTTCTCTCTTAATCTTCATGATTAAGTCTATATTGAAATATCTTTCTTAAACCAATTTTGATTCCTACCATCTAGTCCTGAAATCCTTTTCTACAGTGAAACCACAGATTCTGTCTTTGCCTAAGTCAAGATCCCTAAAGTATTAGGGGGAGTACCTCAGACAGCTGTGACAGAGTAGAGCTGTGCTGCCTTCCCTGTCCCCACCCACCTTTAACATTATAACAGTTGAAAGACAGGAAAATGGGTAAAAACAGGGATTTTACTAGGTTTCATCTACTGCTATATCTTTAATGCATAATAAATGCCTAATAAGGCCTACTGTGTGATGCATGCCTTTAATCCCAGCAGAGGCAGGTAGATATCAGTGAGTTTGAGACCAGCCTGGTCTAAAAGTCCCAGGCCAGCAAGGGGGTTATATAGTGAAACCTAAGGGGAAAAAAAGCCTAATAAATATTTCTTGAATCTGAAAAGGTGCAGGCAGCTCTGGGTTTGATTCCTAGTCCTGCACATCTTGTACCACTTGAAACAATGGAAAAAGGATGATAACTATTTGAGAGAGGCTGGGCATGGTGCTCATGCCCAGCAAGAGGACTCCCATGAATTCTATGCGAATTTGTTCTACATAGCATATTCCAGCCCATCCTGGGATACAGTGTGAGGACCTGTCTCAAAACAAAACAAACAAGACAAAACAAAAATTTAGAGACCACTAGCCAAGAAGTTGGGGAATAAGGGCGATAAGAAGGTATGTACACCAAGAGCATTATTCAAAGCCTTAGTGTGTATGTGTGTGTGTGTGTGTGTGTGTGTGTGTGTGTGTGTGTTCTTGAGACAGGGTCTTGTGTAGTACAGGCTGACCTCAAACTCTCTATGTAGTTGAGGATGACCTTTAACTTTTGATCCTCTTGCCTCGACTGATTACAGGCATGCACCACCACAACCAGTTTATGTAGTGCTGAGAATTGAACGCATGGTTTTGTGCTTGCTAGATAAGAACTCTACTAACCGAACTACATCCTAGCCCCCAAAAGCTTTTAAAAAAGCATTTCTTTTAGGGTAGTATACAATGTGCTAGGTTCCATTATGGTCGCTCTTAATATTTTTTTTTTTTTTGTCTTTTTGAGACAGGGTCTCCCTGTAGCCCAAGCTGTCCTGGAACTCACTATGTAGACCAGGCTGGCCTTGAACTCATAGAGATCCACCTGCCTCTGCCTCCGAAGTGCTGGGACTACAGGTGTGTGCCACCATGCCCGGCAGTCTCTTAAGTTTTAAAGTTAGCATATATAATGATGGGTTTACTTAGGATATTCTCTCTCTCTCTCTCTCTCTCTCTCTCTCTCTCTCTCTCTCTCTCTCAACAGTATCATATACCCAAGGCTAGTCCCTAACTGGCTAGCTAGCCAAGGATGATGTTGAACTTCTGATCCTCCTGCTTCCTCCTCCTGAGTGTTGGGATTACAGGTGTGCACAATCCCATTTTTCTGGGTATTAAGCCCAGGGCTTGGTTCATGCTGGGAAAACACTCTACCAAACTGAGCTACACCCTTGACCCCTCATTATGGCATTATCATATGTATGTGTCATGATACTTTGTTCTTATTCATTCCCCTTCCTGTCTCTAGCAGTGTGGTGGTTGGAATGAGAATGTCCCCCATAGGCTCCAAGTATTTTGACATTTTGCCCCCAGTCGGTGGCGATGTTCTGGGAGGTCTTAGAAGGTGTGGTCATGTTGGAGAAGCATGTCACTGAGGCTTAGAGGCTTAGAGAGTTCTCTTGCTTCCTGTGTCTGCTTGAAGATGTGAAAGCTTAGCTCTTGGCCCTCCTCCAGTCACCTCCTGCCACCATGCCACCCTACCATGATGGACTGTAATTCCCCTGGAATCATAAGCTCAAATAAACTCTATCTTTGGTCAGTGTTTCTATCACAGCAACAGAAAAGAAAGTAATACAGTAAAGTTCCTTTTCCCTTTTTGGCTTTCCCACTACCTGCATCCCATTATCGTCCATTTCCTACCTTATATTTCATGCTCTCCTTTCCTTGTTTCATCACACACACACACACACACACACACACACACACACACACACACACACACACATTTTCTTTATCCATTCATCTGCTGATGGCCCTCTAGGCTGATTCCATTTCCTAGCTACTGTGACCAGTGCTTCTATACATGTGATAAGCAAGTGTCTCTGTGGTACATTAGAATCCTTCATGTTTATACCCGAGAGGGATAGCTGGCTCATATAGCACTTCTATTTTGTTTTTTTTTTTTTGAGGAAAATTTATACTGATTTTCATACTGATTGCACAAGTTTATATTCTGACCAGCCGAGAAAAAGGGTTCTTCTTTCCCTACACCCTCACCAACATTTGTTGTTGTTTTCTTGATTTCTGATTGGAGTGAGATGGAATCTCAAATCAGTTTTAATTTAAACTTCTTTAATGGCTAAGGATGTTAACCATGTTTTAAAGAGCAATTATTGCCCATTTGTATTACTTCTTTTGAGAACTGCCTGCTTAGTTCATCAGCTCATTTACTGATGGATAATCATTTTTGGTGGAGTTCTTTATATACTATAGATATTAATCCCTGTCTGATGTGAGCTTAAAAAAGATTTTTTTTCACATTCTGCATATAATCTCTTCACCCTGGTGATTGTTTCCTTTGTTGTGAAGAAGCTTCTTAATTTCAGTTTGCCAATTCTTGGGATTATGTCTTGTACTATTGGGGTCCTTTTCAGAAAGTCTTTGCCTATGACTATCCTGAAGTACTTTCCTTATGTTTACCTCTAGGAGTTTCAAAGTTTCAGGTCTTTCATTAAGGCCTTTGGTCCATTCTGGATTGATTTTTGTGCAGGGTGAGAGATATGGATCTAGTTTCATTCTTCATATAGAAATACAGTTTTGACAGCACCATTTGTTAAAGATGTTATTTGTCTCCAATGTATTTTAAAAAATACATATTTATTTTATTTAATGTGTATTAGTGTTCTGCCTGCATGTAAGTGCACCTGTGTTGTGCAATGCCCACAGAGGTCAGAAGAGGGAGTTATGTTCCCTGAAACTGGAGTTACCGAAAGTTGTTACCCACCATGTGGGTGCTAGGATTCAAACCTAGGTCCTCTGCAAGAGCAGCCAGTGCTCTTAACCACTGAGCCAATTCTCCAGCCTCCGAGGACACTGGTCTTACTGCATCCATGACAGGAAGCAGAGAACAATGAACACTTGTGCTCTAGCTCCTTTTTATGCCCTTCAAGACCCAAGCCCAGGGAATGGTGCTGCCAAATTTTAGGGTGAGTATTCTCAATTCAATTAACCTAATCAAGCCAATCCCTCCCAGTCATACCCCGAGGTGTGTCCTCTAGGTGATTCTAGATCTTTTTAAGTTAATAATCAATATTAACCATCACATGGATCTATGGTTTTCTTTCTTTAGTTTGTCCTTATCCACTTTTTTGTTTGTTAGTTTTTGAGACAGCATCTCCCTGTAGCCCCAGCTGACTTGGAACTCCCTAAGTAGATCAGGCTGGCCTGGACCTCACAGAAATATTCCCACTTTTGCCTCATAAGTTTTAGGATTAAAGGTGTACATTTTTGATATCAGGGTAATGCTGGCTTCTATTTCTGGAACAGGTTGAGGAGCATTGGTGTTAGCTGTTCTTTAAATGCTTGTTAGAATTCTGCAGCAAATCTATCCAATCCTGGGATTTTAATGCTTCTTTAATCTTGTTGAATGCTATGAATCTGTTTAAGGTTTTCTATTTTCTTAACTTTGGTAGATCATTTGTGTCTATGAATTTATCTGTTTCTTCTATATTTTTCTTTTTTGAAAGCTAAAAATTCTCCCTAATGATTCTTTGGTCTTCATTGGAATTTGTAGTAAATTCCTCAATTTTAACTCCAGTTTCATCAATTTGGATCATTTCTTTCTTTCTTTTGGTTATTTTGGATAGGAGTTTGTTAATGGTCTTTATTTTTTTAAAGAACCAGCTCTTGGATCCTCTGTGTTTTCTTTAGTCTCCATTTAAGTAATTTCTGTCCTGATCTTTACTATTTCTTGCTATCTACTGTTTTAGGATTTGAATTGTTCTAGCTTTTATAGGACCCTGAGATATATCAATAGATTATTTATTTGAGATCTTTCCCTTTTTTTTTTCCGGTCTTTTTTGAGATAGGGTCTCCCTGTAGCCCCAGCTGTCCTGGAATTCACTATGTAGACCAGGCTGGCCTTGAACTCACAGAGATCTGCCTGCCTCTGCCTCCCAAGTGCTGGGATTAAAGACGTGTGCCACCATACCCGGCTCCAAATTTCCCTTTTTTTGAGACAGGGTCTCACTATGTAGTTTTGTAGTTTTAGCTAGCCTTGAACTCATTATGTAGGCCAGGCTGACCTTGAACTCACAGAAATCTGTCTGCCTCTGCCTCCTGAGTGCTGGTACTAAAGGTATGTGTAACCATGTCCAGTTGAGATCTTTCCAAATTTTTAATGTAAGCACTCATGGCTATAAACTTTCCTCTTAGAATTGCCCTATCAGCATTCTGAAGGTTCTAGCAAGTTATGTTTCCATTTTCTTTAGATTTATATTATTTCTAAGTATGTGTACAGGTTTGTTGTGGGGGGTATACATGTCAGTGCAGGTACCTGATGAGTCCATAAGAGGGTGTCGGATACCTGGAGCTGGAGTTACAGACAGTTGTGAACAGCTTAATGATGGTGTTGGGAACTGAACTTGGGTCCTCTGTGAGAACAGAACATGTTCTTAACCACTGAGACATCTGTCTAGTCTCATAGCTGCCATTTTCATTTAATATTTAGGAATTAAAAAAATTTCCTCCTCATTTGTTCAATGACTTCCTTCCTTTTCTTTTCCTTCCTTCCTTCCTTCCTTCCCTCCCTCTTTTTCTTTCTTTCCTGCCCCCTCTTTTTGAGACAGGTTCTCCCTGTAGCCCCAGCTGGCCTGGAACTCACTTTGTAGACCAGGCTGGCCTTGATCTCATAGAGATCTGTCTGCCTCTGCCTCCCCTGTGCTGGGATTAAAGGCAGGTGCCACCACACCTGGCTTTTCTCTTTTTATAGGCTTTCACTGTGTAACCCAGGCAGGTCATGAATTCAAGATCCTCCTGCCTCATCCTCTTAAGTGTTCGGATCACAGTTATGTGTCCTTATCCCTGACTTTCTCTTTTATAATGAATAGACTTCCTGTGGCCATGTAGAAGGTACCAGGTGACTCCACTATCTTTAGAGTCATTACTGTCTCCAGACTGACTAGATATCCAAGTTAGTAGCTCTCCTAATGTCTTTTCTTTCACTTGGATTCATCCATGCTACCACCACTGATGGCTTGAATTATTTCAATATCACAATACGAAATGTACTACTTATGTTTCATTCCTGTGACACACACCTCTTCTCATCAGAGATGGGACTAGAGTGAAAGATGGAGGGGCACGTGAAAGATGGTAGGGTGTAACACTCCAAGAACTCTTCCTGCCCTGCCTGCACCTGAGATGAATACCTCCTCAGATTTTATATTCCTCTCCCCCTACTCCCAGCCTTTCCATACCTCAGCAAGGAATTTATCCTCAGGTTCCTCAAGGATGTGATTCACCAAGTTGGAAGTTTACTTTCAGAATACATTTTCTGAATTTACACCTGGCACCAATTATTTATCAGTCAGAGTCCCAGGAGGAGACAGATGGCAAATTAGGATAATTTAAAGAAGATTTAAAATGGGCCTGGCATGGTGGCACATGCCTTTAATGCCAGTACTCGGGAGGCAGAGGCAGGTAGATCTCTGTGAGTTCAAGGCCAGCCTGGTCTACATAGTGAGTTCCAGGCCAGCTGAGACTACAGGGAGACCCTGTCTCAAAAAGACCAAAAAAAAAAAAAAAAAAAAAAACCCTATTTACAAAGGTTAGGGAAAAGAAAGGAGACACCACATCACCATGAGGAAAGTGTTCCACCTGAGCTTTAAATGGACAAAGCATGGGGCTGGAGAGCTGGCTCAGTGGTTAAGAGCACTGGCTGCTCTTGCAGAGAACCTAGGTTTGGTTTCCAGCACCCACATGGTGGCTAACAACCATCTGTAACTCTAGTTCCAGGGGATCCAACCCTCTTCTGACCTCCTCAGGCACTGCATGACATGGGTACACTTACATACATGAAGGAAATACACCCATACACATAAAATACAATAAAAATAATAAATAAAATATTTTAAATGGAGAAAGCAGAGCATGATGACCAACGTTGAGACAGAGACAGGGATGAAGAGAGCAGCTGACACCTGTGAGATAAAGCCAGGTTCTTAGTGACCTTTCAGGGAGGGAGTCAGGGAATAGATGTTTCCACCTGCCTGAACTTTTGCTGATTTACCATTGCTTCTCCCGATCAGTCAATCACTCCCAGAACAGGCACAGAAAGTCAATCTGGAGGAACAAAATTAAAAGCTACCCAGTGGGTGGTGGGTGGTCATCCTTGGCCACACAGTGAATTGAAAGGCAGCCTAGGATACAGGAAATGAGAAAAAAAGTGAATGAATAAATAAATAAATAAGTAAAATAGGTAACATAGTTCTGTAATCCCAGCTTTCAGGACGATCTCAAGTTCAAGGCCAGTCTATACTACATAGTGAGACTGGAAGAAAGGGGGGTGGGGG
>NW_008359625.1:3961258-3981785 GCF_000622305.1 Nannospalax galili | reverse complement strand
AGAGAGAGAGAGAGAGAGACAGAGAGACAGAGAGACAGAGAGAGACCGAGAAAGGAAGGAAGGAAGGGAAAGAAAAGAAAGAGGAGAGAGGAGAGAAAAGTAAAAAGAAAATTAAAATAGGGTTGCTTATATGTGTAACTCGTAAAACATAAGGCACACATTTTTCATGAAAGATACTCTTTTTTTGCATTCAATAACATGACTACAAAAATATGAGCTTATCCAGTACCCAGAACCCAGATAAAAAGAAATGTTGGTTAGTTAATTATACTAGCAGGTTGGGGTGTAATCACATGTAGCCATGAGCCCATGGCTGGAACTGTGGCTTAAGAGAGAGCCAAGGTTTTTCTGTGGTATTCAGAAATCTGGGAGTTTAGTTAATACTTAATCTTTGGTATTCTACTAAGAATGACTTCAAAGGCCAAAAGGGAGGCAACTCACTTTAAAGGCTTTAGGAGGAAAGAATGGAGCCAGTTAGTAGAGTTGGTTGCCAGGACAACCTTCTGAGGATTAAAAGAGAACAATCACACGGTGTAGATCTAGGCTTGGCTGGGTTGTGATCGTCCCCTTTGTAATATACTGTTCTTTAGCTCAGCTCTTAGGAAGAATAGTTTAAACATTACTGTTTAAAAATGTAATGTGGGGCCAAAGGGCCACGTGGCACTACAGGGGTTTAGATGCATAGAGGGGAATGGGTTGAACAGTGGAAAAGAGGTTCTGGAGGCAATGGCATCCCAATCACTTCCAAGGTGTCACTTGTCAGAACTTATAGTACAAGAATAATTCTTCTATTTTTTTGAGATAGGGTCTCATTATGTAACCCTGACTGGCCTAGAACTCATTATGTAAACCAGGCTGGTTTCAAACTCACAGAGACCTTTTTGCCTCTGGCCTTCCAAGTGCTGGGACAAAAAGTGCTCACCACCATGCCTGGCATGGGACTTGTTTTTTAATTAATTAATCAATTTATTTATTTATTTATTATGTGTATGTATGTATATTGGCATGGGCATGCCATGGCATGTGTGTGGAAGTCAGAGGATAATGTGCAGGAGTCAGTACTCTGCTCTACCATGTGGGTACTAGGGATGGAATTCAGGTTGTCAGGTGCCTTTACCTGCTGAGCCATCACTCAATCCCTCAAGAGGCACCTGTAACAGCCAATAGGGGTCCAAGTAAGTTTTCCCCTTGGACTTATATTAGTAAAGAAAGTAATAATTTTATATTTATTTGATTTTATTTGCTTGATTTTTTTGGTTAAGTTTTTTGAGACAAGATTTCATGTATCCCAGGCTAGCCTCAAGTTCACTATGTACTCCAGGCAGCTCTTGAATTACTGATCCTCTTGCTTCTACCTCTGGAGTGTTAGGATTACAAGTGTTTTCCACCACACCAGGCTCTCAGTTTGTCATTTAAATATTTATATAGGTAGGAGTTAGTAGCTGTGGCATTACTACACCAACATTAAAATTAAGTGAATAAAACAGTCTGATTCTTAAATTTAGTTTTTAAGAGTGAGCTGGAACTTGGAGGACACCCCCCCCCCGATATCCTGATTGGATATCCCCAGATATCTCTTGGAACTGTCTCTGCCTTGGAGCTGTGCTGCTGGACCTGTGTCTCTGGACCTGTGTCCTCAAGTCAGGCCTCACAATTTTTATTCAAACCAGTTTCTCCAGCTTCAGTTGGGGAAGTACAAGTTAGAATCCACCTTTCCCTTCAGAGCCGATCTTGCCCTTCATCCCTAGTTCTAGAATATCTCACGCACCTAAAGTCAAGCTTCCCAGTCTTCACTGTGTTCAATGAAGATGAGCATGCTGTCTTCCAGTGCTTTGATGTGTTAATTCTCAAGGATACCTACATCCATTTCTTATCTTTTTGGGTGGAGTACCAAATTGAGGTTACCAATTAATTTTCTAATTAAAAGTCATTAGTACAGATTCTGTTTTATGAAAGTCATTCCTGCAGTAGTTAATCTTTTAGTTTTTAAATAAATTCCAAGCAATGAAATTTTGTTGGGAAATTGCTACATGTCTGGTATTTTGCTAAATGCTTTCTATGTGTTTGACTCCCAGGGGGAAAGGATATACATTTTATAGAGCCTAAAAAATAAATTTATATGTTTGTGTGTGCATATACACTGAGGTGTGTACTGGTGCTTTTGAAGGCCAGAAGGAGAGAGTTGGATTCCCTGGAGCTAGAGTTACAGGCTGTTGTGAGCTGCCCCATGTGGGTGCTGGAAACTCAACTCCGGATTTCCAAAAGACCAACAAGTGCTCTTAACTGCTGAGCCATCTCTCTAGCCCCCATCTTATAGAGTTTTAAAGAATTGAAATTTTGATGGACATGGTGGCACACACCTTTAATCCTGTCACTCAGTAGGTACAGGCAGGCAGATCTCTGTGAGATAGAAGCCAGCCTGGTCTACATAGTGAGTTCTAGGTCAGCTGTGGCTGTAGAGAGACCCTATCTCAAAAAGACCAAAAAAAAAAAAAAAAAAAAAAACTAATTGAAATTAAGTGATTTGTTAAAAAACCATTCCCGTGGGGACACAAAACCAAGGCTTTTATGCTGTATTTTCCAATCTTAGAAAATACTTGTCAGTATTACATCTCATAATAACTTTCCTTTGATACACACACACACACACACACACACACACACACACACACGAGTGGGGGAGAAGAGAAGAGGAGAGAGAGAGAGAGAGAGAGAGAGAGAGAGAGAATAAATAAATATATACTAAAAAGGAAGAATGAGAGGAAAGCCATCATACCAACTTGACCTGATGGCATACACCTGTAATACTAGTATTCAGAAGGCAGTGGCAGGAGGATTACCATAAGATTAAGGGCAGTCTGGTTTATGTAAGAAGTTCCAGGTCAGCCAGGACTACATAAAGAGACCTTGTCTCAAAAACAAAACAGAAGTACCACAGCCAACACTCTGCATGCTGGGATTTGCTTTCCTGGCCTGAATGATCTCAGTGCTACTGTCTGTGATCATCAAATATTTCCTGTGACACGAAAACAATAGCACATCCTGAAGTCTGAGGACTTGCAATGTTTGAAGGCAGTATAGCTTTTCATGCCCAACCCATAAAATAAATGCAGTGGGCCTTTGTGTAACAAAGCTTGATAGGAATTCATCCTCTCATCAGCATTAAGTTAAGGGTTTGCCTATTACACTCACTATTAAAACTTTTTATAGGATTAAAGTGGCATCAATTTAATCCTTTTAGATCAAAAGAGGAGGGAAGTGGTGGGGATATTAATCATCTGGTTTTCCCAGTGAAGTTTGATAGAATTATGAACTCTCAACTCTATCAGGAACATGGATAAGAATCTCACCCCCTCCAATATACCTAGCGATAAACTGTGGAGATGTTGCCTAAAAATTCCAGGCTATTGGGGCTGGAGAGATGGCTCAGTGGTTAACAGCACTGACTGCTCTTGCAGAGGACCTGGGTTCGATTCCCAGCACACACATGGTGGCTCCGAACCATCCTTAACTCCAGTTCCAGGGGAATCTGAAGCCCTCTTCTGACCTCCGTAGTATTGCACAACATGGGTGCACTCACATACATGTAGGCAATACATTCATACACATAAAATAAAAATAATAAATAAAGTATATAAAAAAATTCCAGGTTATTGTTGGGGGGGATAAGCTTCTGCTTTAGGGCCCAGTGAACCAGACTGAAAATATAATGGAGTCAAACACCCTAAAACTCCACTCACAAACTGGGCACAGTGGTTATTTTGTAATCCCAGCACTTGGGAGGCTGAGACAAGAGAATCTCAAGTTGGAGTCTGAGGCCAGCTTGGGCTGCAGAGTTAGACCCTGTCTTCAAACAAACTAACAAAACAAAACTTGTCAAAACGTTGAAACTAAGGCATTTATTTGACCTTCTGAGATATCAGGATTAGAGAGATAACGGCCAAACTGTCCATATGGGCTACATTGAGTTCACAGGCTAATGATGTACCCTTGTGTCATAATCCTTGTACAAAAATGTTACCTGAGGTAACCCTGTTGCTAACTACTCAGTCACTCTCCTGTGTTCTGTCTCCCTGTGTCTACCTTCAAGGAGAGCATCTTTCTGTTCTCTTCCACTTTTCTCTGTAAAACCATCCCTTATTAGTCAACTCATTGAACTTCTAAAATGAAGGGTTGCCCTATAGTGAAATAAAAAATAAAGTCAATTAAGATCTTTAAATTAAATTGCTATGATTTAGTTTTTAATACAGCAAACAAAAATCAAACAAGGTGCTCAAAGTACAACCAAGTTGGCTAAAATCGATTAAGAGTGTTTGAGATGATGGTAGGGTAAGGTTGAGACCTTAGCAGACAGCCTGACAGTGGCTGTTCTGGCCTCTGTCTGGCTTAGACGCTGAGAACCCCACAGACTTCCTGAGAGCACCTGGATCCTGGCTTCCATGTGGTGTAGATGGAATACCACTCAAACTGGCCACCAGCCCATGGAAAACAGATGATGCAAAATTCAGACCCAAAAGTTCAGTGCCTTGCCACAACAGGAGGAAGATCATCCCATACCTATCACTCCCTCCAAGGCTCAGGGACTTTTGCAGAAGAGGTTGGTGGAAAGAATATAAGAGCCACAGAAAGGGGTGGAGTGTTAACTGGAAATGTCTTCCGACCACTCTGCCAGCAAGCTATAGTCACACCTCCTTCCCACTCTCATGAAGGAATCGAGGGGGGAGTCAGTTACCCCTCCCACCCAAACAGTCGACCTTAGCTGCATGTGGGGGGAGGGGCAAAGGATACGTAAGCTGAGAACATCAAGAGACACCTCTCTCATCATTTTGTGAGGCTGTTGGGAGGTCACAGGATCCATATTTGAGTGTGGCCTTTACAGTACAGCCATAAATGGGTGAGTGGAGTGCCCACTCTTCTGTAAATAAGCCACTACTCTAGCTCTGTAAAAAAAAAGTGTTTGATATATGAAATATGGGCCTTAATCTTTGTCATCTCTGTCTCTGTCAGTAGAGTTCAGCTGACAAATTTGTGTTTAGGATGCTGGCATAGATAGATAGGACTATGGTTTTAGAAAAAATCGATATGCTAACAATTTTGGCACCTAGCTGAGGATGGGAACATCACATCCCATCCTCAGACAGCTGTGGTAAGCTCCTGCAGCGTCCTGCTCTTCTTTGGAAGCTTTTTAACTTTTGTTTGTTTTTCTTTTTTGAGAAATGGGACCTTACTGTGATGCTTTTGAATATGTATAGTGCTCATGAATATGAAACTCTATAAAATGTATGCACTCCTCTTAATTGGGGCTCAGAACTTTGAGACAGGAGTCTCTTTGGGCCAAGTCTGCCGCCTAAATAAACCTGTTTCCTGCATCGTCTATCTATCTATCCAGAAACATAAGGTATGGTTGCACTGACTGTGATCCCAGCATTCAAGAGGTTCTGTATTCCAAGAAGATCTGTAGCCATTTCCTCTGAATTGAAACTTGCCATTCTAAATAGAGGCTCATTAAGACTCAGAAAATTAACAAATTTATAGTGTTCAGAAAATATACAACTCACAAGTCTCAAGAAGTTCCTGAAACTTGATTCACAAGGCCCTTCCATAAGATTATATAATCAGTAGCAAGTACTAGGCTGAGGAGACTTGCTGGCTGACTGAGTTGTGTACAGTTGTGCAGGGAGCTCTAGGAATGCAGTTTTTTTTTTTTTTTTCATGTGCCACTTCACCCTGGGGTGAATTTTTCAGTGATGCAGCTACCTTTAAGTCATTCATGCTTGGGTAACCCCAACCTGGTACTCCTTTAAGCAACCCCAGTAAATCTATGAGCTCATTAAGCTATTCTTATGTAGAATTGTTACTTTGATCTGTTGTCAATGCCCTATCTTAGGTGAGTAGATGTTTGTTCATGTCTCCCCAGAAAAAGTCACCCAAAAGAGGATTAGGTTCAAGGTCTATATAGTGAGTTAAAGGCCAGACATAAGACTGCCTGAAAAAAGCCCCCTCACATGCTGCCTCCTCCTCCACACAAAATTAGGGCTGGGGGTATACCATTCAATGGTAGAGCACTAGCTTAGCATTTGAGGCCTTGGGTTCTATTCCTAGTACCAAGGGGAAAAATGGACAGATGACCTCATGGAATTCCAGATGGTAGAACCAAGGGTCATAGGAAATCATGAAGTGTGAAGCCTTGCTAAGGAGCAGAGTGAATGAGGGCCTAATGTAGACAGTCTGTGCTGTTAAGTCTACACTCATTCCCTTTTCCAAAGTGAGTATTTTTTTGTATCTTATTCTATTTCATCACTGTACAGTGAGCACACAAGGAATAGAGTTTACATTTCAATTTTAAATTTATATATATGATGAATCAGATTATTGCTCATCAAATATTCCTTCTCCTCCACTTACCCTCTTGAAGTGATGAGTGAAAATTAACCCAATTATGACCTCATTATAACTCTGTTCTGTGTGGTAGATGAAGAGGTACCAATAAATATAGTTGATAAGAACATTATGTACTCCTAGTAATACGTATGCTTGTTGATATATGTAGGAATAGCAGTTAGGACTTTGTAATAGTGCTTTTAAGGTTTTAGCCTTATACGCCTCTATATTAGTTCTGTGTTTAAAAGCTGTATGAAGGAAAAATCTTCTACTCTGAGTCTAGTCTCAGGCTGCCATAGGACAGGACAAACTACAAAGTCACAGTTTATGAGTGCCTTGAAAAAGGCTGCCTCCTGCAATGATCTTAAGGAAACATCTGCTTGTGCCTTGTTTGTTAAAAGATGGCTGAGACTGTGCTGGCATCAGCAATATATCATGTTGCTAGAAATGTCACAACCTTGCCCACCCTTGCCAAAAATAGCTGCTTTTGTAAAAATGATAGCCATTTAAATTCCCTATAATGGTCTAAAGGATACATACACATCTGTGCTAAAAATCTCAAATCCATTAAATTGATTACAGCCAAAAGATGCTGTGAAAAATGTTATGAAAACCTGTATGTATTTCTGATTGTGGCCTCAGGATCTGAAACTGAGTTCTGCACATAATAAAGGAAAACTTCTGCTCTCTGTGTATGAATTGAGTCTTCTTATTGAACCAGGCCAGTCTCAGTTTAGTGCCTGTAACAGAAGTACACATCCCTGTCTCAGTGACTTTGAACAGGGCTCTGGTTTGCAACTTGTGAGTGTATAACTTGCTTTGGTTAATGAAATACAAGAATATACAACATATTTAAGTGCACAAAACATTGTGTACTAGGCTTATGGTCCTCTCTCCCTGTAAATGGTCATGGAATGATCTGGGTTGAGAAGATGTGGGAGACACTTGTATTGGAACCAGATCAAACTCAGGTGAGAATAGCAATCTACCCACCCAGGGCTCAGGGACCATTGCAGAAGAAGGACAGAAAGATTGTAAGAGCAAGGGAGGAAGTATATTACCACATAAAAATAGTCTTACAAGCACCTGGGACCCTTCTCATACAAACCTATACCAATGGTGTCAACATGCACAAGACCCATGCAAACTTAGGCAGACAAAAACTCAGCTCAGAACTGTGGAAATGAACAGCAGACCCCAATATTAGTCAAAGAATTATTGGCAGTTGATTATTGCTGGGTGAGGAGGAGCTTATCTTCTTAAAGGAGAGAGTCTAGATAGGTTGACTAAATCCCAGTGAATGAACTTGCACTGAGGGACATCTGGGGACACTAACTTTACATGATAGGCCTTAACACAAATGACAGAATGTATGAACTTGGGGAAGGGGGAGCTATGAGAGGGTGCCAAAGGGGAAGGGATATAAAGATGATTTTCTGTATTAAATACACAAAAATTCAATAAAAAATTGTTTAAAAAAAAGTTTAGTAGGTAGGGAAGGCAAAGGGGTGAGTGGACCTTGGAGGAGTTTGGGAAGAGGGGATGAAATGCAAAATACACTGTATGAAATTCTCAAAGAACTAACGCAAAATGAGGAAAGAGAAAGAAAGAAAAAACTGTGCTCACCCACAATTCAGTCTCATCAGGAAGGCGTTCCATGGGAGCTGCCAGAGCCTGTGGATAACGAGATTTGTTGTTTTTCCCAGAGCCCTGTCCTCTATAAGAGTTTGGCTAGCTCAGATCCCAGCTGCCAGCCCTCTACTTACCTCTCTCAGTTTCCCAGCCTAGCCATTTAACAATGTTTATTTAACCCTAACAATGACCATGGGTGTTCTGTGGTAGTCACTAGTACTCTTCACTATTTATTCTAATTTTCTCTTTTCAGCACATAGTAACACCGTACACTGGTCCCCTGTGATTCTGTGGGATCAAGTTACTAGCAACTCAAAGAGCTTTATTTTTAAATTTTTGAGAATTTCATACATGATTACTGTATTTACATCATTTCAACTTCTCCCTCTCCTCCCTTCAACTCTTCCCAAGTCTCCTACTCCACTCTCTTAATTTCTTGACCTTCTTTTTGATTATTGTTACAACTATATATACAGAAATATATATAAAACATTGTTCTAGTTTGTTTCTCCATTGCTGTGACAAAACACTCTGACCAATACCAACTTGGAAGGAAAGTATTTATTGGCTTACATCTTCTGTGTTACAATTCATCAGGGAGCCCAAGGTGGGAACTCAGGGCAGAAATCCAGAGGCAGGAGCTGGAGCACAGGCCATGGAGGAACACTGCTTACTTATTGGCTTGCTCACCTGGCCCATGCTTAACCTGTACCAAACAACCTACCCAGGGGTGGCACTGCCCACAGTGGGCTAGGCCCTCCCACATCACTCAAAAATCAAGAAAATACCCCACAGACATGGCCATAGGCCTGTCCAATGGAAACAATTCTCCATTTAAGGCTTCCTCTACACAGGTGTGTCAAGTTGACAACTAAAGTTATCCAGCACACATATACAGTGCATTTTGCATTTCACTCCCCCCCCAACTCCTCCCAGGTCCCCCCTGCCTTCCCTACCTACTAGACTTTACATCCTCTTTTTGCATTGTGGTTTTAATCCATTGAGTCAAATTTGTGATGTGTGTGTGGCCATCTTCTGGAGTGTGGTCAACCTACCAGGGTCCATACTCTTAAAGAAAATTGTCTCTTTGTCTCCCAGCAGCTATCAATTACCACTAGTTCCTCAGTTAGGATTGGGACTTTGTCCCACCTCCCCTCTCCATGCTGGGATTTTGTCAGTCAAAGTTTGGACAGGTCTTCTGCATATATTCTATTGGATAACCTATCAAGGAGCTAGTCCCTGGAGAAAAGCTGATTCTCTCTCCCTTGGCAGCCATTGATTGACGGTGTGAAATACCCCCTATCCACAATGGTATGTCAACTGCTATTGTCATTAGACAGGTTTTATTTAGGCAACCATACTGTTGAGATTTCATGTGTGCAACTTCCTTGTCATGTCTAGAGTACCCTGTATAGCAGCAGGCATTCTGATTCCCTGGCTCCCATGATCTTTCTGTCCCTAATTCCATGATGTTCCCTGAGCCTTAGGTGGAGGGGTTGCATTGAAGATGTATCACTTGGGGGTAGGTGCAGCACAGTCACTGTTCTCTGCATTTTGACCAGTTGTAAAGCTTTATAATAGTCTTCACCTGTTGTAAAAATATGCTTCTTTGCTGCATGGTGAGAGTTACACTTCTCTGTGACTATAAGGGTAAATATTGTCCAATCAGACAGCTGTTGGCTACTTCTAAGATAAAAGTGCCATTATGTACCAATAGAGATATTTTGCTGGGCTGGCAATTTTTGTGGTTTGTAGGCTTTGCAGCTGGGTAGGACTATCAATTACTTTTCTCCATTGGCAGCTTGCATAGCACCTTCCTATACTATGAGAACTAGTCCTCAGGGAGGAGGCTTCCAGATCAGTTCCAGCTCAGTTTCTCCAACTCTTATAAGAATAGTTTTATTTTTATTGTTGGCAGTGATTCATATTTATTTCACATGATGACTGCTCTATCAGCTTAGGTCCTGAGAAACACAGAAGAGCCCCGCACTGGGAAATATTGCATTAATGAAAAGTAAGCCTTTGTTCTGTTAAGTTTACTGTGATAAGACTGGGCATGGTACTGCATACTTCTAATTCTATACTTGGAGGTACAGGAAGGAGGATCAAGAATCTAAAGCCATTCTTGGCTCCATAGCAAGTTTGAGCTACTTGAGATCCTGTCACAAAATAAAACAAAGAAAAGCATACAAACAACAACAACAACAACAACAACAAAACAAAGAAAAAAAACAGGCATGCTAGCTCATGCCTATAATTCCAGCACTTAGAAGCTGAGGCAGGAAGATCACCATTGGTTTAAAGCCAGTGTAGATTATGTGGAGTTCTAGAACATTCTAGGCTAGAGAGTGATTCCATGTTTTGAAAATCAATCCATCGGGGCTGGAGAGATGGATCAGTGGTTAAGAGCACTGACTGCTCTTGCAGAGGACCAGGGTTTGTTTCCCGGCACCCACATGGCAGCTAACAACTGTCCTAACTCCAGTTCCAGGGGATCCAATGCTGTCTTCTGACCTCTGTGAGCATTGCACGACACAGGTGCACTTACATACATGCAGGCAAAACACTCATACCCATAAAATAAGAATAATGAAATATTTTTTAAAGTGTGGTTGGGATGGGCAAGATGACTCAGTGGGTAAAGCACTTGTTGGGCAAGCCTGACAACCTGGGGTCAATCCCGGAACCCTTGTAAAAGTGAAAGGAGAGAACCGATTACACAAAGTTGTCCTCCGACTTCCACATGGATGCTGTGGTATGCATACCCCCAACCCCCTGCATCATACACATGCACACACATACATATAATGTATACTAATAATAAACAAAATTGAAAAAAAAAGAATCATGGTTGGTACTGGACAAAAAATGATGTAATTTCTAGGAGATTGGTTGAATCAATTGGGGGGGGGGCGCTCACACATTCTATGCATGCCCCCCAACTCAACTGGAGGAAATGATTATGCACTGATCATGGGCTGTCCACCCAGTTAGGGGAGTGGTCATGCTTTGAGGCTCCCTTCTGGTCATCTCTGACTTGCTTTGCTAGCTGTTGACCTTGGCTCATCTGCTGGCCATTAGTCTGGGGTAATGATAGTCACGATGACCTTGAAGGCCTTGCTGGTCTTAGACCTTGTTGAGGTCTGCTAGTCAGTAATTAGACTGCTCTCTTAGATTTCACATTTATGTAGTCAACTTATAGTTTTACCATGGAGTTGACTCCTAACACAGCTACCAGGATGTAGTTGCAGTTGTTCCTGGCTACCTCTTATCTAGCTCCTTGTCTGGGAGGCAGTCTGGGGTGAGCTCCTTCCTGGAATAAATGGACACTTCTGTTAGAAGCCATCTTTACCCGTACTTTATTCTGGTACAATGAGTGCATTAGAAGAAAGACTGTGTGAAAGGGCAACAGTGCCTTGTTTATGTCCCCCAAGGAAGGGGGAGAGGTTGGGGGAGCCAGCCAGCTCCTGCCGACACTGACCTTGCTTTCTAGAGCTCTTGTTTTCCTTCTTATCTGTCAGCTTGGCTCTCTCATGCCCAGCTGCAAGTCCTTTTACTTATCTTCCCCAGTCTTCCAGACTTCACTATTTTAATTCCAACTTTCTCTTTTAACCTCAACATCTGTTTCCACCATACCACGTGTGATCAGCAGGGGCCCTTACTCCTCAATACCTGCAGAAAGCAAGCTCCTACCTCAGTGAGACCCTGCTTCAAAACAAAACAAAACGAAATGTAATTCGTTAATTATATTCATTATATTGAGCCAGGGTCTTATGTAGTCTAAGATGGCCCTGACCTTGCTGTGTAGCCAATGCAAAAGCATTTTAATTAATTTTTTTTGTGTGTGTGTATGTGTGTAGTGTGTATGTATGTGCATGTTCTAGTTTGCTTTCTATTGCTGTGATAAAACGCTGTTTAAAAGCCACTTGGGGAACAAAGAGCTTCTTTCATCTTACTTTTCCAAGTGACAATCCATCATGGAGGGAAGTCAAGCCAGGAACTCAAGGCAGAAATCTGGAGGCAGGAGCTGAAGCAGGGATGAGGAGGAAGGCTGCTTACTGGCTTGCTCCCCCTGGCTTGCTCAGCTACCTTCCTTATACAGCCCAGCCCACCTGCCTAGGGATGGTACTGCGCACAGAGGGCTGAGCCCTCTTGCATCAATCAGCAGATAAGAAAATGTCTCACAGACATGGCCACAGACCAATCAGATGGAAGAAATTCTTCAGTTGAGGTTCCCTCATCCCAGGTGACTATGGTTTGTGTCAAGCTGATAAAAAACAAAAACAAAAACTAAAAAGCACAGTTTATAAACACATTTTGCGTGCGTGCGTGTGTGCGTGCACATGCATGCATGCATGTGGAAGTCAGAGGTTGATGTTGGGAATTATCCTTAATTGCTTGTCCACTTTATTCAACGAGGCAGGGTCTCTCAATCAAACCCAGAGCTCGCTGGTATGGCTAGTCTCACTAGTCAGCTTGCTCTAGGAATCCTGTCTCCACACTCCAAATCTCCATTACAGGCAGGCTGCCACACTCACCTGGCATTTACATGGTTCTGGGCACCTGAACTCTGGTCCTCTCTTTTGTGTGGCCAGTGCTTTAACCACTGAATCATGTCCCTAGCCCCTACTACTATACCATGGTGTTTGAATGGAGGTCAGAGAATTTGCAGCAATTGATTCTCTTCTTCCCACCACATGGGTCCTGGGGATCAAACTCAGTTGGCAAGCTTGGTGACAGGTGACTTTATACACTGAGCCATCTCACCATCTCAAAAATTTCATGTAGCATCTCTTTGGCTGGCCTAAAATAATGAAAGGTATTGCAATGAACACTGAACATGGAGAAATTTATTTATTCATTTAAAATGATCTGGATCTCCAGATACATCAGAGGGTCTACAATGTTACTTCACAATTTTCTAATCACATCCCCCTCTAAAAGATTGTTTATTATGAAGTCTCTTCTGCCTCTTTTTTTTTCTTTTACTTAATAATATGTCTAGAATCTCTTTCTACAGTATGTGCATGTATTCTTAGGTCTAGCTGCACAATTTTCCATTGGGTATCTCAGGATGATAACCAACTCTGCCTCTAGTACACTATGCTACAATGTGTATAATGCTTCACTGAAGAGCTTTGTGATGTTTTTGTATAGAGGCAAGAACACCAGCTGTTTATTAAGAATGTCTATGTATTGAGAAACAGTACTTTACCAAATACATTTGTTTGTTTGTTTTAGTTTTGAGGCAAGGTCTTCCTTGCTATGTAGGCCAGACTTCAAACTCATGGCACTCCTTCATCGGTCTTCCGAATGCTGGGACTACAGGCACGAACCCCCAGGCCTGGATGCTGAATATGTTCTAGTTTTTTCCCCCCTAGTTTGTTATTCAAGGGTGTGGTGGTACAGAACTCTGATATCAATACTCAGCAGGCTGAGGTAGGAGGATCACCAGCAATTCAAGGCCAGCCTGGGCTACATTGGGAGACCCTGTCTCAAAAAAACCAAAAACCAAAACCAAAAAAGAACAACAAAAAATTAAAAAAAGAAAAAGTTTGCTTGTGGTATTTGACAGTATGGGAAATTTAATAGGTTTATATAGCCTAATTGATCTTTCCCTTTGTAGTTTCTGGGAACTGTACGTTGTTTAGATAAAAAACCAAGATGAATTTCAAGCTCTCTCTTATATATGAGAAAGGGGCTCATATAGCTTGGGCTGGTTTCGAACTCACTGTATAGCTGAGGAAGACCTCGAACTCCTGGTCTTCCTGCTTCTATCTCCCTGTTGCTGGGATTATAGGCCTGCACTGCCATACCTTGTTAGAATTTGAGTATTTTTCTGCTACTTCTAGATTTCATTTTTTTAATCATGTGAAGTTAATTTTGGCAAAGGGAATTAAATAGGGTGCCAACCTAATTTTTTTTTCCAGATGGCTTCCCAGCATTCCAACACCATTTAGTACAAATTGATTTTCTCCTACTGTTTTGATATGTTGCCTTTATCCTTTATTAACATCCCATCTACATCTGGACCTGCTGTCATCTTTTATAGTTTTGTTCCACTATCTGTTTGCTTGTTCATGCATTAGAACTCAATCTTTCAAATTACTATTCTTTATGATACATTCAATATATTTCATTTCTTTTATAATTGACTTTTAGTATAGCATACCACATGACACTCTAAATGCCAAATAAAGTTACACTGTAGATGTAAAAAAGTTAAAGAAAATGTAAGTGGCAGATATCAATCTCTCATTATTAGTTTGTATAATTGTGATTCTAGCACTCAGGAGGTAGAGGCAGGAGGATCAGGACTTCAAGTTCTCCTCAGTTACATAGTGAGTTCAAAGCCAGTTTGGGCTACATGAGACCCTGTTTAGTCCCCTCCCCTGACAAATGCTCTGGATTCTCATTTACTATAGGAAGATGAGTGAAAGGCCCTTTATTTGAATGATTTTTGTATTTGAACTTTGCATCTAACTTTGTGTGTGTGTGTGTATGTGCATGTTATATGTGTGTGTATGTGTTGTGTATGCCATGATGCTCTTGTGGAGATCACAGGACAACTTGGACGAGTCAATTTTCTCCTTCCATCATGTGGCTTTTGGAGTTGGAGCTGAGCTCAGGTCATCTAGCTTGGTGGTAAGGGCCTTTACCTGTTGAGCCATGTTGCTGACCTCCAATCAAGGGGTGTGTCACTAGTAAGCTGTGACTGAACCTATGCATTTTGATTGTAGAGCTGAGGCTCTTTCCATCCATCCATGTTGCCCCAGATGTATTTATTTTTTTTCTTTTTTGAGACAGGGCTTCCTTACAGCACCAGATTCCCTGGAACTGGTTATACAGACCAGGATGACCTCTCACAGAGATCTGCCTGCCTCTGCCTCCTGTATGCTAGGATTAAAACATGTGCCACTATGCCTGGCAGCCTCAGATTTATTTATTTCTTTTCTTTAATTGGATTTTTGTGATTTTTTATACAATATAGTTTGATGGTATTTGGATTCCCCCCCTTCATCCCCCCTCCCAATTTAATGTTCTCTCTCTCTCTCTCTCTCTCTCTGTGTGTGTGTAATGTGGCTTATAGAGTCCGATTTGTGTCTCCTAATGCCCTTCAGTGTGGGTTCGTCCACTGGGCCTACCAAGAACCAATCCCTGTAAGACACTGCCTTTCCCTCTCCCAACAGCTATCAATTGCCCAAAGTTCTTAGGTTGAGCTGGAATTTCTTACCCATCCATGTCTATGCTGGGATTGCATCTGGTTTGAGTTTACATAGGACTTGTGCATGCTGTCACCTTTGCTGTGAGTTCATATGAATAATGCTCAGCTGTCTGGAAAACTCTGTTTCCTTGTGCTCATTCACCCCCTCTGACTCTTACAATCTTTATGCCTCCTCTTCCACATGATCCTGAACCTTGGGAGGCAGAGGTTTGAAATATCTGTCCTATTCAGGGATAAGTTCTCTGTGGCCTCTTGTTCTTTGCACACTGACCAATTGTGGGTTTCTGTGTTAACTGCCATCTGATGCATAAGAAAACTTCTCTTGTGAGAGTTAAGAGATGCATTCATCTTATGTGTAGAGGTTGCATTGAAGATGTGTCATTTAGGGTTAAGTGTCTCATTGACACTTATTCCCTGCATTTGACCAATTCTGGAACTTTGTAATAGTTTCCATCTGTTGCAAAAAGAATCTCTTTTGATGGGGGTGAAAGATACATTAGTCTGTAAATACGAGGATGCATATTTAGAAGAAAGCAGGACATTGTATTCGTCTAGGGATATGGTAAAAGTAGGTTTTTCTCTAGGATCTGTGACCTTTCCAAGTCGTGTGTGTTTGGTTATGCTTACAGTACCACACATGAGTTTCCTCTCATTGAGTGGGCCTTAATTCCAATTAGACAGTTGTTGATTGCCCCCAAGACAAAAGTGCCACTATTGCACTAATATTTTGCTGGGCCAGTCATTGTATATCAAGCTTCACAGCTGGGTAGGACAACTGATTGGTTTTCTCCCTTGGAAGCTTGTATAGTATTCTCGGATATCATGAGAGCTAGTCTTCAGGGAGGAGGCTTCCAGGTCCATTCTAGCTTGATTACTCCAAGTCCTTTGTCTGAAGTGTGACCTGTGTATAGCAATAGGGTCTTACCTTCAAATTCTGGGAGGCAATTAAGGGTTGGTGCAATAGCCTATGTTATTTTGGGAGTCTCTTGGACTCCCCAACCAACTGGCACTGTTTTTTTTGTTATATAGCCTTAGCTGTACACATATACATGTATATTTATTGTATGTATATTTTTTCAGTAAGATTTTGAATTAATACATTTCCTTCTGGTTTTTCATACCATCTAAGCATATTTATCTCTCTTTATATTCCCCATATAACCCTTCCTATCATATGATCTGGTCCTGTCACTTCTTGGCATATACCCAATGGACTCATCCTACTACAGAGATACTTGCACAGCCACGTTTGTTGCTGCTTTTTTCAAAATAGCTAAGAGATGGAAGCAACCTAAATGTCCCTCAACCAATGAATGGATAATGAAAATGTGGTACATTTACACAGTAGACTTTTCTACTCAGCAGTAAAGAAAAACGAAATCATGACATTTGTAGTTAAATGAATGGAACTAGAGACTGTTATATGAAGTGAAGTAACATAGACTCAGAAAAACAAGCGACATATGTTCTCTTTCATTTGTGGGTCTTAGCTCCAAATCCCTAGATGTGAGTAACTCTCCTGATGTAACCACAGGAGCCAGGAAAACGGAAATTAACCCTTGGGAATAAAGGGGAAGAAGGAGCTTGAGAGAGGGGGATAGTAGATATGTTATTAAGGGGGAAATTGGGCAAAGGGAGGATACTTTAAGACCCAGATTTCTTAAGTCAGGATTTAGAAATCCATTTCCTAAGGAGATGAACTGGAGACTTTAAGAACCTGAGGTTGTGACTGTGGCCACTGGCACACTTATGCCTGCTCTGAAGAAGGAGCTTTCTGATCAGCTGTGGAAAACGAATGAGGTACCATGCATGATTGAATGCATAGGAGTCAGGGTGGTGGGCTTCACTCTGGGGGACAGGGAGGCCAAGGCAGAGTACAGCTTCAGAAGGCCACTTGGAGCTCTTTGGTGGGAGGCTGGGCTGTTAATTGAAGATCTAGGGAGTTCAAAGCAGAAAGGCCTTTAGAATGTTGTTGGGCTCATGGGACACACATACACATACCTTTAGATGAGATGGAAATTGTCAGTACTGCTAGCTGTAGTGGCACATGCCTTTTATCCCAGTACTTGGGAGGCAGAGGCATGTGGATCTCTGTGAGTTCAAGGCCATCCTGGTCTACATAGTGAATTCCAGGCCAGTTGAAGGTACAGGAAGACCCTGTCTTAAAAAGACCAAAAAAGAAAGAAAGAAAATTGTCAGTATCAAAATGGAATCACCAAAGTTAAGTGGAGCCTGGGGCCAGGAGGTCATGAACATGTATGCATGCCTGTGATAAAAGGAACAAAAACAGAACACAAAATTATTACAAGGACCCCTTGGAAACCATAACCTTTCACAAAGGCCATGAAGAATATTCCTGTGAGGTCACATGATAAGCAACTGCCTAGTCAGTTGATTGATTTAAAATAACCTACATAATCCTCTGTATTTGGCCTTGAAAAATGTCAGCTTTTTGTTGCCCCCCCGGGTATGCCCATGATAGCTCCATGGTTCACCATGGCAAGTGTAATCTGGATTTGCAGATTCGTGTTCATTTCAGAACAGAACCCATCCTCTCTGTCTCTGTCTTTATGTTTGTATGTCTAGATGTCTCTAATGATCTTTTTAGGGTGACAATGCATAGGGAGCTACTTACATCCAGGAAAAATGTTGGTAGCTAGTAAATGACAACAGTTTGCATCAGCCAAAGAATATGCTAGGCCAACCAGACTGCTCAGTGGATAAAGCACAAACCTGATGAGCAGGGTTAAATTTCTGGAATCCACATAAAGGTAGAATGAGAGAACTGACTCTTACAAAGTTGTCCCCTGAGCTCCACATATGAACCATGTTACACATGACTTCCACCAAAATAATGATAAATATCATTTTTATTTAAAAAAAAAAACTACCAGTGGTATTTAGTTCTTGGTCTAGGTTAGAGGCTTACAAATTTTTTCAGCTATAGTGACTCTGTTGAAATGGATCCTAGAAAACCTGGCAGATTGAGAAAAAACAGAAAAGGAAGAACATTTTGGGAAAGATGAAGTGGTTAGTGGTGAACAATCCCATAGAACTCAAAGTGTGTGTTAGATTTAATTTAGGGAGTTCATGGTGATGATGGCAGGAGGGTGAGTGGAGAGGTGGGGGCTACAGCCAGATTTCATGTACTTATGGCACACAGTGAGACCACACTTTGAGGATTAAAAGGTATTTTGTTTATTTAACAAATTTTTAAACATTTATTTATTTTAATTTTATGTGTGTATTTTGTCTTGATGTAAGTGCACCACATGCATGCATTGCACATGGCGGCCAGAAGAGGGCATCGGATCCCCTGGAACTGAAATTATCCAGGGTTGTTAGCTGCTTTGTGGATACTGGACACTGAACTCTGGTCCTCTGCAAGAGTAGCAAATGCTTGTGGCTGGAGCGATGGCTCAGTGGTTAAGAACACTGGCTGTTCTTGCAGAAGACCCGGGTTCGAATCCCAGCACCCACGTGGCAGCTAACAACTGTCTGTAATTCCAGTTCCAGGGGATCTGACAGCCTCTTCTGTCCTCCTCCGGCTTTGCACAGCTTTGCCCGACATGGGTGCACTTATCTACATGCAGGCAATACACACATACACATAAAAATAATAAGTAAAATAGTAAAAAAAAAAAGGAGTAGCAAATGCTCTTAACTGCCGAGGCATCGCTCCAAACCTAGTATTTTGTTTCTTTTTGTTTTGTTTTGAGTGAAGAGAGACAAACTAGGGGCTAGCTTTCACAAGACAGAAGGGAGAGAGGGAAGGGGTAAATAGTATTATGGGTTGAATTTGCCCTCCAAAATTCAAGGGCTGTCAATGTGATGGTATTAAGAGTGAGAATTAACCCAGTGTTGGCCCCCATCTGTAATCCCAACACTTGGGAGGTAGAGGTAGGAGGGTCAGGAGTTCAGAGTCATCCTCAGCTCCACAGAGAGTTCAAGGCTAGAGGATCAGTAGCTCAAGGTCATCCTGGGCTATATAGTGAGTTTGAGGTAAGCCTGGGCTACATGAAACTCTATTGCAAAAAACCAAAGTCAAAATAACACACACACAAAAAGAGGTGCGGCATTTAAGAGATTATTAAGACCAGGATTAGCACAGTTCACATGACAGATGCTTCATGCAGCTCTAGGCTCCCTTTTGCTCTTTTGAATTCTATGGTGTGAGGACATCGGAAGATAATACTGGGCAGTGGATTTGGGAGTAGGGAGTCCTACAGACAGCCTAACACTTGCTTCTGTTTGTGTAGTGGGACAGGCTGTTAAACCTTGGCTCCAACTTTCATGATAAGGCCTCAGATTTTTTTTAATTGTTGAGATTAATCCCAGGACCTTGAGCATCTCACAAAGGAGTCGGATGTGAGGTCACCAAGAGAGCTGCAGCTGTGTCTTGGCAGCTGAGTCTCAGAAGTTCAGGTTGCCACTCAGTGGTTCTGTGTCCTTGAGGCTGCAGATAGGTTGTTCCTGCTACATAAAAACTAAGATGCCAGGGCATTTGCCCACATGTGTGTTATCAAAGGATCTGCATCCTCAAAAGCCCTTCATTATAATTCCATTGTAGCTTTGTTACCCCTTCCCACCACTGCTTTGTGGGTTTTTCCAGAGGATTATGGGAAGAAATGTACTAAAAGGGAGACATGATCTACTAAGATTTTGGAGGGGAAAAGGGTTACCTTCCTCCTTTAATATGCTATCCACCTCATAAATATTCATAAAAGTCTCTTTAAAATCCACAATGCAGAACCCACTGGGCTGCTGCTCCCCTTTGGGACAGCCAACTCCAATGACTCCTCAGAGTGTTTGTTTTGCTAAATAAACTTCCACCTAAACTGTCTGTCTCTAGGTTGGATTCTTTCCTTCAAGAGAACTGCCAGATGTGATTGGTGCAGGCCTTTAATCCCAGCATGTGGGAGGCAGATGCAGGCGGATCTCTGGGATTGAGGCCAGCCTGGTCTACATAGCAAGTTCCTGGCCAGCTGGAGCTACAGGGAGACCCTGTCTCAAACAAAACAAAACAAAACAAAACAAAACAAAACAAAACAAAACAAAACAAAACAAAACAAAACAAAACAAAACAAAACAAAACAAAACAAAACAAAACAAAACAAAACAAAACAAAACAAAACAAAACAAAACAAAACAAAACAAAACAAAACAAAACAAAACAAAACAAAACAAAACAAAACAAAACAAAACAAAACAAAACAAAACAAAACAAAACAAAACAAAACAAAACAAAACAAAACAAAACAAAACAAAACAAAACAAAACAAAACAAAA
>NW_008359625.1:3956644-3960363 GCF_000622305.1 Nannospalax galili | reverse complement strand
ACAAAACAAAACAAAACAAAACAAAACAAAACAAAACAAAACAAAATAAAATGGACAAGAGCTGTGAGGTTCCTACAAGATTGCAGTATTCGCTGTGTACAGGATGGAGCAAAAGTCGTACGTTGGAAGCCAAGAGCAGGTCTCATCTATTGGTGCCTTGACCTTGGACTTCCAGGCTCTACAGCTGGACAGCTGGGAGAAAATAAATTTCTGGCTTATGTTAGAATAAATAACCAACCTCAGTTATTTTGTTATAGCAACACAAAACTGACTGAGCACATGGAGTAAGATTGTAGTTAGGAGGAGCAACATCTAGAATACTTTTCTCTACTATCTTGCTCTGCACACAAGCCTGCCTGAAAAAGTCACTGAGAAAAGACAGGAAGGATTGCCAAGCATGCACTCTCCGTTGGATCCCTAACAAGCCAAAAAAGGGAGATGGGAGGAGACCTTAAGAGGTTTCCCTTATGTGTTTTCTGAGAGTTGAAGTTAGACACAGGCACTTCTGGAAAGTGTGCATACAGTCGTTCTGAAGCTGAGAAAGCAACGATTCATCCAAGGACCCCGTGATGGAAGGAATGGAAGGATGGTATTGCAGAGATTGTGGAAACAGTGCATGCCTGGTGGATGGATGGAGAGGAGAGTGAGCACAGCTCTTCAGAAGAAAGAGTGCAGAGAACAGGAGGAGCAGAGCAGAGGCAGGAAAGGACAGGTGGGACGGGAATGGGGATAAGGCAATGTGCATAAGAGTTTGAGCAAGAAACGGCAACACGGCGCTGTGAGATGACTCAGCAGATAAAGCACTTCCTGCACAAGCCTGGAGACCTGAGTTCAACCCCCAGAATCCATGTAAAGGTGCAAAGAGAGGACCAGCTCCACTAAGCTGTCCTTGACAGACACACACACACACACACACACACACACACACACACACACACACACACACACAGATGCAATAATAATAATTTTGAAAATTAAAGAGAAAATGGGAATGTAAATAGCTTCACTTTTTTTCTACAAATATTTTTATTAAAGAATTATTTGACTAATTGATGAAAGACTAATTGATGAAAGAAACAAATTGTTTCCAATTTCATCATATCAGGGAATTCTTGTAAATATGCTGCTGAATTTTTTTCAGTTATAAATTTGCATCTTTAATTAATTAATGATTTTTTTTTTTTTGAGACCGAGTCTCATGAAGCTTGGGCTGGCCTTGAACTTACTGTGAACCTGAGGATGACCCTGTATCTTTCTATGCCTTTCTATATGTATTTGTGTCTTTAGATCTTCATGTAGCCCAGGCTGGCCTGGAACTCCTTATGTAGTCTAGGATGATCAATCTTAGACTCCTACTCCTCCAGCATCCACCTCCCAAGTGCTGAGATTACAGATGTGCTACACCATACCAGGCCTGTATGTTGCTTTTTCATATGTCTTATTATTTTATTATGTTTCCTCCTCCTCTTCCTCCTCCTTCTCCTCCCCCTCTTCTTCTCTACCATCATCATCGTTTCTTGCATTTTATTTATTTTTTAAATATTTTATTTATTATTTTTATTTTATGTGTATGCATGTATTGCCTGGATGTAGGTAAGTGCACCTATGTCGTGCAATGCCCACAGAGCTCAGAAGAGGCCATTGGATCCCCTGGAACTGGAGTTACGGACAGTTGTTAGCTGCCATATGGGTGCTGGAATTTGAACCCGGGTCTTCTGTAAGAATGATCAGTGTTCTTAACCACTGAGCCATCTCTCCAGCCCTATGTTTCTTGCATTTTAACCTGACAAACATGGGGCTCTGTATCAATGATACAGGTAAGTATCCTTAAATTTTTAGATTTATTTGTGTTTTTAAAAATTGTGTGTGTGTGTGTGTGTGTGTGTGTGTGTGTGTGTGTGCCAGTGTAGGTGCCTGCAGAGGCCAGAGATGTTGGATTCCTGGGGAATGGAGTTATAGGCAGTTGTGAACTGCCTGATGTGCATGCTGGGAACCAATCTCAGGTCTCATGCAAGAGCACAAAACACTTCTTAACCTCTGAGCCATCTCACCAGCCCAGTACTGTTAGTTTTGAATGAGTGGTCAAGTATTCAGTTTTAGAATAACCAGTTGTTCTACTGATTCTGTACTAATAGACATTTTGGTTTAAATATTTTCTATAATTATAAAAGCACAGTGATTACTGTTTATGAAAAATATTTATCTCATTTGACTTCTTTTTTAGGAACACAATTTGTAGCTGTGAAATTACTGATTCAAGGGGCTGGAGAGATGGCTCAGTGGTTAAGAACACTGGTTGTTCTTGCAGAAGACACGGGTTTGAATCCCAGCACCCATATGGCAGGTAACAACTGTCATAACTCCAGTTCCAGGGGATCCAACAGCCTCTTTTGTCCTCCACAGGCATTGCATGACACAGGTGCACTTACCTATACACAGGTATAACACTCATACACATAAAAAAATTACTGATTCAAAGTTTATGCATATCAAAAATTTTTTTGATAGACATTTTCAAACTGTTCTACTCTGAAAACTTTTATTCATTTGACAACCCAGCAATGTATGTGTGCATGCTTATTTCTCATAACCTAATCAATGTTGGGGACCCCTGTTGTGTAAAGTAGCAGTTTCTTCATGTCCGGATAGCCCATGGGCTCGGCCTCATATGCAGAGATTCCTTTTTCAGCAGGGTGCCTTCCCGGCATCTTCCTGACTCATCTTTTGAAGCAGACATCACAGAGACATGGCCTCTGGCTCAGGAACTGCCAGCTTTTTCCTGTGTGATTTTCAGGCAGTCTGGTAGCCTGGCAGGAGCCCACTTCCACATGTAAATAAGGCATCCTAAAAGTACCTATCAGCTAAGGTTTTCACCACTACCCCCACAGTATAAAGTATCCTGGTTTTCCCTCAATAATCGGAGCTGGATTACTAAGACTTGGAGCCGAGCTGAGTCACTGAATAAAGAGCTGTAACACGGACTAAGCTGAGTCCCGTGTCTTATTGCCTACGATCCAGTCTCTCCAGAGAAAGCTGTTTCTTCGTAAGCCACAACTCACGGAACCCTACCTTTCGCCGGCCTGCATCTTCCCACGTGATCCGGCAGCTGACGGATCTCGCATCTCGAGGAAGTGCATGGGTGAAATTAGGACAGGACCCGACCAGGCCAGCCCCAGTAGCAGAAGCCTCAGCAGCACGGAGAGCCAGGGACCCACCAGCAGCGCAGAGATCTGGGACCCAAACTACAGACACAGTGCGGGACCTGCCACACTCCCAGGTGCATGCAGGAGACCTGCACCATGTCGCACCCAGCGGTGCGAGGGAGACCGGCGCCACGCCCAGCAGCTGATGCTCCGCGGAACCCCGCACCCCCATAAATCAAATATTTTTCTTTGTAAATATTTAACTTTCTTCCAAAGTCAGAGGTAAGTACACTAAAAATATTTTACTATTATTTCCTTGAATGTTCATTTGAGAAAATGAGCATTTTCTACATTTTTGGGCCATTTTCATTTTTTGAATTGCTTGTTTAAGTCCTTTATCCATTGTATTTTTAAATTTTGTTTTTTTATTATCAATAATTTAACAATTTCATGTCACAAAAGTAATAATGCTAAAAAACTCACATAGTACAGGAAGTTATAATGAACAGTAGAAAATTTGTTTCCTTCCTTAGGTAATTTTCTTGGAAGCTTCTTTTCTGTTTTTCAAGAGACTAA
>NW_008359625.1:3951245-3953668 GCF_000622305.1 Nannospalax galili | reverse complement strand
GGAGAGTTAGCCGGTGGTGCAGGCCCAGGGAAGCAGCGAGAGGTGCGGCGGGGCCAGGACCAGAAGTGGTGCTCCTGAAGCCCAAGAAAGGGACTGGGTTGCTCTGGGTGAGAAGGGTCAGGAAGCAGTATTGGTTCCCCAGGTGTCTGGGGCCCCAAGTGTAGGAATGGCGCAGGGCTCAAACTAGGAGTATAGAACGGCGAGGCGGGGGGATGGAAGGGTGAATGTGGCTTAGGGAGTCCTGGCGCGGAGATGCGCTATAGACGTACCCCAAGAGGTCTGAGGATAGTAGTGCAGGCTAGGAGAGTTAGCCGGTGGTGCAGGCCCAGGGAAGCAGAGAGAGGCGATGGCAGGGCCAGGACCAGAAGCGGTGGTCCTGGGGCCCAAGAAAGGCACTGATTTGGTCTGGGTGAGAAGGATCAGGAAGCAGTATTGGTTCCCCTTGTGTCTGGGGCCCCGAGACTAGGAATGGCGCAGGGTCCAAACTAGGAGTACAGAACAGCGAGCGGGGGTGGGGGGGTGGATGGAAGGGTGAATGAGGCTTAGGGAGTCCCGGTGCGGAGAGCTGCGCTATATACTTTCCCCAAGAGGCCTGAAGATAGTAGTGCAGGCTAGCGGAGTTAGCCGGGGGTGCAGGCCCAGGGAAGCAGAGAGAGGGGAGGGCAGGGCCAGGACCAGAAGTGGTGCTCCCCAAGAGGCCTGAGGATAGTCTTTGTTTCATTTTGAGGCTACCCATCCCCTTTGGCACCCAGTTGATCACATTACAACCCCCCGATTCTGGACATTGAGCTATAGGATTTGGTATTTTAGCCCGCTGGAGTTTGGTTTTATTTTGATGTGACTGTTCCTTGCCCGGCCCGGAGCGCTGCGCTACAGACTTACCGCAAGAGGCCTGAGGATAGTAGTGCAGGCTAGGAGAGTTAGCCGTTGGTGCAGGCCCAGGGAAGCAGAGAGAGGTGAGGGTGGGGCCAGGACCAGAAGTGGTGCTCCTGGAGCCCAAGAAAGGGACTGAGTTGCTCTGGGTAAGAAGGGTCAGGAAGCAGTATTGGTTCCCCAGGTGTCTGGTGCCCCAAGACTAGGAATGGCGCAGGGCTCAAACTAGGAGTATAGAACGGCGAGGGGGGGGTGATGGAGGGGTGAATCTGGCTTAGGGAGTCCCGGCGCGGGCGTGGAGAGCTGCGCTATAGACTTACCCCAAGAGGCCTGAGGATAGTAGTGCAGGCTAGGAGAGTTCGAGACTAATGAATTTTTAAAATATAAATATTTGGGGCTGTGAGGCTTGCCATCAAGCCTGATGACCTGAATTCAATCCCTGGGTTTTATATGATCGAAGGAAAGAACTGATTCTCACAAGTTGTACATTGATTTCCATGTGTGTGCTGTGGCATGCTTGCACCTACACACACACACACACACACACACACACAAACACAAACACAAGCACACACACACAAATAAATGTAATAAATAAAAAATATAAATATAGTGAGCCACCACAGGCCTCTCTCCTATCCGCAGGCCTCTCTCTGTGGCATGCTTGCTCCTCCACACACACACACACACACACACACACACACACACACACAAACACAAACACAAGCACACACACACAAATAAATGTAATAAATAAAAAATATAAATATAGTGAGCCACCACAGGCCTCTCTCCTATCCGCAGGGCTCTCTCTGGGATAAAAATTGGGTTAGTTTAAGGGAGGTGGGAGGGAAGGGTTTACAAGGAACCTAGGGGATAAAGGGAAAGAAGGAGCTCAGGAGGGGTAGGGCCACAGGAGAAGGGTATTATTAAGGGAGAAAGAGGGGATATGGGGGTATCTTAAGTAGGAAAACCATGATGGGGGGGTTAGACAATCCGAGAGATAAATAATGCTTAGCTGGTTTTGAAAACCAGAGGGAACCATGTTACTCCTACAACCTACTGACAAATTATACATAGCAGATCAAGAAATATTTGTCTAGGTAAGGTTTATCTGATAATAATCGGTCTTTGTCCAATATTTATCTACATGACACACAGTAATTAAAAGTACCAGACTGGTGAAACTAACCTTCATGGATGTAACAGCCATACTTTCAGGCCTATAATAACTTGATCAGAGGGACATAAACGACACTTTTTGCTCCTTGCCCTCCTAGGTTGAGTAGTTCTAGGGGACTATGAGCATTCTCAAAATGTTCTGTAATTGTGGTGTGTCACCTGTCCTCTTGATCAAAGAGGCCGAGGAGACCCCACAAGATGGACCTGAACCAGTATCCATTCTACGAAGAAGAGGGTCAACACATAGGAATCATTTCAAATATTTTTATACCATTCTTATTTAAGCCTTGTATCTGGGGCTAGAGAGATGGCTGAGCGGTTAAGTACACTGGTTGTTCTTGCAGAAGACCCGGGTTCGAATCCCAGCA
>NW_008359625.1:3948328-3949141 GCF_000622305.1 Nannospalax galili | reverse complement strand
ATTTGGGAGCTTGTATCTAATCCTTAAAAGATTTTAGGGTTACCTTTTCAGAGGGGGGAATGTTGGAGAGGAGGGAGTGGGCATGGATTTGATCAAAACACCTTATATACATATATGAAATTCTTAACAAAGTTTTTGTAAAAATTAAAAAAATAATAAAAATAAAGATATGTACCACAATACTCATCAATTATCAAATTTTAAGTGCATGTTATTTTTGACTCAGAAATTCTATTTCTAGGAACTTATCCTACAGTCAAGAATATGCATATAAATACTACATGAACATGGGATTTATTAGGGCTCTGTAATGACAAAAAACTGGGAACAACTAGATGTCCATTAACAGGTGACTAGTAAAATAAATCATGATTCATTTGAACAATAAAATATTCCATTTCCATTGTGAAGAATGAGATGCAACTATGTGTGCTACAAGGAAAGATGTCTAGACTATATTACTGGAGAAAATATAAAGGCAAATACAGACATAGTGTAGTATGAAACATTTTCAGCAGAAAACATTTATATATTTTTTTCCATTTTTAAAATTTATTTATTAATTTTTACACCCACTTCCCAGATAGCACCCTCCCATAGCCTCCCCCCCCCAACTACAGCCATTATACGCTGATATCCCTGCTACTGTCTGCTGTGTTGTCAGCACCCCCAGCCATTCCCCACTACTTGCCATTCTGGTGAATCTAGTCAGCCTAGCTAGAGGTCTTTGTTTTAGAAGGGTTAGCTGTTCCTCATCTAGCGGTAATCAGTTGTCTATATTCCTTTGGATAAGATTGGGGTCTGCTGTTCATT
>NW_008359625.1:3946890-3948013 GCF_000622305.1 Nannospalax galili | reverse complement strand
AAGTCCATCTCATGGGGTCTCCTCAGCCTCCTTGATCAAGAGAACAGGTGACCCACCACAATTACAGGATATTTTGAGAGATTCTCATAGACCCCTGGAACTAGTCGACCTAGGAGGGCAAGGAGCAAAGACTGTCCTTTATGTCCCTCTGACCAAAGTAGTATAGGCCTCAAAGTATGGCTGTTAAACACCCAAGAAGGTGAGTTGCACCAGTCTGGTACATTTAATTACTGTTTGTCATGTAGATAAATCTTGTGTAAAGACCAATTATTCTCAGATAAACCTTACCTAGACATGTATTTCTTGATCTGCTATGTATAATTTGGCAGTAGGTTGTAGGAATAATATAGTTCCCTCTTGTTTTCAAAACTAGCTAGGCATTATTTATCTCTCTCATTGTCTCACCCCTCCACCATAGTTTTCCCACTTAAGGTGCCCCCATTTTCCCCTTTATCCCTTAATACCCTTCTCCTATGGTCCTACCTCTCTGAGCTTCCTCTTTCCCTTTATCCCCTAGGTTCCTTGTATACTCTTCCCTCCCGCCTCTGTTAAACTAACCCAATTTTTATCCATATCTCCCTTATTAAGGCCTGTTTCCTACTGTTCTTCTCTTTCAGGTTATTTCTTTTCCTTTACCTCCCTGTTTCCTTTCCATTATCCTGATGTCTCGTTACATACTTATTTATCAGAGTCTGGTTCTAGGATCCACAAATGAGGGGGAACATATGTCGATTTTTTTTCTGAGTCTGTGTTACTTCACTTAGTATAACAGTTTCTAGTTCCATCCATTTGCCTGAAAATTTCATTTCATCTTACTGCTGAGTAAAACTCCATCGTATAAATGAACCACGCTTTCATATCCACTCATCAACTGAGTGACACTTAGGTTGCTTCCATCTCTCAGCTATTGTGAAAAGAGCAGCAACAAACATGGATGTACAAGTGTCTCTGCAATAACGTGTTCTTTGCTAAGGAGTGATATAATTGGGTCAAATGGTAGGTTGATTTGTAGTTTTTTTAAGAGTTCTCCATACTGCTTTCCATAGGGGTTGAACCATTTTGCAGCCCCACCAGCAGTGGATGAGTGTTCCCCTTTCCCCACATACTCTCCAACATTTGGTAT
>NW_008359625.1:3946441-3946878 GCF_000622305.1 Nannospalax galili | reverse complement strand
GGAGGGGGGAGGGTATGGGAGGGTGCCATTTGGGAAGTGGGTATATAGATGAATAAGATTGTGTGGGATTTTCTGTATGATACACACACACAAAAACAACAATTTTTTAAAAAGACATATTTGAGGAGAAAGCATAAAAATTTACTTCATGTTAAATAATAGAGGTGAAAAACATTACCATTGAAATCTACCTGATGACTTTATATCCGTGCTCAGATGACAAGGATCTCAGAAAGTAACCGACTGCCACTCGTAATAATCAGATATATAGAGATTAGAAATGCATGTGCAAACATCTTAATATCAATTGCATTGAAAATGAATTTTTCTGTATGAAACTGTGTATTTTAATAATGAAATGGAGATCTTTTGTAAAGGTTAAAACCTCATTTAATTTTATGTCTTATAGGGTTTATACTGAGTACAATATTGTATAA
>NW_008359625.1:3944664-3944959 GCF_000622305.1 Nannospalax galili | reverse complement strand
TTGTTTCAATTTCATTAATTTCTGCCCTGATTTTTGTTATTTCTTCTTGTCTGCTGGGTTTGGGTTTCGTTTGCTATTGCTTTTCAAGTGTGTTGAGTTGAAACATTAAGTCATTTATTTGTGTTCTTTCCGATGTTTTAATATAGGCACTTAAAGCTATAAACTTCCCTCTAAGGACTGCTTTTAATGTGTCCCAGAGGTTTTTTGTGCTGTGTTGTCCTTTTCCTTGAATTCCAGGAATTTCTTTCTCTTTCTTTCTTTCTTTCTTTCTTTCTTTCTTTCTTTCTTTCTTTCT
>NW_008359625.1:3944292-3944568 GCF_000622305.1 Nannospalax galili | reverse complement strand
AATTATTTCAATCTTTTTGTATTTATTGAGGTTTGTTTTGTGCCCCAGTATTTGGTTGATTTTGCAGAAGATTCCATGGGGTACTGAGTAGAAAGTATGTCCTTTTGTGCTTGGGTGGAATACTCGGTAGATGTCTGTTAAGCCCATTTGATATATGGTATTGTTTAATTCAGATGTCTCTCTACTAACAGTCTGCCCTGTTGACTTATCTAATGGAGACAGTGGGATATTGAAGTCCCCTACTATTAATGATTTGGGGTTTATCTGGGTCTTAAC
>NW_008359625.1:3943061-3944113 GCF_000622305.1 Nannospalax galili | reverse complement strand
CTGCTTTTTTCTTAGTGCCATTTGCTTGGAATATTTTTTTCCATCCTTTCACTTTGAGATAGTGTCTGTCCTTGAAAGTGAGATAAGTTTCTTGCAGACAACAAAAAGGTGGGTTTTGTTTCTTAACCCATTCACCCAAAAGACCCTGTGTCTTTTGACTGGGGAGTTCAGTCCATTGATATTTAATTATTAATGAAAGATGAGTATTGAATCCTGTCATTTTTATTTCTATTTACATTCTTGGAAAAAAAGTACTTTTCCACAACCCCTTGGGTATAGTCATTCCTTTCTTCAGCTCTTTGTATTGCTCCCAGAACTCTCTGAAGTGCTGGTTTTGTGGACAAGAATTCCTTCAGCCTATTTATGTCATGGAAGATTTTTCTTTCCCCTTCAACTATAATAGACATTTTGGCTGGATAAAGTAATATTGGTTGGCATCTGTGGTTATTTATAACTGGGAGTACTTTGGTAAAGGCTCTTCTGGCTTTCATAGTTTGTGCTGAAAAGTCTCTTCTGGCTTTCATAGTTTGCACTGAAAAGTCAGCTGTAATCCTCATGGCTTCTCCTTTATATGTGACTTGTTCCTCATGTGACTTTTTGTTTCTCTTTTGCAGCTTTCAGAATTGTCTCTTTGTTTTGAATGTTTAGTGTTATTACTATGATGTGCCATGGAGAATTTCTTTTCTGGTCCTGTCTGTTTGGCATTCTCTATGCTTCTTGTATTTACTGGTCCTGTCTGTTTGATGTTCTATATGCTTCTTGTATTTGTATGGGCATGATTTTCTTTAATCTTGGAAAATTTTCTTCCAGGATTCTGTTGAAGATCTGGTCCATGCCATTTTCTTGGGATTCTTCTCCTTCCTGTATTCCTATGATTCATAAGTTTGGTCTTTTTATTGTGTCACACAAGTCCTGCATATTCCATTCTTGTGACTTCTTAAATTTTTCCTAATCTTTACTTGAGTGATCTAGTTCGTCCACTTTATCTTCCAGTCTTGATACTCTGTTTTCGATTTCGTTCATCCTATTGGTGAGACTTTCTCCCATTGTTT
>NW_008359625.1:3940972-3942685 GCF_000622305.1 Nannospalax galili | reverse complement strand
TTCTTTTTGTGAACTTTATGTGTCTTTGTGGTTTACTTTTCAGGCATGAAAAACTGGTTCATCCAAGCTTCTGGTTTTCCCTTTTGATTTTATATTGGAGTGGCCAGATTGCTTTTGTCTTCAGTAGTTCCCACAGAGGCCCAATTCAGATGAGGGTCAGATGTTTTCAGGCTTTCTCCTAAGTTCTGGATTCCTCCAGGAATGATTTTGTCCTCAGGAATTTGGGGGTTGGACTGGCCTGGCAGCCTGGCCAAGAAAGTTGCTGGTCTAGGGCAGCTGGTGGCCATACCACCCAGAGATACAAAGGCAGATGAGGCAGAAAGAGGCCTAAAGGACTCCTGGGGACTGCAGTGAGGAGCTGGTTTGGTCCTGGAGAGAGGCATGTGGGTGGGAGAGAGGCCTGTGGTGGATCTCTCAGGCCCATGGAAACAGAGGGAGGTGAGGGCGGGGCCAGGCCTAGAAGCAGTGCTCCTGGGGCCCAGAGAAGATATTACATTTGTCTGGATGAAAAGGATCAGGAAGCAGTATTGCTTCCCCAGGTGTCTAGGGCACCAAGATAAGGAATGGGGTAGGACCCAAACTAGGAGAGACTGGTGGGGGGTTTGGAGGGTGAATGAGGCTGGGGGAGTCAAAGCACGGTGGGCGTGATGGACTTACCCCAGAAAGAGGCCTGTGGGTAATCATTTGTAGTTTTTTAAGAGTTCTCCATACTGCTTTCCATAGGGGTTGAACAAGTTTGCAGCCCCACCACCAGTGGATGAGTGTTCCCCTTTCTCCACATTCTCTCCATCATTTGGTATCAATAGTTCTCTTGATCTTAGCCAGTCTGACTGGGGTAAGATGAAATCTTAAAGTGGTTTTAATTTGCATTTTCCTAATTATGAGTGATGTTGAACATCTTTTAAGATGTTTCATAGCCATCTTTACTTCTTCTTTTGAGAACTCTCTGTTCAGCTCCTTAGCCCATCTTTTAATTGGGTTTCTTCTTGTCTTGATTCTGTGGTTTTGAGTTTGTTATATATTCTGGATATTAAACCTCTGTCAGATGTGTTGCTGGTGAAGATTTTCTCCCATTCTGTGGGTTTTAGGATCACTTCCCTGGTTGCCTCCTTTGATGTACAGAAGCTTTTTAGTTTAATGAGGTCCCATTTGTTAATTCTTGCCCTGTTTCCTGAGCAATTGATGTCTGGTTTAGAAAATCCTTTCCTACACCTATATCTTGTAGGTTTTTTCCAATGTTTTCTTCTAACAGTCTCAGAGTTTCAGGCTTTACATTGAGGTCTTTGAGCCATTTGGACTTGACTATTTTATGGAGCTGAAATTTACATTTATCTCTTGTTTTAAAGCCCATTTAACAAGTTAACAAGAAAACAGCAACACTCAGGAAGAGTTATTGAGTCTACCCGGGTGCATCATGAATTTGGGTCTTCAGTTTTGTTCCATTGATCTATGGGTCTATTTTTGTGCCAGTACCATGTTGTTTTTTTGACTATAGCTCTGTAATACAGCTTAAAATCTGGTATAGTAATCCCCCCAGCATGGGTCTTAGTGCTCAGGGTTGTTTTGGCTATCCGAGGTCTTTTGTGCTTCCATACGAATCCTAGCATTTTTTTTTTTCCAATTCTTTGAAAAATGTCATGGGGATTTAGATTGGCATTGCATTGAATCTACAAATGGCTTTTAGTAGAATGGTTATTTTTACAACATTAATTC
>NW_008359625.1:3935713-3940054 GCF_000622305.1 Nannospalax galili | reverse complement strand
CCTGCAAATTTCATTATTTCATCTTTCTTTACTGCTGAATAGAGCTCCATTTTGTAAATATACCACATTAAAATTTTTTTTAAAAAAATTTAATAACCACATGATTAGAAGAAGCATTTCATTACAGCTTTAACATATTCAGTAACACATTCCACAGGAAGGATACATCTCTTTCAAAGGTGGCTGTAAATTTTTAGGTTCGCAGTTGAATTAATACAGTCATACAATATTGAACTCAGTATAAACCCTGTTATACATAAAAGTGAATGAGATTTTATGCTTTAAAGAAGAGCTCCATTTAATTTTAAGATATGCTGTTTCCTACATTTTTAATGCTACCAACACTTACGTGTAGAACTTTTGTTCCTTCTGCCACAGCCTCCCAAATGCTGGGATTACAGGCATGCATCACCATACCTGGCTTTCAGTTCTGATCCCTATAAAGTAATACATGAAATAACAGTCATTATGTGCCCACTGTAAGCCATCCATGATTCTAATTCATTTGGTGCTTGATTTTTTTTTTTTTAGAAGAAGCATTTCATTACAGCTTTAACGTACTCAATAACAGTTTCCAGAGCAAAGATACATCTCTTTCAAAAGTGGCTATTAAAATTTTAAGTTCATTGTTGAATTAATACAGTTATACAATATTGAACTCAGTATAAGCCCTGTAGGACATAAAATTGAGTTTTTAACCTTTAAAAAAGATCTCTATTTCATTTTAAAAAATACTGTTTCTTATAGAAAGACACATTGTTTTTGCTACTAAGACTGAGATGTTGGCGCATGCGTCTCTAATCTTTATGTATCTGATCATTACTAGTCATTATCAGTTGCACTTGGATCCTTGCTGCCTGTGTATGTCTATAAAGTCATCGGGTAGATTTCAATGGTAATGTTTATCACCTCTACTAATTAACATGGTGTAATTTCCATGCTGCCTCCTCAAATATAATACATTTAAAAAAATTTGTTGATTTTTTTTGTGTGTGCATATCACACAGAACATCCCAAACCATATTATTCAACTAATCACCCACTTCCCAGATGGCACCCTCCCATAGCCTCCCTCCCCCCACTAGAACCCTTATACTCTGATATTCCTGCTACTGTCTGCTGTGTTGTCAGCACCCCCAGCCATTCCCCACTACTTGTCCATCTGGCGAATCTAGTCAGCCTATCTAGAGGTTTTTGTTTTAGGAAGGTCAGCTGTTCCTCATCTAGCAGCAATCAGTTGTCAATATTCCTTTACTTAAGATTGGGGTCTGCTGTTCGTTTTCCCAGTTCTATGCTGGGTTACTATCTGGGAGTCCTTTTGGCCACCCTGGCCAACAACTCAAAAGAAGGTATCTCCTATCTGGCATTGTTGCTTGTTATGTAGCCTTCAGCTGTACATATGAGCTGTTAAAAATTATATTGGCCTGTTTTATCTTTGGTTATAGTTTCCTTTTGGGTGTTTAAGGCCATAGTGTTGGCCCTGATAAACCAATTTATTTTTACTCTTAAGGTCATTTGAGCATCTATTCCTCAGGGGAACCACTCATAAGTTGAGGGACACTTAGGATGCTTCCATTTCTTAGCTATTGTGAAAAGAGCAGTAACAAACATGGTTGTACAAGTGTCTCTACAATAGGACAAGTCCTTTGGGTATATGTGAAGGAGTGGTATAACCAGGTCATATTGTGGGTTCATTTTTAGTTTTTTAAGAGTTCTCTACACTGCTTTCCATAGAGGTTGCATAAGTTCTCAATCCCACCAGCCAGTGAATGAATGTTCCCCTTTCTCCACATCCCTGCCAGCATTTGGTATCATTTGTTCTTTTGTTCTCTTGATCTTAGCCAGTCTGACAGGGGTAAGATGAAATTTTAAAGTGGTTTTAATTTTCATTTCCCTGATTATTAACAATGTTGAACACCTTTTAAGATGTTTCTTAGCTATCTTTCTTTCTTCTTTTGAGAACTCTCTGTTCAGATTCTTAGCCCATCTTTTAATTGGATCACTTGGTTTCTTGATTCTTTGTTTTTTGAGTTCTTTATACATTCTTGATGTTAAACCTCTGTTATATATGTCACTAGTGAAGATTTTTTTCCCATTCTGTGAGTTTTCTGTTCACTTTTTTGATTGTTCCTTTTGCTGTACAGAAGCTTTTTATTTTAATAAGGTCCCACTTATTGATGGCTGACCTTAATTCCTGAGCAACTTCTGTCTGATTTAGAAAAATCCTTTCCTACATCTATATCCTGTAAGTTACTGCCAATATTTTCTTCTAATAGTTTTAGGGTTTCCAGTTTCACATTGAGGTCTTTGATCCATTTGGTGTTGACTTTTGTGCAAGGCGAAAGATAAGGATCTAATTTCACTCTTTTACAGGTGGAGATCCAGTTTTGCCAGCACCATTTGTTGAAGATGCTGTCTTTCCTCCATTGTGTGTTCTTGGCAACTTTGTCAAATATCAGGTGACTGAAATTGTGTGTACTCGGGCTTGGGTCTTCAATGATGTTCCATTGATCTCTCTCTTTTTTTGCCAGTACCATGCTGTTTTTATGACTATGGCTCTGTAGTATACTTTGAGATCTTGTATAATAATTCCCTCAGCATTGTTCTTTGTGCTCAGGGTTGCTTTGGCTATCCAGGGTGTTGCTTGAGTTCCCTTTGGGTCTGCTTTGCTATCAAGCAAACCATATAACATATCTTTATGTGCATTTATTAACTTACAAAAGAATGGGTACCCAGTGCCTAGCCCTGTGACGTGGCTTGGAGCCTGTCATATTGGCTTGTGCCATGCCCATAGTCACTGCTAGCATTCATTCACACCTCCGGGGCCAGTGATCTTGCCCCAGGTCCATAAGAGTCAGGCCATTCTGTACTTAAGCTGCTGCACAGCTGTGCATTCTCCACGCCACGCATGCTACCCGTGGCTCGTGGCTTCTGTCCCAAGATGGCTCCCAGCAGCCCCTCCATAGTCCATGCTCTGTGGCAGGCCCCGCCCATTGGAGGAACTAGCCAATGGGAGACATGGGGGGATTGAATCTATATATTTCTTTTGGTAGGGTGGTCATTTTCACAATATTAATTCTTCCAATCCAAGAGCATGGGAGGTCCTTCCATTGTCTGGTGTCTTCCTCAATCTCTTTTTTTTAAAGATTTAAAATTTTCATTGTAGAGGTCTTTAATGTCTTTGGTCAGGTTTATTCTGAGATATTTTAATTTTTTGCAGCTATTGTGAAGAGGAATGTTTCCATGTTCTCTTTCTCTGATTGCTTCTTATTGGTATATAGAAAGGCTACAGACTTTTGTAGGTTAATTTTGTAACCTGCCACTTTACTGAACATGTTAACAATTTCTAGGAGTTTTTGGGTGGAATTTGTGGTGTCTCTTTGATATAATATCATATCATCTACAAAAAGTGATAGTTTGACCTCTTCTTTTCCAATTAGTACCCCTTTAACTTCCTTCTCCTTTCTTATTGCTCTAGCAAGAGTTTCAAGCACTATGTTGAAAAAGAGTGGAGTTAGTGGACAGCCTTGTCTGGTTCCTGAATTCAATGGGAATGCTTCCAGTTTTTCTCCATTTAGAATGATGTTGGCTGTGGGTTTGTTATATATGGCTTTAATTATGTTGAGGTATGTTCCCTCTAGTCCAACTCCCTCTAGGACTTTGAACATAAATGCATGCTGAATTTTGTCAAAATCCTTTTCTATATCTATTGAGATGACTATGTAGTTTTTGTCTTTGATATGATTAATGACGTTTTTTGACTTGCGTATATTGAACCATCCCTGCATTTCTGGGATAAAGCCTACTTGATCATGGTGAATGATCTTTTTGATGTGTGTCTATGTGCAGTTTGCAAGTATTTTGTTGAGAAATTTTGCATCTATCTTCATTAAGGATATGGGTCTATAGTTTTCTTTTTTGGTTGTGTCTTTACCCGGTTTGAGTATGAAAGTGATGTTGGCTTCATAGAAGGAATTTGGGAGTTCTCCCTCTGTTTCTATCTTTTTGTAAAATTTAAGTAGCATTGATTGGAGGTCTTCTTTAATTGTCTGGTAGAATTCTGCTGTAAATCCGCTTGGGCCTGGGCTTTTTTTAGTTGGGAGGCTTTGTATTACTGTTTCAATTTCCTTGTATGTTATGGGTCTTTTTAGACTGTTGATCTGTTCTTGGTTTAACTTTAGAGGTTCCCATGATTTCAGATATCCATCCATTTCTTTTAGACTTTCAGATTTAGTAGTGTATAGGTTTTTAAAATATTCCCTTATAATGGTCTGGATCTTTTGGGTGTCTGTTGTGATGTTTCCCCTTTCATCTCTGATTTTGTTGATTTGGATTTGCTCT
>NW_008359625.1:3934487-3935446 GCF_000622305.1 Nannospalax galili | reverse complement strand
CTCTTAGGACTGCTTTTAATGTGTCCCAGAGGTTGTGTTGTATTTTATTGTTCTTTTCATTGAATTCCAGGAATTCTTTTATTTCTTCTTAGTTTCTCCTTTGACCCACTCATTGTTTAGGAGTGTGTTATTCAATTGCCACGAGTTCCTGTAGTAACTAGGGCTTTGTCCAGTGTTGATTTTGAGCTTTACTGCATTGTGGTCTGATAGAATGCATGGAATTATTTCAATTTTTTTTGTATTTGTTGAGGTTTGGTTTGTGGCCCAGTATGTGCTCAAATTTTGAAAAAGTTCCATGGGGTGCTGAGTAGAAAGTGTATTCTTTGGTGCTTGGGTGGAATATTCGAAAGATGTCTGTAAGGTCCATTTGATGTACAGTATCATCTAATTCACACATCTCTCTATTGATTCCTGGTTCAGTTGACCTGCCCAATATTAAAGTTCCCTACTATTACTGAGTTGGGGTTAATCTGTGTCTTAAAGTGCTGTAGCGCTGTTTTTATGAATTTGGGTGCACCAGAATTTGGTGCATATATGTTAAGGACTGTAATATCTTCTTGGTTAAGTGTTCCTTTGATCAGAATGAAGTGACCCTCCTTATCTCTTCTGATTAGTTTTACTTTGAAGTCTATTTTGTCAGGTATTAGAATTGCAACCCCTGCTTGTTTCTTAGTGCCCTTTGCTTGGGATATTCTTTTCCATCCTTTTACCATAAGGTAGTGCCTGTTCTTGAAGGTGAGCTGGGTTTCTTACAGACAGCAAAGAGATGGATTTTGTTTCTTAATACATTTGCTTAGCCTGTGTATTTTGACTGGAGAGTTCAGTCCATTGATATTTAAGGTTATTATTGAAAGGTGTGTATTAGTTGCCATCATTTTGATTGCTGTTTATGTTCTCTGTTTAATTTTGTGTTTCCTAGATTATATTTTTGTTTATTTTCTTCCATTGCCGCTAGGGTA
>NW_008359625.1:3934263-3934461 GCF_000622305.1 Nannospalax galili | reverse complement strand
CTGTATTGCTTCAAGTATTCTTTGGAGGGCTGGTTTTGTGGACATGTATTCGTTATGGCTATTTGTGTCATGGAAGATTTTTCTTTCCCCCTCAATGATAATAGATATTTTTACTGGGTAAAGTATTCTGGGCTAGCATCTATTGTCATGTAGAACTGGAAATACCTTGGTCCAAGCTCTTCTAGCTTTTATAGTTAG
>NW_008359625.1:3931591-3934184 GCF_000622305.1 Nannospalax galili | reverse complement strand
TGTATATGACTTGTTGTTTTTCTTTTGCTGCTTTCAGTATCCTCTCTTTGTTCTGTAAATTTAGTGTTTTTACTATGATATGTCATTGGGAGTTTCTTTTCTGATCCTGTCTATTTGGTGTTCTATGTGCTTCCTGTATTTGTATGGGGTCTTTCCTTAGTTTTGGGAAATTCTCTTCTATAATCCTGCTTAAGATCTGGTCAACACCATTAACCTGAAAGTCTTCTCCTTCCTCTATTCCTATGATCTGCAGATTTTCATGGGGTCCCACATCTCTTGCATATTCCATTCCTGTGTTTTTTTTAAAATTTTTTATACTCTTTTCTTGAGTGGTCCAATTCTTCAACTTTATCCCCCAGTGTTGATATTCTGTTTTCCATTTCATTCATTCTAGAGTTAAGGGTTTCCTCTGTTGTTTCAAGTTGGCTTATTGAATTTTGCACTTCCTTCTTCATTTCTGCCTGAGTTTTCTTCAATGTTTCTATCTCTTTTGTGAGTTCATTCAGAAGTTTATCCCTGTCTTCTTTCAGTTCTTTGTTTGTTCCTGTGTTCTTTAAATTCATTGAATTCTTTGATCATGTTTATGATTGTTCTTTTAAATTCAGTGTCCTGGGTCATCTCTAGGGGGTTCTCCTTGTAGATCTCTTCTACAGGATTGGTGGGGTTTCGTGGGGACATAGTGTTTTGGCTTTCCATTTTATTATTCTTTTGTTGTGGTTTTGGCATGTGTATTATTCAGGGTTCTCCAAAGAAACAGAACCGGTAGAATGAATATATATGTATAGAGATTTATCAGCTTAGCTCACAGGATAGAGTCCAAGTAGTCCAACAATGGCTGTGCCACACTGGAGAGGCTCAGAATCCATAGTCCCTCAGTCCATGAGGCTGGATGTCTCAGTAGTACCAATCTGGCACTGAAAGTCTGATGAATTCCAAAAGGAAGACTTCAGTCTACAGCAGCAAGATGAACTTACCAGTGAGAGAGAAGGCAAGCAGCAAGAAGCCAGGCATTCTCCTCTGCCTTGGCCTTTTATTCGGGCTTCCATCAGAAGGTAACACCCACATTTATGGTGTGTCTTCCAGCTTCAGATGATCCAATCAAGAAGATCTCTCTCACTTCAGTTCATCCCAGATCCAGTCAAGTTGACACCCAGGATTAGCCATCAAAGTATGTGAATTTCTTTTGTTGTTTATGATTCTGATATGAGAATTAAGTTGAAGTATGCTTCTGTTTGTATTATCTAGGTGCTTAGATCCTTTTTTTATTGGTTATGTAAAGCTGGTTGTTACAGGGTTCAGGTTCTCTCAGTTTTATTTTGGAGGGAAATGTTGGCTTCAGATTAGCTATTCAGGGGTACCCACAGAAGCCCAATTCAGGTTCCAGTCAGGTACACTTAGGCTTCCTTCACCAAGTGGAGGCAGGATTCAGGCTCTCTCAGGCAGTTTCCTGCGTTGTCAACCCTATGTCAGAGGGAGGCCAGAGGGGGGCCAGAATTCGGCACTCTCTGGTGGTCTGCTGAGATCCCAGCCTTAGCCTACCAAAGGCAGATCTGCCCTGGGGCTTGGGAGAGGCCTCACAAAATCCAGGTAGGGGGATGGTATGGTGCAATTAGGGGAAGCTCACCACCATGTGGAGGCAGGATCTGGGGGCTGTCAGGCTGTTCTCTGGGTTCCCAGATCCTCTGGTAGTTGGTGGCCAGAGGGAAGCCAGAAATGACTAGGCGTCTGTTCATGGCACACATCTTTAATCTTAGCACTCTGGAGGCAGAGGCTTGTGGATCTCTATGAATTAGGAGCCAGCCTGGTCTACATAGTAAGACCCTGTCTCAAAAAAAAAAAAAAAAAAAAGATAAAGATCACATGGGTGTGGTGGCACATGCCTGTAATCCTGTAATCACAGCACTTGAGAAGTAGAGGCAGGAATTTCAGAATTCAAAGCCATCCTCAGCTACACAGTGTAAAGTTACATGAAGCCATCATTTTGCACTAGGTTTCCACAGAGCAGACCAAAAATAAAAATGGAGTCCCTTATGCTGAGGGTCCATGCATAAACCAAAACTAAGCTATCACCTGACTTTCCACCACATCAGGAGAGAGCAGTAACAGCTGTGTTCTTGTCGCGAGCCGGGACTCTGTCCAGTAGAGTCCAGGAAAGACGACACAGACACCAAGGTGAGGTTCAAGCTTCTGTTTCTTTTCCTTCCTTTATTCTCTCTTATAGTCTCTTCATTATCTCACCCACTATGATGCTGCTTCGTTCGTAGTTCTCCTATATCTCTCACTTCATTCTCTCTCACTTCATCCTCTCTCACTTCATTCTCTCTCACTTCATTCTCTCTCACTTCATTCTCTCTTACTTCATTCTCACTTATCTCATTCTCTCTCACTATGATGCTGTCTCGTTGTTGCTGTTCTTTGCTGTTGTCGTTTGTAGTTGTTCCTATCTATTACACACCTCAGCTGTTCATATAGCATTTCCAACAGCCCTCCCCCAGGCCAGGACCAATCAGGGCACACACACGTGCAGCGGGCAGGCAGAGTGGCAGCTCATTGGCCACGTAGCAAGATCATCAGGCTGGCAGCACCTGTTTTG
>NW_008359625.1:3927408-3928968 GCF_000622305.1 Nannospalax galili | reverse complement strand
ACCTGCCCACCTGACTTGCAGATGGTCGTGTCACTTGTCCCCTCTGACGTGCATATGGTCGTGTCACCTGCCCTCTCTGATATGCTCATGGTCGTGTCACCTGCCCTCTCTGCCTTAAAGATGGGCGTGTCACCTGCATCCTCTGACAGGCAGTTGGTCGTGTCACCTGCCACTCTGACGTGCAGACGGTGGTGTCACCTCCCCTGTCGCGAGCCCGGACTCTGTCCAGCAGAGTCCTGGAAAGACGACACAGACACCAAGGTGAGGTTCAAGCTTCTGTTTCTTTTCCTTCCTTTATTCTCTCTTATTCTTTCTCATATTCTCTTCACTATCTCACCCACTATGATGCCTACATCTCTCACTTCATTCTCTCTCACTTCATTCTCTCTCACTTCATTCTCTCTCACTTCATTCTCACTTCTCATTCTCTCTCACTATGATGCTGTCTCGTTGTTGCTGTTCTGTTCTCTTCTGTTCTGTTCTATTACACACCTCAGCTGTTCATATAGCGTTTCCAACAGCCCTCCCTCTAGCCAGGACCAATCAGGGCACACACACGTGCAGCGGGCAGGCAGAGTGCAGCTCATTAGCCACGTAGCAAGATCATCAGGCTGGCAGCACCTGTTTTTGGGCTCACCATACTTCAGAGTTGGGGTAAACAAGTGGGATTCATGAGCCTTGGCAATCAGCCAAGAGTTGAAGTAAACAGCACGAGGTTTGGCAGCCAGCCAGGGCTCCATCTTTGGCTGGCTCGGCTGTACTCGCTTCCCACATGTTCTAAGTGGCCTCTGCCTCAATCCCTTCCTCTTCTAGTCCTTCCTGCCTTACAAAGAGCCCATTCGATGAAGGCAGCCAGTCAGTAATTCTTTTGTTATTTTAATCACCTGTCCTTGTCTTAAGAGGAAAGTAATTTTAAAATGAACAATTGATTTCTGTTTTGTTTATTTTGTTTTGGCTTTTCTTCTATCCTCTTTTGGTCAGCTCATTGGAACATTTACACTTACTGTGCCTTAATGGATGAAGATGGCTGATTCTGGAATTGCAAAATGGGCTTTGAACTAAATTGCCGTAACTTTTCTTTTACTAAACAAATAAATAACCCTAGAGACCAATATCTTTCATAAACATAAATCCTTATCATATTAGCAAATTGAATCCAGCAGAAGATAAAGTTTACATGAGGAATACAAAGTTTGCTCAGTATTTGAAAATCGATCAGCTCAATCCACTACATTAACAGACTAAAAGCTCTGTGGTTAGTACAACAGATGCAGAAGTAGCAGTTGTCAAAATTCAGTATTCATTCTCAATAATCTAAGAATATGAGGAATCTGTCCATCTTGATAATGGTCATCTGTGAAAGATCTCACCTAATTATCAGATAGAAAACCAAAGACTGGGGCCAGTGAGATGACTCAGGGTAAAGCTCTAGCTATGTAAGCTTCACAACCTGAGTTTGATGTCTAGAACCCACATAAAGGTAACTAACTCCCTGAAAGGTGTTCTCTGACCTCCACACATGTGCCATGGGATGTGCCTCCTATCATCCATATATATATA
>NW_008359625.1:3903883-3927286 GCF_000622305.1 Nannospalax galili | reverse complement strand
AGAAAGACTAGCATCATTTTCCTTAAACTTAAGAGGAAAGTAGTTAGTCTTCACTTTTTGTTGTTTTTTTTTTTTTTGTTGTTGTTTGTTTATTTTCTGGGTGAGGGTCTCACCATATAGTCCTGACTGGCCTGAAACTCACTCTATAAAGCAGGCTGTCCTTGAATTTATATTGTATTGATCCTCCTGACTCTGCCTCCTGAATGCTGAGATCATAATCATGGACCACAATGCCTGGCTGGAAAATAATTCAGTCCATAACCAGTATTATTTACAATAGCATAAAAATATGAAGTAATTTGGAGTAAATATAAACACATGTGCCAGATTTATATATACAATTTGTGAAATTTTTACTAAGGTAACTAAGATTTAAAATGGAGATGTATTCTCTGTTCATGGATCAGAAGACTCAATATTTATTAAGAAGTAAATTTCCTAAATTGACCTATAGATAAATTCTAATTAAAATATTAGACGTTTTTGGAAAACATTTACAAGCTGGTTCTAAAATACATAGGAAAAAGCAAAACAATTTTGTAGGACAATTTTAGAGGGCTTATATTAATTGATTTCAATGTTTGCTCTAAATCTACTATGATCAAGATAGCCTGGGATTAGAAAACAGATCCACCTGGCCTGGTAGTACACACCTTTAATCCCAGCGCTTGGGAGGCAGAGGCAGGAGGATCAGAATTTCCAGGTCATCTTTGGCTACAGCGTAAGTTTGAGGCAAACTCAGGCTACATTTAGAACCAGTCTCAACCCCCCCCCCCGCAAATAGAGAAAACAAAAGCCAACAACAAAAACTCCAAATCATAGTTCAGAACAGCTGGATGCACACATACAAAGATAAGAAGCTCAGCCTGTATTTTATAAAAGAAAACAGGAAAACTTTATGACCTTGGACTAGGCAGATATTTTCCAGGATACCAAATCCCTTAAAAGGAAAAGTCAATAAATTAGACTTAATTAAAATGAAAAACTTCTACTCTTTGAAAGGCATTTTTAAAAATCACAAGGATGTGTGGTGACTGACTCATGACTTTAATCTCAGAACTTGGGAGGCACAGGTGGGCAGATCTCTGTGAGATCGAGGACAGTCTGGTCGACATAGTGAATTCTAGGCCAGCTGGGGCTATAGGGAGACCCTGTTCAAAAAAACAAAAACAACAAAGGACAACAAATGAAGGAAGGTACCCCCCCCCAGACCCCCTGCCTGTCAGGCAGAACAAAAACATTTCTTGGAACATTCTGTGCTCCAAGGCAGAAGAGGAAGCGTGTTCTGCATCAATGCAGGTAGCCAATGGCTACAAAGGTTATGGGTTCTGGAAATCCCCTTCGATTGTTCAAACGCTTTCCTGGTACTTCTGCTTTTTGTTACTATAGAAATCCCCTGCTTTGTGGTTTTTGTGGTTTCTATGCTTAAAAGCCCTGAGTTTTCACAGCTTGGGGTCGCAGTACATCTCCTGAGACTGTCTTGTGTCCCCAGCCAGTTGGCTTTAATAAAGTGCTTGTATTTTTACTAAGACTCAGTGTCTGAGTGGTCAATTCAGGAAATTCTACTGACCCTGAACATTTTGGGGCCTCGTCTGGGATTCCCTAAAGACCCTCGGTCTGTTTTCTATCTTTTTCTGTCCTCTGTCTGGCACCTGGAGACTTCAGTTCTGATTCCTCCCCACGGTGAGTTTGTTTTGGTTTCTGTTCTGACTATCTGGGGCTCTAGGGGGAGATACTGGACACAGTATTGCTCTCCAAGCTGGAGGACAGGGGACGTCCTGACCATCTGATTGGTTGTCTGTGGCTTTTGGGCATTTGGCATCGACCCTAGTCACTCCTGCAGTGACTATTGAATGTGCAATGATTCTCTGACATGCAGTACTTTCATTTTGTGTCATCTTGGTTTCAAGTCTCTGTTTCCAGTTTGTCTCATTCTCATTAGTCTCTGTTTTGGATTAATCCTCTTCTTTTCGATTTTGAGTCAGACTCCTTCATCTGAAGATACTCCCATTGACCTAATTCTTTCTCATTTTAAAGATTTCCAGAAGGTGGCCACAATCTCTGGAGACATTCTCTATTTGGAGAAATTCTGGACCCTTTGTTCTCTTGGATGGCCATCCTTTGGTGTAGGATGGCCCTCTACTGGGTCCTTTGAGATTAACAAGCTTTCTTCTCTTCAGACCATGATCTTTGGAATCCCAGGACACCCTGATCATGTTCCTTATATCATGGCTTACTCTTTCCTTTTGGACAAACCTCCCAAATGGTTGAGAACCTATTTACTTCCTTCTCCCTCAAAACCCTCTCTTTTGTCTCTGGGTCCTCAATGGACTCTTTCCCAGTCTCACCCACCTCCTGTCCTCCCCCCTTCAGCAGAGGACTCTCTTGGATTCTCCTCCTTACATTCCCCAACCTCTCCTCCTCCTTCCCCAGCCTCTCCTCCTTCCCCAGCCTCTCCTCCTTCCCAGCCTTTCTTCCTTCCCCAGACTCTCCTCCTTCCTCAGCCTTTCCTCCTTCCCCTACCACCCCTCCACTCCTCACCCCTCCCCACATGTGTTCAGGCCAGCCCTACAGGCCTAAGCGACTCCTGCCATCCTTCCCTTCCATGCTATGGCCCCGCCGGACTCCTCTGGCCATAGTTTTCTTGTTTATACTCCCTTCTCAACTAGTGATCTTTATAATTGGAAATTGTAAAGTCCCCCTTTCTCTGAGAAACCCCAAGCCTTAATTGGGTTGTTGGAGATGATTTTCCTTACCCATCAACCCACATGGGACAATGTCCAGCAACTCCTCCTCACTCTTCACCACTAAGGTATGTAGCTGGATCCTCTCAGAGGCCCAGAAATGGGTGCCATCTGAAAACTGCTGATTCACTGAGGATCTGACAGAGATTGAAGATGCCTTTCCTTGACACTGCCCCAGATGGGACCCCAACACCTTTGAAGGTAGGGAGGCATTCAAACTCTGTTGCCAGATTCTTGGGGGGAGGGGTCTCCAGGCTGCTGCCAAAAAGCCTACAAATTTGTCAAAAGTCAGTCAGGTTTTACAGGGACAGACAGAAGCTCCAGCACAGTTTCTGGAAAGGCTTATGGAGGCTTATAGAGCCTACACTCCTATTGACCCTGAAGCACCAGAGAACCAACAAGCCATAAACATAGCCTGTGTGACTCAGTCAGCACCTGATGTCTGTAAAAAGTTACAGAAGCTGGATGGTTTTGAAGGTAAGAGTCTCTCTGAATTGCTTGAAATAACCCCAAAAGTTTTTAATAACCATGAGACCCAGGAAGAACATGAGGAACGTCACAACCAAAAACTGGCTTGAGCTCTGGCACTAAGAGAAGGAGAACGCCCCCTGAGGACATATCCTCTGGGGAAGCAGAACTGGCAGACTGGACCACCTCCCAAAACAGCCCTCTCAAGAGAGACCAATGTGCCTACCTCAAGGAGATGGGACACTGGATTTGGGATTGCCCTCAACGTCATAAGGGATCTCAAAAGGTACTTGAATTAAAGAACTGAGGGGGTTAGGGCTTGTCTGCCCTCCTTGAGCCCCAGCTAACCCTGAAAGTGGGAGGGAGGCCTATTGACTTTATGGTCAATACTGGCTCCACTTTCTTGGTTCTAAAGAACCTCTTGATCCCCTGGCCTCATGGTGGCACACCTACATTCAAGGAGTTGCAGGTATGTACTCTTATCCTTGGACCACTCAGAGAACTGTCAGTTTGGGCACAGGGTAGATTCAACATTCCTTCATGGTTATTCCTGACTCTCCCTACCCACTACTGGGCAGAGACTTGCTAAGTAAACTTGGAGCCTCAATTCATTTTGACAAAGATAAGGTCAATGTAGAAACCATCGGATTTATTCTTACCCTACAGGCTGAGGACGAACACCGTCTCCATGAGGAGTCCCCTCTGGACAAATTGGCATCCCTAACTGCTAAACTGATATAAGCAATCCTTCAGATCTGGGCTGAGGGTAACCCCCCAGGATTCGCAGCCCACTGACCACCCATGGTAATCTCTTTGGAGGCCTTTGCCAGCCCAGGCCCAATATCTCTTGAAGCATGTGCCTCTATGTGGATACACCTAAAATGACTCCAGGAATCTGGCATTTTGATTCCCTGTCAGTCTCTATGGTCATTCTCCGCTGGGGTCGCTCTTTCCACTTGCCCCTCCACTCACCTGATGCTGTGTCCAATTGTCGCTGCTTCTGCCTGGTCCCGGACTCCAGGGCTGGTGAGGAGGCTGTATCAGTGGATCCACGTGCAGACACAGGAGACCAGGTTCAGTGACACAGATCTGGTTTATTGCAGAAAGGCACAAGCTTATATAGGGGTAGCAGTCCAATCACAGCACAGTGAATAGGATACCTCATTAACATGAGAGGCTTAGCATCTTATCTCAGTACAGCGGGCCAGATGCCCCATTAGCATAGTAGGTTTTAGTTATCTGAGGTTTCAGTTTCCCGGAAGTCATGGGACCCAGGCTGTTAATCATTTATCTGAGGTTGACAGCTTTGGAATTTAGAGGGTGGAGAGTGGGAAGTGGAGATTTCTAGATATCAGTCTCATGATTTGCCAAAGGGAGCATTCGTCACAAGGCATTCCTTGTGTGTCACAGTTCAGTGACCACAATTCAAGCCTGATGGGCTTGGGGACTCCAAGGTATAGGTGCAGAAGAAATCAGGATGCAGGGGATGCAGAGGCATGTGAACCAGTGCATACTTTATTCTAAGAATCAACCTTATTTATAGTACAAGAGGAAAAGAAAATGTTCTTCTCAAGCCAAATTATCTCATCATGATGTTTACAGTACCTTTATAATATTTGCAGTACCTTTGTGTTCCCAGGGCTCAGCCCTTTTTGGAATCATATCTGTCCCTCCATGCCTATTAAACATTCTGTTCTTTACTTATAACTTTATTAACTATGCAGCTTTGTTATACAAGCTTACTTATGTACGTTTAACAGGGTTCAAGGAACTGTGAGTCTCATGATAGGAATAACTGCAGAAGAACATCCAAGTTCTCAGGGAACTGAAGCCTCCTATTCCAGCTCTGAGTTTACTTCAGGTCAGAACTTGGGCCTTCACACTTGTGGTTCCAGTGGCCAGGCCGTTGCCTCAGGCTTGCTGTATGGCTGTCATTAGGACTTCTATTCTAGCCTCGAGCCTATCTCCCACATCTCCTCCTTTTACTCTTATAAGAAAAGGCCAATTATAGGTTGGCAAGGGCAAGGAATAGTGGGTCATTGTTTGTGGAAGTAAGGTTGTCATTAAAATTTGAGGGTTTGGATGTTGAGATGGGACAACAGCTAACTGAACTAGGGAAACGTGGGCCTTGCAAAATTAATGAGACCCTTAACAACACAGGGTCCAAAAATCAGGAGAAGGATTAGCAGGGAAAGGGGACCATTCAAGGTGGACAGAAGCTTCATAAACCAAGGGGAAAGGTTAAACATAGACTCATACCATCCTTGAGACTGATGTCTCTGTCTCTCTCATTCTGAGAGTCTTTTTTGGACTCTGTTGAGTAATTTTTCTGAAACCCCAGAATTATTAGCATAGAAACAATACTCCTCTCCTAGGGATAAACATAATCCCCCCTGTTGGAGGAGTATGAGGTCAAGGCCTCCCCTGTTTTGTAAGACCATCTCTGCCAGTGAAGACAAAGACTGTTGTAAATGGGAGATGGAATTTTCTAGGTCTGCGATGTCTGCATCGATGGGCTGGCCAAGAGCCTTGTAATTTTGGTCTGGTAACACGAGTGCAGAGGCATCCAACCCAACTGCACTGGCCATGCCCAATCCGAGGAGGACCATGGTAGTAGTGATGGCCTCTCTCTTGTGCCAGGTAAGGGCAGGTAGGGAGGAAAGGAAGGAGAGCTTGAGATTAATTTCTTCTCCTGTAAAATAGGTAACTCAAGGGATAGGTTGTACTAAGACACAGAATCCTTTGGTTTGACTCAAGGTTAAGGCATGAATACATGGGGTTAGACCTGAGGAGCAGGCCCACCAAAAGGTATCAGTGGGCATGAGATAGTGATCAGTGGGTTGGATCATCTTGGTGATGAGACAGAGTGGCACGTAAGGGGCAGGCACAGAGGTTGCAGGGGTAGTTACACAGAGTCCCAATCCCTGAATGGATGGTAAGGTTAATTTTGGCTCATTGTGGTTCCATCAGCAGTGGTCAGCAGAAGTGGCATTAGTGAAATTGTTTAAAAGAGCTACGCCCTCATAAAACGGGGGCCTAGCATCCAAGCATAGCCAGCAATCGATGGTATAGTTGGGCTTGGAGGCATTTAGTGCCCCATAGGTAGCCTTAACCAAGCCCAAAAATCCAGGTTGGGGGGGAAAGGGTCAAACAGTCAGGGGTCCCATGGTTGTGCCAACCGAGGTATCAGTAGGGAATTATCAAAGCAGGAATTGGTGGAGAAATCTGGAGGACCTGGTTGGGTCCTGGCGATATGGGAGAGTCAATAAGAAGTGAGTAATGAGCTGGATAGTGAACAATAGCCCAGGGTCTCTTCCTAAAGCATTGGGTCTCAGACCCCGGGTCTTGCCAGTATCCCACCTGGTTGCCTTTTTTTCCTAATTTTGTGAAAGAAATAGTTAACATAGGGCATTGATATTTTTTATCGATGCAGGCCCAATAACATGTGCATGGTGTTGTCCTTTTTAGGGTAATGTAGTCATTTTTGGAGGGATGGTTCCAAGAAATGGCCTCTGTAGATTTGCAGTCCCAGTGGGCACAGTAAAAGTTTGAGGGGCCCCCACATTTGTCTTTTTGGTAGGCTGATCTGTCAGAACCCATGCAGACATATAAGTCAGTGTAGCAGTTAGGATCCATACCCCAACGATCATTCCAATTACTATAGAGAGAGCATAGCGACACCTGTAAATCTGGGAACCATTGGCCAGGGGTTGTTGATTTTGATGTGGAGATCATCACTTCTCCATTGGCCCCATTAATAATCTGCCAGGTAAGATTGATGGGCTGGTGGGGGTTAGAAGGAATTGCCAATGCTTGGGAGTTAGCAGTAATGATGGCACACATGATAAGGAACATAGAAGGTTCCCTCTGGTTTGAGGGGTTTGATTGGCTATAGTTTCTGCTTATGAAGTGAGATGCTTAAGGTCACCCCACGTTATTGGGTGTGCCACTGGAGCCAGTCGCTTTCATGGTCTGTGGCATCGAGTCGGTCTCTCAGTGGTTGAGAGGTGTGCCATTTCTTCCAGGGTCAGGGCCGCCATCTCCAGGGTCGGTGGTTGTAGAGGAAGGCTTTCCATTGTAAACAACTCTGATGTTTCAGGCCAGGATCCTAATGGGGGCTGGAACATTGCCTGGAAAGACGCAAGCATAGCCTTGCCCTTGTGTTAACAAGTGTGGGCCCTTCCATTCACCTGTGAGAGGGTCTTTCCATCTCACCGTGGGGGCGGGAGTGGGCTGAGCAACTGCCCCCCAATGCTTTGTTGCTGGTGGGAGGCCATTGGAGTCAAATTTTAGAAAATTTAATACAAATAGAGCTTGTTGTATAACAAAATTTGGATCCTTATTAGCGGGGCCTTTATCATTGTCTCCCCCTATTTTCTGTATTTGTTTAATGAGTGTTTGGTGGGAACGTTCAATGATCCTTTGACCCTGAGGATTGTAAGGGATACAAGATATATGCTTAATATTCCAGTCAGAGCAAAAATGGCTGAAAGCAGTAGAGACATAACAAGGGACATTGTCCATTTTAATTTGCCAGGGAACTCCCATAAGGACCATGACATATTTTACAGTTTTTATGGCATGGGAGGTGGTCTCACCTGAACAGGCCAAGGCAAAATGGACAATTGAGTAGGTGTCAATAATATGATGGATATATTTAAGCTTGCCTAAGTTAGGGAAGTGAGTGACATCCATCTGCCAGACCTTGTTAGGGCCAAGACCTCTGGAAAGGGTCCCAGCAGATTGTAATGGCCCCAAGGGTAAAAGAGGGGCACAAGAAGAGCAGGCATGGACCAGATGTTTGCAGCTCTGAATCAGTAGAGCAGGTAAAAGTCTATGTATAGCCTGGGGGGAAAGATGGAAGCAGGTGTGTAAGTCCCTGGCTTGCTGTATTAGGCCAGGATTTAGAGTAACATTCATCACTAGTTTGTCAATGGTAGCATTGTCTTTTGCCAGGAGCCCTGGAAGATTGGTATGAGAGCATAGATGTTGGATGTACCAAGGGGCAGAGCGCTGTTTGAGTGGTAATTGTAATGAAGAAAGCAACAGATCAAGGGGACTATTGTGGGGCCAGAAGGCTGCAAAGGCTAGATTTTGTATAGTTCGTACTACATAAGTGCTGTCAGAAAATATATTACACGGTGTTGCAGGAAAATCTTGAAAAACTTTTAACATAGCAGACAACTCTCCAAATTGTACAGATCCCTTAAAGGGACCTTTTGTGAGGAACACTGTTCCTCTTGAAAAACTACATAACCAAATTTATGTTTACTAGAGTCCATGAAGATCAAAGGAGCCCTAGGAAGGGGACTAAGTTTTGGAAATGTCTGAGGGAACAAAGACAGGGGAAGTTGCCATATTTCTTGAAGGAGTCTATGTTTGGGTAATGATTATCATATTTTCCCTGGTAAGTTAGTAGAAGAGTTTGAAAGCCAGTATTACCAAGGAACAGTGATTGGAGCATAGGAAGCTAGAGAGGGAGGACCAGTGACTCTGGGTCATGGCCATATAGAAGACAGAAGGTTTGTACCTGTTTAAAGGCTATAATTGCCCAGGCCTCAATCACAGGAGTGATTTTATGTAATTGACTCCAAGAAGAGTGGACCCATATCAACGGTCCCTGGGCCTGCCAGAGAGCTCCCATAGGGATATTTTTTGTGGGACTGACAAAGGCCTAAATAGGCTGTCCAGGTTGTATTCTATTGACAAATGCCTGAGACATTTATCAGGCAATAATCATTATCATTGTAATTATTGCAATTATCATTGCAATGATGCTTCGTGCTTCAGGCAAAACCTCATGGGGAGTGGAGGCTGTGTTAGCGCCCCACAAAAGGTCAAAGAGTGGTGTAAGCTCCTCTGTGGATAGGGGTAGGAAGCCCTGTATCCAATTAATGTTGCCACAGAGGGTCTGTGCCTCAGAGAGGGTGATCTTATCAGGTAAGGTAAGAGTAGGAGCTATAGGGCAGATAACATCCTGGATAGAATGGCCCAGAAAGGTGTATGGGGCATGTAACTGAATTTTATCTGCAGCAATAGTGAGGCCCAATGCTCGGAGGTTTGTTTTGAGTCTTTGAAAAGCTCCTTGTAGGACCTTAGGATCCTCATGGGATAGTGTAAAATATACACCTCAGTCAGCAAAGGTCTGCATGCATGGGCTACATAATATTGGCAAATAGTAGGGCTATTCTTCATGCCTTGTGGAAGAACCTTCCATTGGTAATGCTGAACTGAGAGATTATGGTTAGTGGCAGGCACAGAAAAAGCAAAGTAGGGCTCATCATCATTATGGAGAGGAATAGAAAAGAAACAGTCCTTTATATCTATTATAATAATTGCACATTCCTTAGGGATGGCAGTAGGGTGAGGCAATCCTGGTTGTAGGGTCCCCAAGGGTTTCATATGATTATTAATTGCTCTTAAATCATGTAAAAGTCTCCATTTTCCCAATTGCTTTTGAATAACAAAAATGGGGGAATTGTGAGTGCTAAGAGAGGGCTCAATATGACCTAAGGATAATTTTTCCTGGACTACAGCAATTAAATGGGTTAATTTATGTGAAGGAAAGGCCACTGCTCCACCCATATGGGAGTTGTAGTGTTCTATGTTAACTTGATGGGGGGAGGTTTGGGCAACGGGGCAGTGGCTGCTAGAATTGGGGGTGACACTGAGGATGTGGATCAGGGGCATTACCCAATCATTGGTGTATAATACAGTCATCGTAAAAGGCTTTATCATCAGTGGTTAAAATGACCTCCATGTCACGAAGGATATCTCTTCCCCACAGATTATGAGGAAATTCTGTGGCTAGGAGCGGTTTAATAGCTCCATTGTTGCCGTCTGGGTCAGCCCAGATCACAGGGCGTTGTACGTGTTTGGTGTTTGTAAACCCCCAACCCCTTGTATGGGAGGTCCAGGCTTACAGTGCCAATGAGATAATGCCTCCTCCTGTCTAATTATTGTAACATCAGCCCCTGTATCAATTAAGCCTTTAAACTTGTGTCCATCTAGGGCAAGCTTCATCCTTGGTTTGTGTAAGTCAATAGGCACTGTCCATTGGACACGGGGGATGGGAGCCCCTATTTCCTCTCTTTGGGGCGGGGCTGAGAGGCATCCCTCTGGCTGTTTAAAGGCATCTTTTGTATGGGTTTACCATCCTCGTCCGTCTTATTCCTGCACTCTCTTGTCCAATGAAAGCCTTTGCGGCATCTTGGGCATTTTGGGGGAGGAAACTGACTCCTTTTTGCCTCCTTTATAACCTTGTTAAGGCAGGTGTGAGACCAATGTCCCTGTCCCCCACAAGCCCAACATTTGCCCTTGACCATCTCGGCCTGTGGCTGGTGAGCAGCCAGTGCCTCAGCGAGGGCAGTAGCATGGGCCCAAGCAGTCCCCACATCTTGACAGGCCAGAATCCATTCAGTGACATCTTTGTGCCTAACAGGTCCTGTGGCAAGGTGACACTCAGTAGAGCAGCCCTTATATACAAGATCTTTGAGCAAGGCATCAGCAGCCCCCTGATGGCTGATTTTTCTATTCACACTTTGTTGACACTGCTCAACAAAGTCAGAAAAAGGCTCATCTGGCTTCTTTACCAATTTATTTAACTTAATATCACTGTGTGCTGGAATACTACAAAAAAGCACGTAGCATGCAGAGCTGCACTTGCTTGAAGTATCGGGGGGGGGGGCTGTGCCTGATCTTGGGGAATTTCAAAATTGCCATTCCCTACCAGAGCATCAAATCCAATATTTTGGACATTGGCATTCCTAGTGCATTCTGCCTGTTGTTCACATTCATCTTGATAAGCAGCCTTCCATAAGAGGAAGTCACCTCCCTGCAAACACATGCAGGCAATATGTTGCCAATCATAGGGAGTATTGGCTGCATGGCTGACTGTATCTAAGAGCTGACTGAACCAGGGAGAATGGCTACTGTCTTCAAGTGCCGCTTTTCACAGCTTTTTTAAGGTATCATGAGAATATGGGTTCCAAATATTTGGGTTTTGTTGTACTGGTGCAATAGTGACCAGGAAAAACTGTGGGAAGATTTCCACTGTATCAGAAAAGAGAGGCTTAGGTGGAAGAGGCTTCCAATCTTCCTCCAAAGAGGAGGGGTAGAGGGGAGGACCTCCCTTAAAGCCAACATAAGATGGTAGCGGATGGCCACTGCCCTGTAATGACGGAGCAGAAGCTGACTTGACTTCCTGCTTTTCATCAAGGGGACTGAGAAACCCTAGTTCCACATCTTCTGCATCTTTAGCAATGGCCATCACTCCCATTTCAGAGCAAGGATCTGTTGGTTTCACCTTGGCCGGGAATACCTGGGACAAGTCACCCCCACCATCCTGCTGTTTTATTTGTCATCTATTTCCGTATGAGATCATCCTGTTCAGGGTCGTTGGGGGGAACTCTCCAAAGCGAGGCCAGAATGGCATGTCACAATGGGGTAGAATGGCCCAGATAATGGGCGCCCCTCTCTGATTTCTCTCTTTCTGGCCAGGAATAGCACACGAGCCCACTGTTTTGGATCAAAACAGCAGGAATCTATAAACCAAGGGGCAAGAGCTAGCACTTCATTTAATACCTTAGTTACATCCTTTTCTGTTACCCTAATTCACCTACTCCCAAGGAGAGAAACCAGCATGGTAGCATGGGGGCCGGTGGCAGCTGGGTGACTATTCCCCATTCCAGAGGTCACTCACCCTACAAGATGTACCCAGAAGGACTCAGGAGCCATTCAGGAAGACAATCGGTGGAGACAGGAGTGACACACCAAACCAAAGACTGTGAGCCAAAAGAGGAAGCACAGGAGAATGAGAGCGGAGACCACCCATGGGAAGAGCGCTGCAAAAGGGGGCATAGGGCCTGCCCCACGTTGGGTGCCAGCTGCGGCCACTCCTCCATTTGCCTGGGCACTGGTCCTCCGTTTGCACGGGCACCGCAGCCACTCCCCCGCTCCCATGGGCACTGCGGCCTCTCCTCTGCTCACCCAGTGCTGCCTCTGATCATCGCTACTTCTGCCTGGTCCCAGACTCTAGGGCTGGTGAGGAAACTGTGTCAGCGGAGCTGCATTCAGACACAGGAGACCCAGTTTGGTGATGCAGATCCACTTTATTGCAGAAGGGCACAAGCTTATATAGGAGTAGGGGTCCAATCAAGAAGTTACAGCTCAGATTCTTTGGTGGAGCTGTGTCCTATTCCAACATTGCAAGTCAGACACCTTATTAGCATAATAGGTTTCAGATTACTTAGGTTTTGGTTCCCTGTATGGAGCTTGGATTCCTGGAAACCATGTCACCCTGGCTGTTGCAATATCTAAGCACTGCAGTTTGGAATCTCAAGGGCAGTGATTAGGGAGTGGCGAGCTCTAGGCATCAGTCTCATGATCTTCCAGGGGGAGCAAATGTCACAAGGTGTTCCTTGTGGCTCTAGTGGTCAGGCCGTTGCCTTGGGCCTGTTGTATGGCTGTCATTAGTACTTTTACTTTAAGCTCAAGCCTATCTTCCACAGGGGGGAACCCTCAGCATTCTCCTGGGGAGATGAACAACAACAGACCTTTGACAACCTGAAACTGGCCCTCACTTCTGCACCAGCCATAGCCCTGCCAGACGTCTCAAGGCCCTTCTACCTTTATGTAGATGAATGGCTAGGTGTAGCAAAGGGAGTACTTTCTCAGACTTTGGGCCCCTGGAAGAGACCAGTGGCCTACCTCTCAAAGAAATTAGACTCAGTAGTGACCGGATGGCAAGCCTGCCTGAAGATTATAGTGGCCACTGCAGTCCTAGTTAAGGATGCTGACAAGCTCACCTTGGGGCAACAACTGATTGTGACTACCTTCCATGCTACTGAAGGGGTACTCAGGGCCCCACCTGATTGCTGGCTCACAAATGCAAGAGAGACTCATTGCCAGTCCCTCCTACTAGATGTGCCTCGCCTGACATATATGGCGACCAGTGCCTTAAACCCTGCATTCCTGCTCCCTGAGACTGAGTCTGAGACAGCTGTGCATCATGACTGCTCTGAACTGATGCAACATGTCCAGGGAAGCCAACCTGAACTCATTGACATACCATAGAAGAGCCCTGACTTGGTGATGTTCACAGATGGGAATAGTTACATAAAAGATGGAGTCAGGTATGCAGGGGCGGCGGTAGTCACCCAGGAGGATGTCCTATGGGCAGAAGCCCTTACCAAAGGAACCTCTGCACAAAAAGCCGAACTGATAGCCTTGATTCAGGTGCTAAGACTGGGAGATGGTAAGGCTGTCAACATTTACACTGACAGTAGGTATGCTTTTGCCACTATTCACGTACATGGAGCCATCTATCGAGAAAGAGGCCTCATGATATCAGAAGGAAAGTCTATCAAAAACAAACAAGAGATCACTGATTTGTTAAGAGTCATATGGATGCCCAAAAGACTGGCAGTTATTCACTGCCCAGGACACCAAAAGAATAACACTCCTGAGGCCTGAGGGAATCAAAAGGCAGATCGAGTTGCCAAGGAAGTAGCAGAATCCCCTTCCAAACCTGCGCTCCTAGCCCTGCCAAATTCTGTTACCTGAAAAGCCTTCATGCACAGAAGATGACACATATTTCCAGACAATTCCAAATGGGCATGTCTCCTCAGGATGGAGACTCACTCCAGATGGCAAGGTCATCTTCCCCGCCACCTGGGGGAAATGCTAGTTCACCAGCTTCATGAAGGAACCCATGTGGGAAAAGAAAAGATCAGGTTATTACTAACCAGATGCTTCCAGTTTCCTTCCTCAACAGCTACTATACAGGACATCACCTCCAGATGTATGGCATGCCAGATGACTAATGCCTACTCAAAAAATGATAAATCCTCAGGAAAACGTGAAAGAAGGACTACCCCTGGAGTCCACTAGGAAGTAGACTTCACTGAAGTAAAGCTGGGCCAGTTTGGATATAAATATTTACTGGTTTTTGTAGACACTTTTTCAGGATGGGTAGAAGCCTTTCCCACCAAAAAGGAAACGGTGACCACAGTTGCCAAGAAAATATTGGATGAACTCATCCCCAGGTTTGGTGTACCCTTAGTGTTGGGGTCTGACAATGGACCAGTATTCATCTCTCAGGTAATACAGGCCTTAGCAAAGGTCCTGGGGACAAATTGGAAACTACATTGTGCATAACATCCCCAGAGTTCAGGACAGGTAGAGAGGATGAATCGGACCATTAAGGAGACCTTGGCTAAATTAACCCTAGAATCTGGTGCAGACTGGGTGACTTTCCTGCCTTTTGCCCTCCTTGGGGTTAGAAATGCCCCCTATATCCAGGGAATAACTCCTTTTGAGGTCCTTTTTGGAAGACCCCCTCCCCTGATCCCAAGATTAAAGTCAGAACCGTTGGCTGAAATATCTAATCATGAAATCCTCCAGTCTATTAGGGCATTACAGGCTGTACAGGAGCACCTCCACCCCCGATCCGGCATGTGCATGAACTGCCGCCAGCTACTCCACATCCTTACCAACCTGGAGACATTGTCTGGATAAAGTGACATCAGAAGGAGACACTGGCCCTTCGGTGGAAAGGACCATTCACTGTGATCCTGATGACTCCCACGGCAGTGAAGGTGGACAGACTGCACACTTGGATTCATCATTTACACGTCAAGCCTGCCCAGATCGACCAGAAGAGATGGAAGGTCAACCCCATCCAGAAGACCCCCTAAAACTTCGACTGGTAAAAGACAGCCCATCTGCTACTCCCCCACTGTAATTATGACTCTGTTCTTCTTAACTCTACCCCTTGGGACTAATCCCCAGGGAGTTTACCAATCCCAGACTTACATCTGGAGATTATCTGATACACAAACAGAAAAAACTGTTATGGAAGTAACACTTCCTAACCCTCAGGTTGCTCCCTGATTTAAAACTGATCTGTGTTCCTTATGGTCGACACTGGGTTCCCTAAAACAATTGGTAGCCCACAGTGTCTATGGGGGATCATTTGGGGGATCAGTAGCCATAGCAATGTCAGGAGCATCTGGACAAACATCCCTTCTTGCTACTAGATGCAGAGCTAGCAGCATAAGTGCAGAAAAGGCCTTGGGAATAGCCTTCTATGCATGCCCGGCACACACTGGGACTTATTGTGATGATGAGGGAAGTTATTTTTGTGCCCACTGGGGATGTGAAACTTGGGCCCCAATGTTTCTTAAACAAGATCCATACCTTAGTATCAAATTGGAAAAAAATAAGTCTTGCTCAGTTCCCAGGACCTACAACCCACTTACTATAACCCTAAAAAGGTGGGATGTTTTTGCAGTAGACCAAAAATGGGACATGGGCCACACATGGGGACTAAGAGCCCATGTATCTGGTATGGACCCTGGAACCCTATTCACAATTCAAAGAGTCCCAAAAACCATACCACCTCAACCCATAGGGCCTTTGGCAGAGCTTAAGCCAGATTTCCCTCCTCCCCCTTTGAGGACCCTGGCTCAAACACATTCCCAACTACAAGGCCAATACTTTGAAGGATAAAGACTTCCCTCCCCTTCTAGAAGGGGATCCTCTTATAAATACTATAAAGTCCACTTTTCAATATTTGAATAACATATGCCCTGAGATGACCAGGGATTGTTGGCTCTGCCTGGATCCCTGACCACCCTATTACATAGGTTTTGCCCTTACTGTAACAAGAGAAGAGTACCCATGAATGATACTGCCTCATGCCCCTGGGAAACCACTTTCACCCTAGGAGATCTACAGGGATAAGGGACTTGCTTCATGTCAGATGAGTATCCCTTAGCCACCTCTCCTTACCTTGGAATATGTAATCAGTCCTATACCCTACCCGAGGATACCTGGCCTACAGGAGATACTCAACTACTTGCTACCCCCTGATCTACTTTGTTTGTTTGTTCCTCTGGCTTAACCCCTTGCCTACATCCCAGTTACTTCATGGGAAGATAAGAATTTTGTGTCCTGGTACATGTCATGCCCCAGGTATATTACTATGGGGGAGATGTGGGTAGGCACCATATGGGCCTCTCCTGGCCTTGCAGGGCAGCAGCTACCACCATTCCAGTCCCCTTCCTCGTGGGGACAGGGATAGCTGGGTCTGACACCATTGGGATGGTGGCCTGGGTCACAAGTGACTGGAACTTAAGGATCTTGAGTGAACAAGTTGATAAAGATATTAGGAGATTGCATGCCACTGCTTCCTATTTAGAGCAACAAGTAGACTTGACTTACTTTTTCTTAAAGAAGGCGGACTCTGTATGGCTCTAGGAGAAACATGTTGTTTTTATGCCAAACAAGTGTGGTTAAGGACACCCTGGCTCAGGTTAAACAGAGTCTTTTAGAACGGGAAGAGCTTAGAAAGGGTTCCCAGAACTGGTTCGAGTTCCTCTTCTCCTGGTCACCATGGCTTACCACTCCTATCACTGCTCTGGTAGGTCCCCTCTTAATTCTTTTGGCTCTGTTGACTTTTGGATCCTGTATCCTTAATGCTCTAGTCAAGTTTCTCAAGCAACGAATTTCAGCTGTCCAACTTATGGTCATGAAACCTACTATAACCCCTTAGAAAACACAGATGAATCAATGATTTGATTCACAAAGCTTTCCAAAACAAAAGGGGGGAATGAAGGAAGGTTACCCCCCCCACCCCCCACCGCCTGTCAAGCAGAACAAAAACATTTCTTGGAACATTCTGTGGTCCAAGGCAGAGGAGGAAGAGTGTTCTGCCTCAATGCAGGTAGCCAATGGCTACAAAGGTTATGGGTTCTGGGAATCCCCTTCGATTGTTCAAATGCTTTCCTGGTACTTCTGCTTTTTGTTACTATAGAAATTCCCTGATTTGTGGTTTTTGTGGTTTCTATGCTTAAAAGCCCTGCATTTTCACAGCTCAGGGTCGCAGTACAGCTCCCAAGACTGTCTGTGTCCCCAGACGTTTGGCTTCAATAAAGCACTGTGTTTTTACTAAGACTCAGTGTCCGAGTGGTCAATTCAGGGAATTCTATGGACCCCCAAACACAAAAAAATTACAAGTCACAGACTGGGCTGAAACACACATCTACTAAAAAGTTTATATGCAGAATATATAAAGACAGTTCACTAGTAAATGACATGACAATATTTCAATTCAGAAGTGAACATATGTATAATCACATATCTTAATCCCAGTGCTGGGCATGGGCAACAGAAACAGGAGGATCAAGAATTCCAGTGACAGGCTGTATATAGTGTGAATCTGGGGGTCCAAGGATGAAGAGGAGGGGGAGGAGGGGGAGGAGGAGGAGGAGGAGAATGAATGCAAGTATGGTTTTGATCCCCAGTACTCCATAAATAAGGTGTGGTGGTGCACTCCTGTAATCCTAGCACTTGGAAGTTGGAGGCAAGATAGTCAGGAGTTTGAGTGTAGTCTGAGGTAAGCCTGGATTATAAGACTGTCTCCAAGCAAGAAAACAACAGCAACAACAACAAAAAGCCCCTTCACATAGATAGAGAAACAGGCTTTCTAGGCAACCAGGACCTAACCAGAGAGGGCTGACAAGAGCACCCCCAGCCTCCCTGTCACCTGGGAGTCAAGGCAGCCTGAGTACTGTTGCATCTCAGTGTGTGGTACTAATGGGTCCCATATACCTCACATGTCACATTCCATAGGTCACATATTAACCCAGTCATTGTTCTACAAAAGCCTCTATCAGACTGTTTATCCAAAAATGTGCTGTAGACTTTCCAAGCACTCTGCCCTCCCTCCAACACCTTTTGCCCAAATCACAGGGCAAATATGATCTTCCAACTTAATCTGGTAATGTAAAAAGACTTAACCTACTTTCTTGTGGTGTAATGCCTCTCCTTCTCCACCTCCTCCCTGGGGTTCTGTATTAGCTACTTTTTGGTTGGATGCTATGATAAAACACCATGACCTTGACAACTTATGGAAGGAAGAATTTATTTGACTTATGGTTCCAGAGGGACAAGAGTCCATCATGGCATGAGGCATGGGGCAGAAAGCTAAGCACTCACATCAAGTAGGCACAGGATGCAGAGCAAGACAGACTGGAAGTAGGCAAGGCTATGAACTCAAATCTCACCTTCCAGTGACGTGTCCTCTAGCAAGGCCACACCTCCTAAAGGTTCCATGTAGGTTCCCTATAGCCATGAACTGGGGACCAAGTGTCCAAATAATTGGAGCCTATGGGGGATACTCACTTAAACCATCACAGGGCCTTAGAAGCAGACACTTTGCTTTGTCTTGGGGGAGGGCACTAAAGCTTTACTTTTGATCCTTCCCCGATGCTGTTGGCCTTAATAAACCTCTTGCCTAAAGGATGATTCTACTCAGCATCCTCCCTCCCTCCCTCTCTCTCCTCTCCTTCCCTAAAACCTAACATCAATTAGTTGGCTTTGAGTCATAACAACAAAACACCTGACAAAGGCTACTGATAAAGAAAGGTTTGTTTTGACTTATAGTTCTGGGGACTGAAGTCCAAGATTGATTTGGGTTCTGCAGAGAATAATGCATCATGATGGGAGTGAGTGCTCATATAACAAACCAGGAAAAAATGGAAAGACGAGAATCCCACAACCCCTTTCAAAGTCAAGCACCGATGTCCTAAAGGTCTTCCATAAATACCTTCCTCTTGTCTCAAAAGTCTATGGAACCTCCAAATAGCCTCACTTTGGAGACCAAACATTTGCACACGAACCATCTGAGGGACTCTCATTCATATGCTAGTAGGGAGCAACTCTAACTCCTACATGCTACTGGTGGTAATGCGTCAGGCTACACAGACTGCAGAGTTTGATGGTTACCTAAAATGATGAACATACATACCCAGTCACCTCTCTCCCAGATACTAACTGAAGAGAAATGAAATGACGTCTATATGTAAAGCCTTTTGTGAACAATTACTTTATTCCTAGACACTCAAAACTAAAATCCATATAGTTGTCTATCAACTGGAAAATAGATGAATAGCAGATTGTAATATTGATAACAGAAAATCAATCATCAATAAACAGAATAAGCTACTAATCATGCCACAATATAGATGAATATCTTCATTTGAAACTCTGCTGTGGTGATAAGACACTGACCTAAACTGACTTGAGGAGGAAAGGGTTTATTTGGCTCACATAAGGATCACAGTCCATCATTGAGGGAAGCCAAGGCAGGAGCCTGGAGGCAGGAGCTGAAGCAGAGACCATGGAGGAATGCTCCCTATTGCCTTGCTTCCCCCTGGCTTGCTCAGCCTGGCTTCTTAACCAGCCCAGGCCCACTTGCCCAGGGATGGTATTGCCCAGCAGTGGACTGGGCCCTTCTACATTAACTAGTAATCGTGAAAATACCCCATAGCTATCCCTCTGGGCCAGTCTGAGGGAGGAAATTCCTCAACTGAGGGTCTTTCTTCCCAGTTGACTCTAGTTGAAATTAGCTAACCAGCACAATACCTCTCAAAACCATGGTGCTGAGAGAGGCCAGGCCCAGAGGTTATACATGTCATGATTCTAGTCTTATGATGTTTGGGGGAAACAACAACAACAACAACTTGTAAAGGCAGAAAATAGATCAACGGTTGCTATTGGTGGAGTGAGGGGACTGATTACAAAGGCGCATACACAAACACTGATCACAAGGGGGTCATATGTGAACACTTTGGTCACAAGGAGAGCATATTATTACCATGATGTTTGTATCAAATAAAAACAACTCTTGAATCTGAAAAAAGGGAAACAATTAAAAAAAAAAATTTGTTTCTTGAGAGGAAGTCTCACTATGTAGTCCAAGATGGTTTTGAACTTGTAATCCTCTTGCTTCAGTCTGCGAGTGCCGGGATTACAGGTATGTGCCATCAATGCCTTGCTTTCTTTTTCTCTTTCTCTCTTTCTCTCTTTCTCTTTTTGTATGTGTGTGTGTGTCTGTCTGTCTGTCTGTCTGTGCAGATGCATACATCTGTGTACACACATGCAGAGGCCAGAGGAGGACCTCGTATGTCTTGCTTTACTCCCTCCCTCCCTCCCTTCCATGTATGTATATGATGGTTAGCTTTAGTTGTCAACCTGACACAACCTAGAATTCACCTGGGAAGAGAGTCTGAATAAGGAACTGTCTACAATGGGTTGGTTTGTGGGTATGCCTGTGGGTGATTGTCTTAATTAAGTCAATTGATGTGGGAAGACCCAGCCCACTATGGGTGGCATCATTCCCTAGGCAGGGGGTTCTGAACTGTGTAAGAGTGGAGAAACAGCTGAGCAAAAGCAAGCAAGTGAACATGTGGGCATTCATTTCTCTCTGTGATGTGACTAGCCATTTGAAGTTCCTGCTTGACTTTTCCTACACTGATGAACTACAACCTGGAATTGTAAGGTGAAATAAACCCCTTTCTCCCTTAAGTTGCTTTTTGTCAAGTATGTTACCACAGCAACAGAGAAGAAGCTAGAACAGTGTGTGAATGTGGTATATGTGTATATGATCCACATGCACATGAGTGTGCAGATACATGTGCCCACACACGTGCATGCTGAGGCCAGAGGAGGATGTCAGGTCTCCTGCTCTATCACTTTCTACCTTATTCCTTTGATACAGGGCCTTTTTGAGCCTGGAGCTAAGCTGGTGGCTAGCAAACCCTAAGCAAGTCTTCTGTCTCTGTCCCTATAGCACTGGCATGGCAGGCCTGGCTTTTTACATAGGTTGTGGATATCCGAACTCCGGTCCTTATGATTGTACAGCAAGTGCTCTGACTCACTAAGCCACCTCTTCAGCCCCCATGCCTAGCATTTTATAAGTTGGGTTTGTTTTCTTTTGTGGTACAGGTGATTGAACCCAGGGCCTTTTGTGTGTGCTGAGAAAGTAACACTAAGTTCTATCCTGGACTCTTTTAATTGTATGTTGAGAAAGAGAGCTCTCTAAATTGCCTAGACTAACCTCTGTCCATGTAAAACACAGGTCTTGCTTCAGTGAGAATAAGAGCTAGTTTATTCTAAGTTAAATATGACTGACCATGACCTGGGAACAGATTTAAATTGCCTTGAATGGTATGTTCTATCATAGAAGAGATAGCACAGGCTTTTATGGTCACAGAACAAAAGAAATCTACAGATCAAAGCATTTACCAGAAACACTGGGGACATTAGGTAAACAGGTTTGAGCAAAGAGAGGAAATCTCTGCTGTAGTGTGGTGGTTTGAATGAGAAGGCCCCCATAGGCCCTCTATTTGGTTCTCAGTTTATGGAACTGTTTGTGGAGGATCATGGAACTTTTAGGAGGTGTGGTCATGTCAGAGCAAGCACGTCACTGGGGGCAGGCTTTGAAAGCGTATAGCCTTGCCCACTTCCAGCCTGTTGCTCCCTGCTTCCTGTGCCTGCTTCAAGATGTGAGTGCTTAGCTTTCTGCTCCAACAACCTCTGCCACCATGCTTCCCCTGCCATTATGGACTCTAACCCTCTGAACCATAAGCCAAATAAACTCTCTCTTCTACAAGTTGTCTTTGTTAAAGTGTCTTATCACACCAACAGAAAAGTAACTAATATATAGAGGTATCAGATGTTTGGGTTGGTAGAAGGTAGCACTCTTCTAAGTTAATATGTTCTAAAGATTTTACCTGATAGTCAACAGGATGTTAGTTGAGATACAGAGATGGGAGATAAATGGCTATCAAGAGAACTGAAGAGAGCCCAAGATAAACCTTGGCTTATCTGCACCATTCCAACTCTACATAATCATGAAGTTATATCAACAGATGTGGCTGTTCAGGGAGCTTCGGTTCATACCTTGAATTTGCCTGCTTTCTTCAGCCTATCAAGTTGATGATATTGTTTGAGAGCATTATTGCTAGAAGAGGGAAATGGGCATTTATGTTAAGGAGGATGCTCCATCCCTAATATCTCCGAGTGTCTCAAAATGGACAGATGGAAAGTTTTTTTTGTTTTTTTGTTTTTTTTTCCCATAAAATAAGCAAACCAAGCTAGAGAGAAGCCAGTTGGGTATGGGAAGGTGGGATGAGGCCAGCTTCTCAAGTGGGTCTTTTAAAAATTTTTTATGCTTCATTTATATATTATATATTTATGCATTTTACATATCTATATATTCAAGTATGTTATCAATATACTGGGCACACATGATGCACACATAGAGGTCAGAGGACAACTTTCAGGAGTCAGTTTTCTCCTTCCACTGTGGGTTCTGGGGATTAAACTCAGATCATCAGGTTTTCATGATGAGTGCTTTCAACCCACTAGACTCTCATAGGTCCTCATGTGGGTCCTTTAAGGAAGGGTGGTTTACTGATAAAGGCTGAAATGAAGGTAGAGCAAACTGTAGGAGTCTGCTGGGAGCTGGAGGTGGGGGTGGAGTTTAGTTTGAGTTCAGTTAAGAGCATTTGTTCTAACGTGTGTGTGTGTGCGCGTGTGTGTGTGTGTGTGTGTGTGTGTGTGTGTGTGTGTAATATGTGAATGTACACAGGACTGACTCCAAGACACCACACAGTTCAAATGATCATTTATGAGGCAAAGAAGCAAAGAATGGTAATTACAGGACAGTGAGATGGCTCAGTGGGTAAATGTGCCTGCCATCAAGTTTGACAACCTGTGTTCAACCCTGGAATGCACACAGTGGAAGGCGAGTACCGATCTCCACAATAAAAAGATAAATGTAGTAAAAAATAAAACTATAATGGTAATTGGGAAGGTGAGTTTGGCCTTGTGCTAGGTAAACAAGAGTCTTATCTGAGTGTTCAGGAGAAGGGTTCTTGGCAATAAGATGTTTCCAAAAACTTAAAAGGGTGAGAAATTTCTCAATGATCACTACTATCTAGGAGTTCAGGGTTTAAGCAAAGTTGAGCACCTCTTTGCACAACTTTTGCTATTTGCCAAAGTTCAGTTGTAGCCAGACCTGGTGGCAATGGACTTGTAGCCCCAGTGCTTGAGGCAGAGGCAAGAGGATTAGGAATTCAAGGCTTGCATGGGCAACTTAGTGAGCCCCTTTCTCAAAAAGAAAAAGACTCAGTAATCCAGTATTTTCCTAGCCTGGATGGAGCTCTGAGTTATGTTTCCAGCAAAATACACACACACACACACACACACACACACACACACACACACACACCGCGCGCACACCACTTTCATATATATATGCAAATACAAAGTGCATTTTTGTGTGTAATCTTATTTTAATAAACCCGACCCTTTGTTCCTTCTCCTTCCTTCCTTTTTCCCT
>NW_008359625.1:3869074-3903840 GCF_000622305.1 Nannospalax galili | reverse complement strand
TTTCTTTCTTTCTTTCTTTCTTTCTTTCTTTCTTTCTTTCTTTCTTTCTTTCTTTCTTTCTTTCTTTCTTTCTTTCTTTCTTTCTTTCTTTCTTTCTTTCTTTCTTTCTTTCTTTCTTTCTTTCTTTCTTTCTTTCTTTCTTTCTTTCTTTCTTTCTTTCTTTCTTTCTTTCTTTCTTTCTTTCTTTCTTTCTTTCTTTCTTTCTTTCTTTCTTTCTTTCTTTCTTTCTTTCTTTCTTTCTTTCTTTCTTTCTTTCTTTCTTTCTTTCTTTCTTTCTTTCTTTCTTTCTTTCTTTCTTTCTTTCTTTCTTTCTTTCTTTCTTTCTTTCTTTCTTTCTTTCTTTCTCAGTGTCTCAGACTGTAATCCAGGCTGACCTAGAACTCTACAGGTCAGGGTTGCCTTGAACTTCCAGGAATCTACCTGCCTCTATGTCTTTTGTGCTGAGATTACAGGTGTGTGGGCCTACAAACCTAACCTGATTTTATTTTATTTGTTACATTTATTTATTTATTTTGTGTATATGTGCAGGTGTGTATGTATGGGTGTGTGTGTACCGGGGTGCACATGTGGAGATCAGAGGACAACTTTTAAAAAAAATTATTTTTAATATTTTTAATTAATTAATTTTTATTTTTTTATTGAACTTTAAAAAATTTTCATACCTTTCCCACTCAAATCCAGACCCCCTTCCCTATCCCCCCACCAAACCCTATGCACTCTGCCATGCATGCTGAGTCCTATTCATTCAGGTGTTTGTACCCAAATGTCCTTCAGTGTAAATGTGTCCACTGGAGTCCTGTCAGCCCAACCAGTGGTTGTGTGTAAGTCATACTCTCCCTCACCCAGCAAGCAATCAGTCTCAAATAGTTCTCAATCTAGTTCTGACCGGCTACCTATTTCTCCCCCTTGGGCCCTTGTTTAATTGTGCTGACATGGGTTGCCTGTTTGATAACACCACTGCCGCAGGCTCACATGAGTAAGCCTCCAGTGGCCTGGAAACCTTGACTTCCTTATGGTCATGAACCAACCCCAGATCTTACAATCTTTCTGTCTCCTCTTCTGCAATGGTCCCTGAGCTGTGGGTGGGTGAGGTTCCATATAGGAGTCCCATCCTCTAAAGTCTCTTATTCTCCAAAAACCTGTCCAGTTGTGGCCTTCTGTGTGTATCACACTCTGATGTACATGGAAGCCTCACTGGTAAGAGTTGAGGGGTGCATTAGCTCTCTCTCTACCCCTTATTCTGCTATGTTCCACGAGCCTTGCTTGTAGAGATTCTACTGTAGATGTGTCTCCTAGTACTGGGCATCTCCCAGGTGTATGTTCTCTGTGCCTGACCAGATGTGCAACTCTGCAGTAGCCTCCACCTGTTGCAAAAAGAAACGTCTGTGATGAGTGCTATATGGTATGTTTGTCACTTTAAGGGAGGTGTCTTCTATCTGGCACTGTGTTCCCTACCAAGCAGCTCCTAGGTGTACATATGTGTTAATGTTCAGACACTTTATGTGCAATTCTCATAGGGTTTCTAGGGCAACACTTTTACCTCTAGGTTTCCTAGCCCCCCAAGATTCACTCATCTCTACTCTTTTTTCTCCCATCTGGCCTCCTCCCTCCCTCCCTTCCTAGTCACAGTGCCCCACAAAAGGAAAGATGGTGGGCGTTGGGAAGACAGCTTTTGAGTCAGTTGCGCCTTTCACCTTGTTGAGGCAAGGTCTTTCTTGTTTCTGTTGCTCTGTGTACTCCAGGCTAGCCAGCTAGTGAGCTTCAGGGCATTTCTCCTGTCGCTACCTCTCATCTCACCCTGAGAGTACTGAGATTACAGAGGTGTGCTTCCAAATCTGCTTACCTACATGGGTTCTGGTGGCTGAACTGAGATTGTCAGGCTTGCGTGACAATCACTTTTACCTGCTGAACCATCTTGCTGGCCTTAGATTATCTTTTTAAGATGATGGAAATGTTTTAAATTTATAGTGATGGTCACACAACTTTGAAGATGTTTTAAAAACATTAGAGAGGTAAACTTAATTGTTTTTGCCAATTGTGTCTCGAGAAGTTATTAATTAGCCAGGCCTGGTGATGCATGGCTTTAATCCCAGTGCTGGAGAGGCAGAGGCAGGCGATCTGTGAGATCGAAGTCAGCCTGGTCTACATACTGAGTTCCAGGCTAGCTGGACTACAGGGAGACCCTGTCTAAAAAAAGAGGGTATTAATTAAAAATTTAAGGGACTAGCGAGATGGCACAGCAGTTAAAAGCACTGGATGCTCTTGCAGAGGACCCAGGTTCAGTTCCTAGCACCCATATGGTAGCTAACAACCATCTGTAACCCCAGTTCCAGGGACTCTGAGGACCCCTTCTGACCTCCACAGGTGTTGTTCACACATGGTACACGTGCACATGGTTCAGGCAAAACATTCATCACATAAAAATAAATAAATGAATAAAATGTTTTAAATAAAAATAAAATAAGCATGTAATTACAAAAGCCTCAAACTAGGAATTAGGGTAGCTCATTTTTGAGAACCCCTCCTTGCTTCAGAAAGCTTACTCTACCTCTCGATAAACTTTGCTTGTTTTCTCTTCTGAAAAATATCAAACAAAACCCTCAGATTATGAAAGAAAAGAGAGATAGACATACAGAGGTGGTTTCACTGTGGGCTGACGAACTTTCAACTTTGTGCATCTCTGCTTACATAATGTCTGTCCACATTCCCAAGAGGAGTCTCATCAAGTCCAATGGTTTCCTAAAAACTGCAAAAATTTGATAGCAATATTTCAGACCACATTCTCTTTCTGCTCTATCTTCCTGTGTTTGTGGCACTGGCATGGTCATGGCACTGTTGGAATTAGGCAGAAGTGGAGGTGGACTGGGGCTTCACTTAGAGTAGACTTAGTGGGCAGCTGGGAACAGGACTCAGAGGGTGAAAGGGGCAGCCTCACAAGCCTGACAACCCAAATCTGATTCCCAGAACTCATGTAAAAAGCCGGGTGTAGTGACACGCATTAGCAATTCCAGCACTCTTGTGGAGAGATGGGAGGTGGAGACAGGAGAACCGCCCAGCTCACGGGCCAGCTTAACTCAGAGCATGTAGCACAGCAGCAGAAGCAATAGGAGAGACCATGCCTCAACAAAGCAGAAGGTGAGAACCAGCTCCTGAAAGGTGACATAACATGTGGGTGTATACACACACACACACACACACACACACACACACACACACAAATAAATAATAATAATAGATTGATTTAGAAGAATATATTCACATCGGTCTTAGATAGTTCCACAGCTACCACTCACCCACTCCACCAACACTTGTAGAAATGAGTTTCAGCACTTCTGTATGTTAGGTTTTGGGGGACTCAGAATACAGGAATAATAGGAGAGAAAGGAAAGAGACCATACCAGACCTCAGATGAGACTAAGTTTATTGAAGCTCCTCAGGGAGGGGACAGCAGACAGCAGCCTACCTGCAGACATTCTGGAATTGACTGCTGCCCTGGGGAAGGGGCCATTGGGATTTATATAGGATATAGCTGTGGCTGACTGACTATATGATCAGCAGCACTCTTGAGAAGTTTATGGCCTTCTTCTTCCTGGCACTGTTTGCTCTGGTTTATCTTGATTGGCAGAGAGTTTATGAATAGGAACTGCATGCAGGTAGGAGAGACAAGATCTGAAATGTATGGAGCCAGATGCTAGTAATTGCTCCATGTATCCAACATGCATTATATATTATATACATGCAACATACATTTTATATTATAAATTATGGGCAAGGCCAGATATATAGCTCAGTGCCAGAACCTTTATATAGCTTATATGAGACCCTGGTTTGATCCCCAGCACAATAAAATAAAACAAGGTTGATAATTTGGTTCTCTTTTCAAGGCTATTAATAAAATAAAAATAAATCGATAAATTATGCTATTAAAAAGATTATTTTTCTTCTCAATTAAAAATCTATATTGGGGGATGGAGAGATGGCTCAGTGATTAAGAGCACTGGCTGCTCTTGCAGGGGACCTGGGTTTCATTCCTAGCTCCCACATGGTGGATAACAACTGTCTGTAACTCCAGTTCTAAGGGATCCAATGACCACTTCTGGTCTCCACAGGCATTGCACATATGAATGCACTTACATAAATGCAGGCAAAAACACCCATACATGGAAAACAAAGAATAAATAAATTAAAAATTTATATTATAAAAATATTATATAAAGAAGTAATTGAAGAGTGAGTGTACAGTCATGTATTCTGAAGATCTTCTGCTATCTGGGAAATTTGAGAAGAAATCATTTTATTTTTGAATCCAGTAAGTCTTTGTTTAAAAAAATTTATTATTTTCATTTTATATGTATGAGTATATTGTCTGCATGTATGTAAGTGCACCCATGTTGTGCAATGCCCGTGGAGATCAAAAGAAGGCATTGGATCCCTTGGAACTAGAGTTATGGATAGTTCTTAGCCACCATGTGAGTGCTGGGCACCAAACTTGGTTTATTTTTGAATCCAGTAAGTCTTTGTTTAAAAAAATTTATTATTTTCATTTTATATGTATGAGTATATTGTCTGCATGTATGTAAGTGCACCCATGTTGTGCAATGCCCGTGGAGATCAAAAGAAGGCATTGGATCCCTTGGAACTAGAGTTATGGATAGTTCTTAGCCACCATGTGAGTGCTGGGCACCAAACTTGGGTCCTCTGCAAGAGAAGCCAGTGTTCTTAACTGCTGAGCCATCTCTCTAGCCCCACCTGTCCATTCCATTTTATTTTTATCCCTCCCTTCCTTTCTTCCCTTCTGTTCTAGGACTGAATCCAGGGCCTTGGGAGTTGATTCTCTCCTTTCACCACATGGGCCCCAGGGATGGAACTCAGGTCATTAGGTTTGGCTGCTTGTGCCTTTACCTACTGAGTCATCTCCCAACCTTTGATAATTTCTTGGTAACATAATATACTCCCCACTCCCATAGGTTATTTAGGAAACATAATATACAAAGGTAAGTTTGTTTGCAAAGATTATTTTTAAATAATGTGCCCGCATTTTAGGTGTATTACTTAAGGAGTTTGATTTCTTTTTAAAAATATTTGTATGTGTGTGTGTGTGTGTTTGTGTGTGTGTGTGTGTGTGTGTGTGTGTGTGTGTGTGTGTGTGGTATGTGCACTACAGCATGCATGTGGAAGTCAAAGGACAGACAAATTGCTGGAGCTGGTTTTCTCCTTTCCACAAAGTGGGGCTCAGGGATCAAACTCAGGTCCTGAACCTCTGGGGCAAGTGCCTTTATGTGCTGAGCCCTGCAAAGATGTTTTTATTGTTGCTTTTTTGAGACAAGGTTTAATTTGTAGCCCATGTTGGCTTGGATGGCACTGTGTAACCCAGGTTATTCTTGAATCTAAGGCAGTCCTCTTGCCTCAGCCAAGGGTTGCTCTATAACCTCCACACATGTGACATGTGCCCCTCCCCCACCACACACACAGAGGAAGGAAGGAAGGAAGGTTAGAGCAGACAAAAGCCCCATAGAAAGAAAGAAAGAAAGAAAGAAAGAAAGAAAGAAAGAGGATTATAGAGATTCTTAGAGCTTTGGAAACTCAACAGAACTGATTTTATTTTCTCCTTCTTATTTAATCTCTATTTTCTCAACTTTGTGCAGTGACAATGTAATTACTTTCAAAGACAGACAGATTAATGTTATTAATTTTCACATCTCATTACCAGTTTTATGACTTTATCTTGAAAATAGCAAATATAAAAATCCCAGGAGGCTGGCATCCCTGGGGTTCAGTGCTGGAGCAGTGGTGGAGATGATTTGGCAGTCACAGTTGCCCAAAGAATGACTCCAGAAAGAACAGTCTTAGAAGCAAAAGTTTCCAAAGAATCAAATGCTCTAATAGAAAAACAAGGAGGTACAGAAGTCTATTTGGGAATAGAAAAGACTATATGTAACACATTACATATGAACACTTGAGAAGCAGACAACTGTGGCAAGTGGCCACATTGTCTTCCATCTTTGGGTCTCTTTTACCATGTGGCCTTGACACACTTCCCATGATTAAATTGGGCTGGCTTTCTTCTTCCTGGTAGGTTTCTGACTCATCTGTCAACTTGGTAGCATTGTCTTCAGAACATGGTGGAAGTAATACTTGACTTTCGAGGCTGGACCAGAAAAGGCATTGCATTCATGTCCTTACCAGAATCTTCATCCTTGAAGCCCATAGCTGCTATGTTGGCTCTGAGGCTCAGATTAAAGGCCAGTGCCACCATGACTGGCTGAAAACATTTAATGATTTTTATTTATTTATCTTTATTGTTTGAGTCTTTTATCCTGCATGTAACACCATGTGTCTACAGTGTCAGCAGAGGCCAGTAGAGGGCATCGGATCCTCTAGAACTGGAGTTATGAACAGTTGTGAGCTGCCATGTGGGTGGTGGGAACTAAATTTGGATCCTCTGCAAGAGCAGTCAGTGCTCTTAAATGCTGAGTCATCTCTCTAGACTTTTAAACAATGTTTAAAAAGAGATATAGGTACAATATGGTTAGGCGAAAATACCCCATCCAGCCCTCCGTAATCCAGTTATTTTTTCATGAGCCACGTGGCCTGCTCATTGTGGGGTGTTATTGCTGCCCATAGGCCCAATCAATATTCCCTACCTCATAATTTTTCATGAGCCACTTGGCCTGCTCATTGTGGGGTGTTATTGCTGCCCATAGACCCAATCTATCTTCCCTGCCTCATGGTCTAGGTGGGCCTGACTTTCACTACTTAGCCTGGTTTGGGCTAAAGGGTGAACAGGACCAGGTTCTACCCTGCTGTATCTGATGCTGAAGCCTACTCCCCTGTTCTGATAGACTCTGGGCCAACATCACAGCCTTTTCCTTTTCATCAGCTCCACCTGCCTGCTGAGTGGGTCTTGGGCTGCACAAACAACCTCCACTCCAGCATGCTTTCTTGCTAAGGAGAGGTGTATGCAACTTTCTCTGGGGGAATAAATTCTCACCCCTAGAACAAGCTTCATTTTTTTTAACATTTATTTATTTATTATTTATTTTTGTGTGTGTGAGTGAGTGTAGTGCCTGCATGTGTATAGGTAGGTGCACCTGTGTCATGCAGTGCCCATGGAGGACACATGGGGGTCAGATCCCTTGGAACTGAAGTTATGGATAGTTGTTAGCCACTATGTGGGTTCTGGGATTCAAATCTGGGTCTTCTGCAAGAGCAGCCAATGCTCTTAACCATGGAGCCATCGCTCCAACCCTTAATCATCATATGTAATAATATATATGATTTATGTCTTCTCTGGGCTATTGCTCAGGCTCTGAAGACTTCCAGAAACTCCCTAACACAACATTTAGAGTTCTGTTAATTTTTCCCCTTGTGTTACTAGAAACTTTGAGGAGATCCAATTTGGGTACCATATCTTACTGTGGAAGTTGGGGTTCCCTCTTTGAATTCTTAGTCATGTTAATAAAATACATTAAAAAATAGGCTCAGGGGGCTGGAGAGATGGCTTAGCAGTTAAGAACACTGGCTGTTCTTGCAGAAGACCCAGGTTCAAATCCCAGCACCCATATGGCAGCTAACAACTGTCAGTAACTCCAGTTCCAGGGGATCTGACAGACTCTTCCGTCCTCCACGGGCATTGCATGACATGGGTGCGCTTACCTACATGCAGGAAATACATGCATATACATAAAATAAAAATAATAAATAAAACAGTAAAAAAAAGAAAAAAGAGAGAGACTCAGAGTCAGGCGTGGTGTCATAAGTCTTCAATCCCAGCATTCAAGAAGCAGAGACAAGGGGGTTCAAGGCCAGCCTGGTCTATATGGCAAGTTCCAGGCTAGCTGGGGCTACAGGGAGACCCTGTCTAAAAAAACCAAATCAAACCAAACCAAACCAAACCAAACCAGACCAAACCAAACCAACCAGACTCAGGAGGAAGAGCAAGGACACATTTATTAGCATTTGAGAGAAGACTACAGGACAGGCGTGCTGTAAATCACTGGGAGGAGGGAGATGGAGAAGAGGAAGAGAGAATAACATGCCCTTTGAGTTAGGCTGGTATATTTAGCCATGAAGATGAGCAACAGCCAGATGGCAGTGATGTGGGAATGTTGTGGGGTGTCTTTGAGACTGACGGAGACTTTCTCAGCTTTGATGTGCTTAGCTTGAGAGGCTAGGGTCTCAGAAACTCAAAAGCCACCAAAGCCACCAAAGCCACCTCAAACCAGAGGCTTTCAGGTTCTTATCTTGTGAATTTGAAGAATGAAATCCATGAACCACAGAGGGTGAGTTTTAGAAAAAAGTATCTTATTATGGGGAGCTTAGGATAGAGAAATAAGGCAGAGTTTCTGTACAGCAGGATAGATCCCTGGGGATGGGATTCCATTGAGCTTCACTTCTTGGTGTTAGGAAATTAGGAGTTTTAACTCTTTCCCAGGTAAATGTTAAGATTAGAAGTTGAAAGTGTTGCTGGTAGGAAAGAAAAGCAACCAACTTCAAAGAATCCATACTGGCCATTATTAGTACACGAGGGGTGACCACTGACCAGTGGGAGTCTACCATAGCCACAAGGGCCAAAGAGTAAGGGGGCTTAAGTACTCTTGTGAAGGCACAGAGCCATGGGGGTTGGGGAGAGAAATTTCAAGGCCTGTGTTCTTTTCCCAGATAGATAAGGGTCTCAGGATGGCTTGTTTGCAGAGCCTTATGGTTGGGATTTATGGGGGACCTGGGCATGCTTGTTTGCAAAGCAAGGATTGCTTTATGGTTTTTGGGTTATGTTAGGGTTCAGATCTACAGCAACCCCCTCCCCAGTGCAAAAAGGCCTCATGGTTTTGCAGGCCCTCTAGAATTACAGGGACTGAGTTAATGAGCACCCTGACCACCTGCAGACAAGATAAACAGACTCTCTACACTTTTGACCCAAGACCCGATTACTTCAAAGAGCTGTCTCAGCACAGCCTGTTTCCCCTTTGATAATCTTAGACTATAAACAGACCCCTTATCCCATGACCCAGATCCTGACTGACAGAAGGGGATCGAAGGGGGTGGTTTGACAGAGGCTTTCCTCTCCCGATAAACCCTGGACTCTCTCTCCTGCCTAATCTGTTTTAAGAAATATCTTTCTGCCTTCTACATCCCCCAAAACCTCCTATAAAAGCCCCCAGCCAACAGTCTGTAAACCATTAGCTCCTCGATCCCAAACTGGGTACTGTCCCATTGCATTTTCCCTGCCAATAAACTCTATCCCACTGGAGTTCTTGTCTGTGTCTTGGTGCTTTCTCCTGACAAGGTCATGGGATAAGGGGGTCTACACACTGTGAAACATAATGGGGAAATAGCTTGTACTGAGACAATTCCTACATCAGTGGGTCCACAGTGCAGGGGCCTGTTTGCCTTATAAGATTATCAAAGGGGAAGCAGGCTGTGCTGAAACGGCTCTTTGCAGTAATTGGGTCTTGGGTCAAAGGTGTAGAGAGTCTGTTTATCTTGTCTGCAGATGGTCAGGGTGCGCATTAACTCAGTTCCTGTAATTCCAGAGGGCTTGCAAAACTGTGAGGCCCTGTTGCATTGGGGAGGGGGTTGCTGTAGATCCAAACCCTAACAGGTTAAGTGAGGCCTCCCTTTAATCTGGAGTTAATAAGGATTTAGTGGATGGAGGAGCAGAGGGAGAGATGAGCCAGTCAGTCCAGTTCCCAGTTTAGGTTTCCAGGTCTCTCATGGTTCTGGTCATGTCTTTAGCATGGCTTCCAGGAACAGGATACTACTTTAAGGAAAAGAGATAAGAAAACCCCCTAGAACGCCTTCCTGGTATCCCTATCTTTTGCTATAGTGAAATCAGGGACATCTTTGGCTTAAATAGTTTTGGCATCTCTGGCTTCAGGGAAGCACAAATGTACTAGCTGATACAAGGAAATTTCCAGCTCTTAGCTTAGAAAGAAACTTTCCTTTTGGGGTCTTTTTACCCTAAACTGCCTCCTGTTCTGATTAGCAGCAAGTAGTTACATGACAACAGAGAAAGAGTGAGAAAGCCCAAAGTACCAGAGAAAAGATGCTTAGGCTTTGCCCAGTATCTAAACAAGAGAAATAGAAAAGAAAATGGAAAAGTTACACTTCTCTGAGTGAGGACCCAGAAATGGGACCATTTAGCAGAGCTGCATGACAGCAACTCCATAAATAAATGCTGGGTTACTGGGGAAGAAAAGGACATTATCTTATAAAGGGTGTAATTATGCCTCCTGTCTCCCAAAGCAATAGCATTCTAGAGGTGTGATATCTCAGCCAGGTGATTGACAAACCTAACTGAATCTACCTTAGGACTAGAGGTAGGTTCAGTTAGGCAGAAGCCCATCCTTAATGGCCTTAAAAGCTTCCATAACATTTCTGCCTTAAGAGGAGGGACACTAAAATCATTAGGACATCATGAAAATTCAGAGATCTAGTTTCAAAACTGTTCTCTAGGAGGGATTAATGTTGGATACAGTCTCTGTCACACCCTCACATATAGCTTCTAGGCAGAGGTTCTCATTTAGAAGAGATAACAAGGGACTAGGAACCAGATCTCTCTTCTGGCATGCCTGGCCTCTAGCAAGGACATTCTTGGAACTGCTAATATAAGGGTCCCCACCCTAAGCTGCCTAACCAGTTTCTATTTCATCATCCTTACCAACTCCAATTTGATGCATTTGCTTTTGAATGGCTCTGGCAGACTCCTTTTCCTGCTTTGCAAACCCAATTTACATGCTAGTAAAACTCATTCAGATCTGCCAGATCCTTTCCTACCTCATAAAGAGTTTGTCTCACCTTTGGGCTCAGTAAAGCCCCATACCAACCCTGAAGATTAACTTATAAAAGAAAAAAAATCCTGTGACCATGACCCTATTGGGCTCATTGTACTATGTATCAAATACCACCTCTTTCATGTCCAGTTCTCTCAGGGTCATGGTGGCTTTGGTTGTCAACTTGACACACCTGGGAAGAGGGAACCTCAACTGGGGAATTTCCTCTATTGGATCCATCTGTGGGCATTTCTGTGGATCATTTTCTTGATTGTTGAGTGATGTGGGTGGGCTCAGCCCACTCTGAGTGGTTCCACCCCTGGGCAGGTGGTCCTGTGTTGTATAAGAAAGCAGGCTGAGCACAAACCAGGGGAACAAGCCAGTAAGCAGTGTTCCTCCATGGCCTGTGCTTCAGCTCCTGCCTCCAAGTTCCTGCCTTGATTTCCCTTGATGATGGACTGTACTGTAAGTCAAATAAACCTTTTCCTTCTCAAGTTGGTTTTGGTCAGTGTTTTATCACAACAATAGAAAAATAACTAGGGCATGACACATCCTTTTAATACCAGCACTCAGGGGACAGAGGCGGTGGATCTCTATGAGATCAAGGCTAGCCTGGTTTCCATAGCGAGGTCCAGGTCAGCTAGGGTTACAAGGAGACCCTGACTCAAAAAATGAACCATTCCCCCACAAAAACAAAAACAAAAAAAACAAAAACAAAAACCCTAAACCAAACAAAAAAAACCCCTCTTTCTAAGTTCAAGTAGTTCATATGCTGAGTATTGTCTATTATAATTTCCTATTCTAGGCTGTTATTAAAGTCCCCATTTGCGTGCTGAATCATGGATTTTTCCTATCCTCTATATTAAAGACCAGAGGGATACTTTCTATGATACCTGCCACATTCTCTTCCTCCTCATTATCCTATTCTTCCCATGAATTCTAAATTTTGGATCCTAAGAAGGTCTTTAGCATGAATTTTCACGTAGCAAGCCAACACGTCTATCTCATCTTCCCTTTTTCTCCTGATTTTTCCTTCCAAAACATAAGCTAATGTCTCAGACAGCATCTGCATGTCTTTGCCCACTCGTAGTTCCTCCCCTATGTGAGCAAGTTCTTTCTAGAAAGATAACTGAGCCTCAATTGCAAGCCTTTTAAAAACTTTTTAAAATTTATTCCTATTATTTTATGTGTATGTTTGCCTACGTGTATGTGCATGCAATGCCTGTGGAGGCCAGAAGATGGCATCAGATCCCCCTGGAACTGGAGCTACAGATGATTTTAAGCCACCATATAAGTGCTGGGAACCAAACCTGGGTCTTCTGGAAGAGCAGCCAGTGCTTTTAACTGCTGAGCCATCTCTTAGCCCCTCACTTGCATATTGCGATCCTCAACAGAAACCATGCAATTGACACTACAGCCTGTGTATAATCCTGTCCTCTACATCAGGGATTGCAATTCTACACCATCCACCATTTGGGCGTCGTTCCCATACTGACATAGTGAACTCCATTCATCAAGGAGAAATGCTGCACCATACCATGTAAAGAAAGATGGCCACATTCAGATTCCTCCTATGGACACTCCCAGGACAATTTGGCCTTGGTTGCATGTCCTATCACCCCTTGTTGGGAAAATGTAACTACGGCTACAGGAAGGAGGGGTTCCAGCCCATGCCACTCAGGGAGAGGTGACCATATTGGGATATCTCATGGATGCCCTTACCGCCCATAGATCAGTCTCAGATGGGTGATCTTTGTTGAAGAGACCATGTTACTGCTCCTCCCAAAGTCATCTTTGTTTCTGTCATTCCCTTTTCAGGTGTCAATTTTATGACTTTTTCCCCTAGACAGACAGGAACATGTCTGTTCACCTGAGATAAGACACTGATGGTGGACCAAAGAAACGAATCCACCCAAGTCTAGCTTTGTGTGCTAGTGAGTTTATCAGGGTTACTTACAACAATATAGATGAGGGGTTACCAAAGGCAGCTGCATCACCCAAAAGCCCACCCTAGAATATGGGAAATTCATGAAAGCTCTGTCCCTCAGGCTCCCTGTACAACCTCCAGGCAGCTGAGCTAGCCAGGGTGTCTCCTCTCCCTAGCCATCACTTACTGCTTTTGTAACCTTGGGGGGCGGGGTGTGCTTGTGAATCCTGTAACTTTCAGGAGCTTCCCCAGTCTTGTTTCATTTAGCCTGAGTCTTTGGGCCTACTTCCTCCCTCCAGGAGACTATTTTTCAATTAGGAGAAAATAACTCTACAGGAGTGTAACTGGAAGAATGTTCTGGAATTCTGTAGAGAAGAATGCTGGGAAGTAGCTGTGATTTTCATCAGAACACTGGAATAGCTGAGGATTTAAAACAAAAATCTTAATTGGGTGTGATTTATCTGGTAGGCGGACAGAAGCTGACACTGGGTTGTAGCTCCCCAGTGCTGATAAGGGTGAGAGGTTGGTTTTTCTTCATTGCTACCCATCTGTGTCATACCCTGAGCAGAGGGGGTATTTGACAGTATTTTCATTTTCTCTTTTGGCATTTTCTCAGCTTCAGGCTGAGACTTCCATTTTATGGCAAGTCTATTTTCTTCTAATTATTTTAGTATAGCCTGTTACAGAGTTGAATTTAGAATGTGTATATTCTCTATATTTTGACTGACACAGTTTTTCTATTCTAAACTTTGCACATCACAATCCATTCATGTAAATACACAATGTACAGTATTTTTGACCCACAGATATAGTTGCTATTGAATACTGATGGTAAAAACTTAAAGACCTTCAAGAAACGGAGAACATTCCCTAAAAGAATTTTCTGCCAGGGCTGGGTGTGGTGGTGCACACCTTTAATCCCAGCACTCAGGAGGCAGAGGCTGGTGGATCTCTGTGAGTTCCAGGCCAGCTGAGCCTCCAGAGAGACCCTATCTCAAAACGACCAAAAGAAAAAAAAAATTTTTTTTTTTCTAGAGAACTCTGAACATCATTTGCAAATACAAGCATTGTAAACTTTTTAAAAAGTTAGAGTTTTGTTTTTAGATCTCTCTCTCTCTCTTTGTACTGAATGTATTAGGAAATTAGGAATAAATTAAGATAGATATTAAGAGTGACTTTGAAATGAAACTAGAAACTAGGAACTTCTTGGCTTCTCAGGTTCACATCACTTCACACAGAAACTATGTGAAACTGTGTGGAGCAGATGGGTGGACTTGAGAGTCAAAACTAAGTAGCTTGAATGCCCGTGTGTGATAGATAAGTAATCATATGGGAGAAGACACATCTCAAGAAACAGCTAAAGTTACTGACGTAAGTCAGAAGGACTCCAGCCAAAAAGAAACATATAAAAACTGACAGCTCGAGGGCTTCATCGATGCTTGGCTACACGAGATGCTGACTCTGTGAGCCTCATCCTGATGCATCGCCCGAGAGACCAAAATTCTGCCCAAGGCCAGGCCGGAATTCTGTTTGAGGCCAGATCGAGAACTCCAGCAGAATCTTGGTCTGCTCTAGGATTGGAGAGAGCTTGCCACGACCAGACATGATCAGAGCCTGTGAATTGACAGCTCCAGCCGGGAGAGTGCAGTGATCACAGCAGACGCTGAGTGACTCCACACGGAGTACTGGAAGGACTAACTTCTGGAAGGTATTCCCTTGAGACTTTGGGACTCTGAATTGTTAGAGGACCGGGTTTCCCCTTGAGTGTTTGTGTTGATGTGTGTTGTTATGCTTTAACTGTGTGATAAATACATATTGCAACCAATCAGTCGTGTGGAGAATCTCTTCTGTTCTGTATGCACCTGTCCTAAGCTCTCCTGAGAAGCAGTGACACACTCTGGATGTCACACTCAGGACAGTTACTGTCAAGTAACTGACCCACTCAGGACACTCTTTGTGTGTGTGGGCGTGTGTGTGTGCGTGCGCGCGTGTGTACATACCATGACTCATGAATGGTAGTCAGAAGATGGAGCCCGAAAATGATTTATTTCCCCCGGACTTCTGAAGAGCCATGGGCTAGCACAGGGCACCCTGGGATGAAGGGTGGAGCCTAGGGTGGGGAGAGATTGGAACGAAAGGGTTTGGTACCATTCTGGGAACAGGGAACAGGGAGCAGGTGAGCCAGCTTGCTTTGGACCCCGTGGAGAGCTGGGGGACCTCACGAGGACCCCATGGACCCCTCATGGAACTCGGTGGGGTGAGTGGGCATGCAGGGATGCGAGATGAGGCAGACCGTGGGCAAAAGTGATCTGGAACAGTGGGCTGAGCTGCACAGAGCTGGGTGCTGGGTGTAAGGTGTTTGTTTCCTTGTAAGTCTCTCCCCTTGCCCCCAAAGGTATAAACTATGCAAAATCCAGATAAAGATATGTTATGTGGTTTGTCTACCCACGTCAGGGCAAAGGACCCTAAGAGAACTCAGGCAAAAAACTGGCACACCTGGCAGGATGTTGGCGCTGGAAAAGACAAACTGCAGGAGTTTGGGAAAAGCAAGGGAGCTAATGGTGGCGCTGATGTGGGTCTTACAATGGATTATAAAATGTATAACTAAAAAGGAGTGAGCCACGCAGAAGTGTGGGCCACAGCTGTGTTGTAAATGTGGGGAAAGAGCCCAGTTGCGGGAATATGGTTTGTTAAAGGTTACAGAAAGGCTAGAAAAACTTTTACAAGCTTGGGACACAAGCAGAGAACCCAGAGAGGGGGCGTGGCCACTTTGCATAATAAAAGATATGCCCCAGGCAGAGGAAGCTGAAAAGGCCAGGGAGGTCCTGGCAGATCCAGGTGCAGAACTTGAGAGAGAAAAATAATGGGACATTTTAACTTATGTAAAGTCCAAGGACTCTGGTAAAAAGATAGATAATAATGAAAAAGGAAACAACCTAAAAATGAAAGTGGCTAAGGCTGCCCCTCAGATTCAACCTTTGATACAGAAAGGAAAGGAAGCTAGCAGTACTGTAGCTAGGAAATACTCCACACTGGAACTGTTAAAACTAGGAAAAACTTATAAGCAAGCAATCAAAGAGCCCCTCTCCACATGGCTAGTGAGGGTATGGGACACAGGAGCAAATAACATCAGTCTAAGTCCTTCAGAACCTTCGCAGATGAGTTATATAAGCACCCATCCATCCTTGTGATATAGGCTGTTCAACTTAGGCCAATTCAGGGGGAGCAGTCCTTAATGGGATGGCTGGCTGAAGGCATTAAAGATACATGGTCATCACCAAAGGAAACTTCCATAATTAACAAAGGCTGGAGAATTATAAAGGAGGGACAGGAATTACTGAGAGAACTAGGTATGAGAAAAGCAATATATAATGCCCATTCTCTGGGCCAGATAAAATTGTGTTCATCAGAGATATAAAGGAAAGCTTAATTCAACTGGGACCTCAAGAATGGTATGGAGTTTTAATGGTTTTGCTAAGCACTTTAATAGGACAGGATCTTTGTAAAGTGAGAGAGGATTTAGCAGATCTAAGTGACTCTGACCAATGTGTAAAACATGTCTGTAGAATAACAGAATACCCTACAAGAGATATAAAAGAGACCAGACAGATGAAATGGTCTGTTTGGGTTACTCAAAGACAAATGTGGCAAGACTTAGGTTGAGCCCAAATTATTAAAAAAATTGATAGAAAACCAAATTCAGTACTAAGGAGTTTCTAGAAGGCTTTGAAACCAAAAGAACAGTTTACAAAAGGCATTCAAAGGATAAAAACTTTCCGGGGTGGTTAAGAATCCCCAAAGACTAAATAAGGTGCATTTCTCTCCTGATAAAGGCTATACTAGAGGTAGAGGCAGTTTTTCCCACCAAGGCCTCCCCCAGCAGCTATGTATGGTCAATGGAGAGACAACAGATATGGCTTCAGTCAGGCGGCAGACCCAGGGCCTGCCAGACTCAGGGAACCAACAGGTGCAGCAGCAGGGACAAGACAAACCCCCTGCCTCCTTAGCCCTGTGCAGGGTCAGGCAACTAGAGCCAACACCTGTAAGTGTATCAAGGATAAAAGAATACAAAGAGACTCCATGCAAGATCCCCAGAATGCAGAATGACTCCCAAGGGATAACTAAAGATAGGAAAGAACTAACCAAATTAATGCCTCTTACCCACGCTATGGAACCTAACAAAGATCTATGGAGAAAACAGTTAATACAAATGGATAAAACCTTTCCATGTTTTGTTGGACCTTGCCTATGATTGATTTAATATAGGATGTTAACCTTCCTTCAAGTGTTTTACAGATGTGAAACCCATTTGAAAAATACCAGAAAAAACAAAGGCCAGCTATAGCTGTAAGATTCTTGGGAGTTTTATGGTTGGGTAAGATAAAAACAGAGGCTCCCAAACCATACAACTGTTAAGAAAATCTACAGTACCAGGGGTGGGTTGCCCCCCTATGAACTGTTGGTCAGAGAGAGATCCTAGAGGTCCTCAAATTCACCAAGGCTATTCCCACTAATGTCAGTTGTACACTAGAAAGCTGGTAAGGCCATCTTGTTGAAGACACTGCATGACATGAGCGTGGGAGGAAAAGAAAAGATGGAGCTGGGACTTAGCCGAAAACTCCATGCCACTGGATGGATGATGTTCATAGTACCAGAAGGTGCTATGCAGATGGTTGGGGAAGAAAGGATCCCCTATGACTTTACTCAACAATGGACCCTGTGTGCTGCACACTATGGACATGCCCAGTAATGCTTGCAAGTGCAATAATGGCACAACTAACATACATATAACTGACAAATTTCTAATTGGATAAGGCCTGCTCCTAGGGGTGGAGCACACCTTTGGTTCTGTAGACCAGGCCAATCCCTTGTGTTGAGAAAGGCTACAGGCCCTAGTGGGGAAGCCATTACAAGTATACTGTTTAATGAATATAGTACACCTACTGAGATATCCTCTAGGCATTTGTATTTACAGTCATATTGTTTAGATATGTCTACTTCCTTCCATTTGTCTTTCTAGTAGAAGAAATACCACTGAGATAGATCAATGGCTACGGCTTGAAGATGAATAATGGGGAGGCCCAAGAAGTCATCATCTCCCCATGATACAAGAGATAGTGCCTTACATCTGTCACCCCCTCCAAGACTCAGGGACCCTTGTAGAAGATTGGCAGAAAGATTGAAAGAGTGGAGGAAAGAGGTGGAGTATAGCCTGAAAATGACTTATTCCTCCCAGACTTCTGAAGAGCCATGGGCTAGTGCAGGGCACCCTGGGAAGAACGGTGGAGACTAGGGTGGAGAGAGATTGGAAGGAAAGGATTTGGAGCCATTCTGGGAAGCAAGGACCCCATGGACCCCTCATGGAACTCTGTGGGATGAGTGGGCATGCAGGGACCAAGATGAGGCAGACCATGGGCAAAAGTGATCTGGAACAGCGGGCTGAGCCGCGCAGACCTGGGTGTCAGGTGTCAGGGGTTCGTTTCTTTATAAGTCTCTCCCCTTCCCTCCCAAGGCATAAACTATGCAAAATTCAGATAAAGATATGTTATGTGGTTTGTCTACCCATGTCAGGAGCAGGGACCCTAAGAGAACTCTGGCAACAGAAGATAACTTGCAAGAGTCAGTTCTCACCTTCCACAATGTGGGTCCCTGGAATTGAACTCAGATCATCAAGCTAGGTGGCAGGTACCTTTACCCACTGAGCCATCTCACTGCCCCATTTGTTAGCTTTTGGCTCTATATTTTCTCAGTCATTTATTTCTCTGAAAACATGGAAAATTTTATTCTTATATAATTGAGATTATTTTGAATGTACTACTTTGTACCCTTCCCTTTCTGATGGTATATAAAGATTCAATAATTTTGATAGTTCAATAATAATTGATATTAATGAGGAAAATGTTAACCTAATGTGGAACTAATAAACTATGACCTCAGTATAACTGTGTTCTGTATGGTAGATGAAAGAGTATTAACAAATGTATTTGATAAGAACCTTATGGACTCCTAATAATAAGCCTATTAAATATGCTTTGACTTATCTTCACACAGACAGAACTGGTAAAAGAAAGCAGCCAGGGGCTCCTCCCAAGCCCATGTGACCCCTGAGGAACAGATCCTCAAATGGCCTTAAGAGTAAAAATAAATTGGTTTATCTGGGCCAACTGTATGGCCTTAAACACCCAAAAGGAAAGTATAACCAAAGATTAAAGGGGCCAATATAATTTTTTAAGAGTCCATATGTATAGCTAAAGGCTACATAACAAGAAACAATGCCAGACAGGAGATACCTTCTTTTGAGTTGTTGGCCAGGGTGGCTCAAGAGACTCCCAGATAGTAACCCAGCATAAAACTGGGAAAATGAACAGCAGACCCCAATCTTATCTAAAGGACAACTGATTGTTACTAGATGAGGAACAGCTCACCTTCCTAAAACAAAGACCTCTAGATAGGCTGACTAGATTCACCGGATGGACAAGTACTGGGGGACAGCTTGGGGTGCCGACAACACAACGGACAGTAGCAGGGATGACAGAGTAATAGGGCTCTAGTGGGGGAGGGGCTATGGGAGGGTGCCAAAAAAAAAATATATAAATAAAAAAAATGCTTACTGATATATGTAGGCATAACAGTTAGAACTTTGTAATAGTGCTTTTAAGGTTTTAGCCTTATAAGCCTCTACTTTAGATCTATGCTTAAAAGCTATAAGAAGGAAGAACTTTCCACTTTAAGTTTTAAGCTGTCACAGGACAGGGCAGACAAAACCACAAAAGCCACAGTCTGTCAGTGCCTTGAATAATGCTGCCTCTTCCAGTGGTTTTGAGGAAATACCTGCTGCAATGTATCTTATTGGTCTACATAGTGAGTTCCAGGACAGCTGGGGTTGCAGGAAGACCCTGCCTCAAAAAAAAAAGACAAAAAACAAAACAACAACAAAAAGCTAAGATTGTGCTGTCATCAGCAATATAGCCTTTTATTAGGAAATGTCACAACCTTTGCCCATACTTGCCCAAAATATCTGCTTTTGTAAAAACATTTAACTGTTTAAATTTACTACAATAGCCTAAATGGCATGTGTATTTCTGTGCTGGAAGTCTCAAATCCACCAATTTGATTATCATCAAGGTATGATGTGAAAAATCCTATAAACATCTGTATGTGTTTCTGGTCTGTGCCTCAGTGTCTCTGAAGCAGGTTAGTCCAGTCTGAGGTCCATGCATAATAAAGGATAAACAACTTCTGCTTCCTGAGTATGGCTTGAGTTTTCTCTCAGGGCCAAGTCAGTCTTGGGTTAATTCCTGCAACAAAACATTTTAGTTAGTTCATTAATCAATTAGTTTGTACTATTATTGATGAGAGTGAAATAGGTATATTTACAAAGACATGTTTGTGTATAACTGTGATTCTAGGTCATTTCCTAGAATCAAGTGTAATTTCTTAGGTCAAAGAACACACAAATATTTTATCTTTTGATTTATATAGACAAATGGCTCTCTAGGAAGGTAATATTACTTGGTTCCCACATTGATTCCTTCATGTGTCAACAGTGCTGGCTATTACTGTTGTCTTTTTAAAATAGTCTTTAGAATTTGTTAGAAAAAAAAATCATTCCAAAGCCCCAAATCATTCCGAAGTCCAATTGTCCCATGCTTGTGGGCGATGTGAACTGATTCTGTTCTGTCTTATTCCTCACTGTGCTTTAGCTCCACGACTTTAATTCAGCCAAGTTCTCTTTTCCTTCAAGTTTCTCCTCCATTCTTTCTACTTCCACTGGCCACTCCCCTGCTTGTCCAACAGTAGCACTGGAAGTCCCCACTTGTCATTCTTCAGATATTTTCAAGTGTCATGAGGAGGATGGTTCATGTAGCTCTGGCATTTCCAAATTAATCTTCATCTACTCTTAGAGGAAATGAATGAATTATGTTTATAGTAAATCTAGAGCATGGGCTCCTTTTTACTCTAAGAGGCTGTCTTCTAGAAGTCTAATCTGAACTTCTTCACATTGTAGACTTAAGATTCTAGAAATACATGCTTTAGAAATTTGGAGAAATAGCTGAGTAAGCTGGAAATGGTAGCCTCTAGGAAACAGAATTTGATTCTGTTGGTTTTAACCAGTGTGTTGATTACCTTGATAAAACCTCTTGAAATTGGAAAGGAACTTGTCAACTCTTGGCATCTAACTGGGTGCTCCCTATAGCCCTACAGTCTGTCTTTGTTCTCTGTATATGCTTTTCTTTTGTGCTGTCTAGTATACTTTATACCTTTTTTTTTTTAAATTTTAAACAGGATCTCCCTGTAGCCCCAGCTGTCTTGGAACTCACTATGTAGACCAGGCTGGCCTTGAACTCACAGAGATCTACCTGCCTCTGCCTCCCAAGTGCTGGGACTACAGGCATGTGCCACCATGCCCAGCTTGTACACTTTATACTTTAAAGAAAAATATTTTATTATTATTGAGGGCATGGGTTATATGTCATGGTGCACATGTAGAGGTCATAGTGATATGGGAATATTGGGGTGTCTTTGAGAATGAAGAAATCTTTCTCAGGGAGCTTGGAGCTGCCCCCAGTCATTGGCTTTCATGTTTTTGCCTCATGAATTCAAAGAATGAAATTCCTAGACTATAGAGGAGGGTGTGTTTAAGAGAGAAGTTTATTATGGATTCATAGGTGGGAGAGAGAGAGGCAGAGGGGAAGAGAGAGAGGGAGGGATGGGGAGAGAGAGAGAGAAACATACCATTTGATTTAGGCATGGAGGACAGCCACACGATGGACAAGCAGCCCCATGTGCTTTAGAGCTAGTGAAAAAGCACAATGTACCACAGAAAACACTCTTAGGCTCTTATCAGTATTCACAAGAAATACATCAAAGAGAAGAAAAAGGAAAAGATATGCCTTTTTGAGTCAGGATTCAGAAAAGAAGGTAGACCAAACAGAACCTCATGGTAGATCTCAAGTGATGGTGCTAGGGAAAGGGAATTCTGGGAAAGAAAAGTACATTATCTCATTAACAGGGTAATTATTCTTCCTATTCCTTTATCATGGCTTAAGGTGAACCTGCCTTCCTAAGGGTGGTCCTGCCTTCTTGACCTGTGGTCCCTTAGGCCCAGTTGGAATGTTAGATCTTCACCCAGGCCAGAGGTTTCATTGTTTTGACCATAACAAAATAATTTTTCTTTAATGGGGCATAATTGCTAATGGGAAGAGGGTTCAAGTTTCAGGAGTTGGTTCTCCCATTCCATCAGGAGATTTGGGGACTGAACTCAGGTCTTCAGGATTGTGTGACAAGAGCTGTTATCTACTGAGCCACCTCTCAGGCCACACACCCTGCAGTTTACAGCTACCAATTTAAACTATATATTTCCTTCTGCTAGAAGGTAAGCTTAAGAAGAATGGGCTTCATGTCTTTTTGTTCAGGCATTTATGTATTTATGTATTTATTTATGTATTTATTTATTTATTTTGGTCCTTTGAACTAGAGATTCACTCTGTAGCCTAGTCTGGCCTCAAAATTGTGGCAGTCTCTTGAGTGCAGGGATTACAGGTATGAGCCACCACACCTAGCTTTGTTAACTACTTTAAACTCAAAGTCAAATGCTGACAACATGGTAGATGCTAATTGAGTTTGTTAATCCTGTTTCCAGAAACTCCCCACCCAATAGCTATAAGGCCTGGTTTTGGATAGGCCTGGTGTGTAGCCCTGTAATCCAAGCTACTTGAGAGTCTGATGCAGGAGGATTTCAAATTTAAGGCCTGCCTGAGTGACTTGATGAAAGCTTGTCTCAAATTAAAAAAATATAAAAAGGGCTGGAGATATACTTCAGTGATAAAGCATTTGCTTAGCATCATAAAGCCCTGGGTTCAATCCCCAGTGTAACGGGGGTATGGGGGGGTGGCTCTCAGTCTGGGTCTTCTCATCTAAATTTAGAAAAAAAAGACAATGTATAGAGAATGGAAAAAATTATTTGCAGATTTGGTCAAAATTGAGGAAAGAGAAATTCTGTTTCTGCATTATTGATACAATGTCACAAATTAAGGAAAAGGCAAAAGAAAAGCCAGGTCATGTGCTTATGTACACAGATTTTTGAGGGATGAGTCTTTGGGAAGTAGGATTCCTGTGGGTGGTCTGTCTTTACCCTCAGTTTGGAATTTCCTCGAGAATTCCTAATCTCTAGGGGAGTTCATTACACTATGAATGATTGTTCCTTCATTTGTATTTTGGTGAATTTTGCTATGGGCCAGTTCAGTTTTTTAAATCAATTGCTGATATATCTTATTGCCAAGATAAAACTTTAAAATCAGTAAATGAGGGATTGAGTTGTCCTCCCTATTTTCCTTTGACATACTTACTGTTTTCCTAATCTTTTTAGATTTCTTGTATCCATTAACTTTTGGTATATAAAAAAGTCACTAAAAGTACAGTGGTTTTGAGATAGAAATCAGAGAAAGAGGAATGGACAGATAGCTCAGTGGTTAAGAACATATATTGCTCTTAAAGAGGATGGAAGTTCACAGCATCCATATTAGATAGCTCACAACTGCCTGTAACTCTAGGTCTCAGGGTTCCTATGCCCTCTTTAGGATCTCCTGGTTCTGTACTCTGGTGCACACGGTTACATGCGCATGTGCATGCACACACACACACACACACACACACACGTACATACTTAAAAAAATATATAGTAAAATCTTTTTATAAAAAAGGAGAAAAGGGGTCATGTGATACAAAAAGAGCCCCTCCTGCAGAATCTGGTTGGAATCTCTTACCAGCAGGAGTTCAAGAATTTTGGAACAACTAACAAAAATTTATTATGGAAATTTCCTGCAAAAGGACACTGTCCTATATTTTATAGAAATGATATGGGAAATTTAGGGGTATCTTTGAGAACAATGGAACCTTTCTCAACTTTTGCCGAGCTTAGCTCAGGGGTTAGGATGCTGGATGCACACGGTTACACAAAATTTCCATGGAGGCAGTGGCTTTCAGATTTTTGTCTCACAAATTTGAAGAATAAAATTCATACTCTACCAAGAATGAGTTTTAGAGAGAAGTTGGTTCTAGATTCACAGTTGGGGGTTTCACAGTGTCCTGGCCTGCGGGATCTGCAACGGGGTACCTGGAGTGGGGAGTGGAGATTGGTTGGGGCAAGAGACACAAGAAATGGAGACAAGACAGGGTTCTGATCAAGTCTCATTTATTGCAGCACAAACATGAGGTTAAATAGAGAATGAGAACAAAGGAGTACAGATTGAGAGTAATCATGTCAGCTAGACTGCAGGGGCCCAGATGTACTCTAAGGGAGGAATCTACTGATTAACAGAAAACAGGGCACTTTGCTGGAAAAGAGTACAAGGCTGTGGGCCAAGGCTGCGGGCAAAGGCTGTGGGCCAAGGCCGCGGGCTCCGTCCCGTGCCCGTGGGAGGAGAGTGGGCAGAATAGAAAGTTACCAGCTTAGGTCTGTTTAGCAGTTTTGAGAAATGGCTGAGCCTCAGGCTCCCAACAGGTCCCCCTTTTTTACTTTATAGAGTTTTAGGGATTGAAGGTTGCTAAATCCTTAGGGAGCTGCACATGTCTTAGGTTGGAGTATCCTTCCCCAAGGGCTTACCTGTCATTGGATAGGGTAGTAGCATTAGAATACCCTCCTATCTTAGGTTGCCATCAAAGGGGGATTCTCACGTACCCATCATTGACTGTCCAGTTCATCTCTCAAGGGGGATGGCTAGTAGTGCCATCATAGCAACGCATCCCTTCGCATTCTTGATCCAAAATATCGAGGTGGTGATAATGGACCTGAATTGGTTTTGCCTGAAATGCCTCCATCTGCTGTTTAATAAAGACCGTAAGCCTTTTTACTAACAGTGGCCCTAGTGTAAGAAGGAGCAGGAAGAGGAGGAGGGATAAAATCATGGAGGGGATCCAAGAAAAGAAGGGGGAATCCAGCCATCTAGAAGGATTTTGATAAAAATGATGCAGTTTGTAACTGATAGTCTGCAGGGTCTGTATATTTTGTTCTACTAATCCCAATTCATTGATGTAGAAACAGCACTCCTCCTGTAAGAAAAGGCAAGTTTCCCCTTTTTCAGTAATGATAAGATCAAGGGCCGTACGATTTTGAAGGGCAACTTGTGCCAGGGAAGTCAGCTGGCGCTGCAAGGATGCAAGGCTACTGGCTGTGGATTCTACAACTTGCTGTAGTTGGGAGTTGAATTCCTTTGCAGTATAGAGAGTATGTCCCAGGGCCCCTGCAGAAAGGCTGGCAGAGGTGGTAAATCCTATCCCGATTACAAAAGGGATGAATACCCCTCTCTTAATATGTGGGCGGAGCAGCAAGGCAAACTCCCCTGGCGAATAAATGGTCAATTGGGCTACAATAGTAATTAATACACAGGGTCCTGGAGAGGAAATAGTGATCTGTTGATACAGGGATTCATTGCACCAGAAAGACATAAGGGGGGGTCATTAAGAGATGAACTGACAGAGTAATTACTGTGACACATAAAGGAGGGGGGAGTGTAAGTGGTAGTGATATAGCAGAGGGAAATATTTTGAGTAGGATTATAAAGTAAAGGGATAGATGACATGGGGAGAGAAGGTGCAGTGCCAGCGGTAATGATGTTAGGTGCAGAGGAACAGTTAACAGGGACAGCGGCTAGTAAGGGGTGAACCAAAGAGGCACACAACAAGCACAATGAAGCATTGATATTAGAAAGGTTTAACAATTTTAAAGCAAAATTTAGATAATTGGGCCAAAGGGCAAGATTAAAGGTGGAATTTGTATGTATGGCAGACTGAAGTTTAGTCTCACTCATAATGATAATCTGTCTCATTTGTTTATCAGTAGTAATAGCAGGGACCAGCTGGCGGGAAATAGAGACCCCACCAGGAATGAGGAGTACCCATCATTATAAATTTTTCCTCTAACTCCATTTTGCCACCTGACATCCCAAGGGTCCCCCACCGGGAGTGAGGAGTACCCATCATTATAAATTTTTCCTCTAACTCCATTTTGCCACCTGACGTCCCAATGGTCATCTATACGAATTGTGAATCGACCATAATCATAACTCAATATGCCATTTTTGCTATAAGCATCATGAAGGCGGCAAGCCCAGTATCTACATCCGCCATATATGGTACTAGCTGTGAGACAACTGCCTCTATTATCATAAGTGAAACATGCGTAAGGTCTCAATTTAGAGGATAAAATAGATGGGGTGATAGGACTGACAATGGTTGTTTGGCAACCCTCCACTGGACAGCGGACAGTGCCAATGGTTTGGGTGTTGTCATTAGAGTGTATGTCTCCCTTGAATTCAAGTGTTTCTCCTCAAAACCAACGATCTCCATCTTTAAAGACCAAACATCAGCCACCTATCAGACTCGCAAGAGTGCCAGGTTATTTTTGCAGGTGGAATCATTTGGTTCATACATTTTAATTAGCAAAGATTCACTTATAGTTTTTTCATTTTCAAGTTAAAGAGCTATATTTTGTTACTTTGTACATGAATCAGAGTGGCCTTCACTCTTTTAAACTCACTCAAGAGAATCAAAGAAATCCACCAGATGTCATTTGAGTCTTTCCTAAAATAGATCTTGAGGACCACCAGTGACCTTCCAGCCCTCCTCTCATGAAATGTTGGTCTGTTGGGGACTCTTTACTGGAAGATCTGCCATGCTAAACTGTCACCTGAAATCTTGAACAGAAACTAGTTTCCACAATTTTACATAACTCCTACCTAAATGATACCTTTTCAATTTTTTTAGCTCAAGAACCAGTTTGATTTCAACAGGACACTGATATATGATATGACAAGGCATTTCCAATTTAAGGAATGATGGCTGCCTGACAGGCAGGATTAGCATTTTCATATTCTAACTGTCATACATAATCTAGTCCTGCATCAACATTCCCAAATATTCTCCCTGCTGTGGTCATTAATCGATGGACAAAGTCTGCAAATGGTTCATCAGGCCCCTGTTTGACTGAAGTGAGAGAAGTTCCTAGGTCCCCTTTAACTGGAATTTTTCTTCATGCCTTAGTGGCAGCAGTTTGAATTTGTGCGAAAAGTCCTGGGTCATATTGCATTTGCTGTTCATTAGTCCCATACTGATCTTTGCCTGTTAACATATCAAAATCCCATCCATTTTTAGCTTGGTGATTTTTTTTAGCTGTCTCCTTACAGTTTTCAAAATACTCTGATTTCCATAGTAAACAATCACCCCCACTAAGGACCGCCCTTACTAATGTATTCCAATCAATGGTAGTTAGCCAATGTTCAGCCACACCATCTAAGATTGCTAAGGTATATGGGGCTGTGTCTCCATATTGAGACACAGCAGTTTTTAGTTCTTTAATGAAGTGGAAATCAAAACGTGCATGATGTCACCATGCTTGCCCTTGGTCATCTGTTGTTTCTGTCACAGGAAAAGCCTCCATGTAGGAGGGAAGTTTATCAGGTTTATTAAAGTTTTCTTTATATGAGTGGAGGCCGGGTCCCCTGGGGGTTTGGCAAACTTTATCCCTGTCTACAACTGTTTCCCTGCCTGTCTTGGGTTTCTGCAATTTAAGTATTAATGATTGATGCAATTCCTCTAGTTTAATTTGTTCCTGCAATTGTGCTATCTGTTCTTTCAATTCTGACCTCGGATCTATTGCTGCCATTATAGTTGGAGCAGATGGCACACCGAAAGAAGGAGGGCAGTCACATTCTTGCCTCTTGTAGCCATTTGGTGACCTAGTCTCAGTTTTACAAATCAACCCCTCCCTCTCAGACTCTGCGCCATCTGTATCCGAGGCTAGACAGACAGATTCTGGTAAAAGAGGATAAACACGAATGTGTTCTTTTTTAGACTTTTGGGCATCCTCTTGATTTCCCTTCCCTGCAACTGACTCTGAGGGCTCCCTCTTTAAAACTTTAGAAGGACCCTCATCTTCACTATCAAGAGAAATCAAGTCAGGAGGCTCCGGAGGCTCATCCTTAGGACTTTCTCTCAACTCTGACTTAGAACTATTTAATAAGAAAAGGCAGTAACAGGAACCTTTTCAGGTCCAAATACTGTATAAATGTCCTGTAATGCATCTCCCACTCCTCTCCATCTTTTTATATCTATGACCCCTTCTTGGGGAAACCAGGGACAAATGTCCTTTACAAAATTAAAGAAATGAAATAAATCTGCAGTCCTAACCTTTACTCCTCGTGTCTTTAGAGCCTCTCTCAATTGCTTGACATAAATCTGATGCTGGCTCAATTCTTGCCCCATGATCAGACGGATTGACTTACTTTTGGTTCGGTCACGGCAGGCTCCTGTGGTGCGTCTCCGAATTTCTTGAGATTTAGCGAGTGCACTCCTTTTTCTCCATCGTCTCCCTCATGATGTGCCCCCAGTATCCAGCCGCCACATTGGGCACCAGCTGTCCCGACCCACGGGATCTGCAACGGGGTACCTGGAGTGGGGAGTGGGGATTGGATGGGGCAAGAGACATAAGAAATGGAGACAAGACAGGGTTCCGATCAAGTCTCATTTATTGCAGCACAAACATGAGGTTAAATAGAGAATGAGAACAAAGGAGTACAGATTGAGAGTAATCATGTCAGCTAGACCGCAGGGGCCCAGATGTACTCTAAGGGAGGAATCTACTGATTAACAGAAAACAGGGCACTTTGCTGGAAAAGAGTACAAGGCTGTGGGCCAAGGCTGCGGGCAAAGGCTGTGGGCCAAGGCCGCAGGATCTGTCCCATGCCCGTGGGAGGAGAGTGGGCAGAATGGAAAGTTACCAGCTTAGGTCGGTTCAGCAGTTTTGAGAAATGGCTGAGCCTCAGGCTCCCAACATAACAGAAAGAAAGCAGGGCTCCTATAGAGCAGGACTTGATCCTTAGAAATGGCATACCTGGAGTCTTTTCAAGGACTTATGGCAAAAACTATGGTAAAGTATGGGAAGGAAGATGAGCTGGTGAGTCCGGTTGGCACAACCGGGATGTGTCCACCGAACTCTTGGTTTTCAGTCATGTCCTCATATACAGATTCTAAACATGAGCCACGACCAGAATGCTTTTTGGCATTCCTTGTCTTCAGCGTGGACTCTTGGAACTGCTGCTTAGGGGTCCCTGACCTACTTGACCTGTTTTCTCTGTTTTCATTGGAGACATTACTTAGAAGCCAATTTTGCTAAAAAGTGTTGGCTCCTCACAAGATGACTAAATTTAGAATGAAAGCCTGGCATCTCTGCCTTCATGTACTGTAATTAATTTGCTAATTAATTAATTAATTAATAGACATGGCCTCTATACTGCAGGCTGGCCTCAAGCTGCCTACGTAGCTGAGGATGGCCTTGAATTTCTGGTCCTCCTGTCTGCTTTCATTTTGTCACTGTCTCCTTTACTTTGGCTCAGACTCCAGCTTGTGTTCTCCTGGGGAGGTTTATCACTCAAGGAGTATCTGTCCCTTCCTAAGTTATCTCTTCAGCCTCCAAATATGAAGGTACAACTATCTGTCATTGTCTCAGACCAGTAGTCACCCTGGATTCTAGGAAGAGCAAAGTTATCTTTGAGGGTGAGTCTGCCCCCTGGAACAGAAGTCAACATCCTATAAGAACTGGACTTATGCTCTCAAGTGATGACAATGATAACTGCTTCTTTGGACCACCTTGTAGAACCAGAATGGAGACAATGGTCAGCCAGACCACGCCTTGAGTAGGACTGCTTAGTTCTAGACCTCTTGCCCACTGCCCCAGTTCTTCCTCTATTTAAACCCGAAGCTCATTCAGTACCCCAAAGACAGACTTGGGGGGAGCCATCACTGGACCCTTTTATGTGCCCTTTCCAGTGCTGTCACATTGAATAAATCCCCTCTGCTTTTCATCATTACTCCTCTCTTTAGTCGATGTATTTGATTGAATGGTCAAGCCTAGCATGACAGGGCTGCTGGGGTTGGGGCTGGGCTTTTGCCCTTGGACTCTGGATACAATAATTCAAGTAAGAGCATTAAAACAATGATGAACCATGCTTAAAGTCAAAGCTTTTAACCTTACTCCTTTCCCATTTGTAAATGTCTAGTTTTCTGAGACTCTCTCAAATTCTTAAAACAAAATTATTATTGTGTGTTGTGCATATGGGGAGTATGTGCCACATAACATGTGTGGAGGTTGGAGGACAACTTTTTAGAGTTAGTTCTCAACTTTCAATATTTTTGTGGTTTCCATGTATCAAACTCAGGTCTCTAGGCTTATATGGCAAATCCCTTTCACCCACTGATTCCTCTCGCTAGCCCCACAGACAAGATCTTGAACCTTGGTTACTGTCAAAACATGTATCTTTCCTCACTTTTGACCTAATATAGTAAGGATTCCATTGATTTTTTGTGTGTGTATAGATGTATATGTGTTCATGTACTTGTGGGTATGTTCATGAATATGGAAGACAGGTCAATGCCAGGTGTCTTCCTTTATCATCTCCTACTTTAGTTTTTGACACAGGTACTGTCACTGAACCTGAAGCTCACTCATCTGGCTATACTAGCTGGCCAGTGAACTCACAAGGATTATAGGTATGTACCACCAAATCTGGCTTTTCATGTGGGTGCTGGGGATTTGAACTCAGGTCCTGGTGCTTGCTTAGCTAGCACTTAACAAACTGATGTGTCTCTCCAGACCAGATCTTGTAACTTTCTAAGTTACATTGCTTAGAGAGTACAATTTACTACAAGACTTTAAGGTTGAAGAATTTTCTTTGTAAACAAAGGTATAAAGTGGGTTTTGGAGGATATGTGTGCTGTTTAGATTTCGGAATGAGAGGAGAGTGTTCAAAAATCAGAGGTTATAGATCATTTGGCCCTAAGTAAGCACAGTTTACTTACTGTCTTTGACATATCCATTTGAAATGTGTTTATCAGACTATGCATTGTCTAAGTAGGCAGTTTTGACCTTATCAGTGGTGCCTGATGTTTCCTGTCTCTGTCAGCACAAAAGACAAACCAGATCCCCAGATAAAGGGCCTCTTTCCTGTCCCTTACTTTCTTTCCGGTGTCACCATAACTTCCCTGCCTTTCTTGCTGCAGGTGCAGGTTGGTTAAGAGGCCTCAAGTAGGTTAGCTTCTCTCTGTGCATGTGTGGCTTCCAAGAAGTCTAGCCTGGGCTTCTTCACATAGTAGAATCAAGATTTGAAAAAAAAAATTATAACAGAGGGCAAGCCTGACATAGAAGCACTTTAGAAGTCTCAGCTTGCCTTGTATTGGTAATGGTCCACTGACCCATTCAGATGGCATGACCAAACCCAGATAAAAAGAGGGAGAATTAGAATGACCTCTTAATGGGTGGAGCACCAAGGTCATGTTGCAGAGTCAAACCTGGGACCTGAGGACTTGTGCAAAACACTTTGCAAACATTGCCATTTTGCAGTCACTCCAAGGACAATGCCCCCTTTCCCTTCCTGCCTCTCCTCCTCAACCTCCTCTTCTTCCCTTTCCTGCTTCAGTCTTTGTCTTTATTTCTCTCTTTCATTCTTCTGCTCCTGGATATTTCTTATTAAAATTGGAACTATACCATAGACTTTCTATTTGTCCTAAAATGAAATAGTCAGGAATGGCCTGCCAATACTCTGTTAAAGAGATGGAGGAAACTTTTTAGAAGAGCTTGTCAGAACAAAGCAGTGTAAGTTCTTTCAGAGACCGAGTTTATTTTTAATTTAAAACATACCTTCTGCTATATAGGCAGCTAAAATTAGACTTAGAGTAAGGATAAGGTGAAGATTTCAGCTACTCATTTGGATTGTGAGAGTAAGAAAAGAATAGTGGTCAGTGGGATTGGACAGATGGCTCAGTTGTTAGGAGCACTGGCTGCTCTTGCAGAAGACCTGGGTTCAATTCCCAGCACCCACATGGTGACTAATAACCATCTGTAACTCCAGTTCCAGGGGATCCGACACCCTCTTCTGACCTCCATAAGCACTATATGACATGAGTGCTCTTATGTACATGCAGGCGCTATACACATACACATAAAATAAAAGTGATAAAATATTAAAAAAGAATAGTGGTCAAGTAATCTATTGATATCTACTTACAAAATAGAAAGTTCCCATAAATTCAATTGGTAACATTAGTAGGTTATGTTTATGGGTATAGTTAATGAGGAATTTTCCCATTTTGATGTGTTTTGGTTTTCTTTTTTTTATTATGTGTGTGGTATGTGCATGTGTGTTCACATATGTATTGGTGAGTATATGTGTATGTGTGTGCATGTGTGTGTGTAGAGGTCTGAGGCTAATGTCAGGAGTGTTTCTTGATTACCCTCCATCTTATTTTTTGAGGCAGGATCTCTAATTGAACCTAGAGCTCACTGATGTGGCCAGCCAGCTTGCTCTGGGGGATCCCCCTACTCTCCACCCCTCTCACCTCCTCTCACTCCTTCTCATTCTCTTGCCTGTGCCTTCTGCTACACAAGAAAAAAACAACAAGTTCATGCTGGGTGTTGTGGTGCATGCCTTTAGTCCTAGTACTCACCAGGAGGCAGAGGCAGGTGGATCTCTGGGAGTTTCAGGTCAGTCTGATCTATGCAGCAACTTCCAGGACAGCCAGTGACACATGGGGAGACCCTGTCTCAAAAATCCAAAACCAAAAAAAAAAAAAAAAGCCACCAACCACCCAAAGTTTGCAAAATTTAATATACAACATTTTATACTGCTTATAATAAAAGTCATTTTGGAAGGGCCATGTGGAACACTGCTTTTGAAGAAGGGTCATGTGGAGCCCTGCATTTGAAGATACACAAATCTTTTTTCCCCTTCAATATTGAGGGCTTTCCATGTACTTTCACTGCCAGCCCACAAATCTTTTTAATATTCCATATGACGTTTTGATGTATATACCTGTTTAATTTTGCTAAACCTAGTGTTTTCCAAACTTTCTAGATCATGGAATCTTCACTTTTCAAGTCATATCTGACAGCAGTTTTTAGAACAGAATTGAACGATACCTTAAAGAAGGCCCCTTTGACAAACAGCACACTTCTCAAAATCATTCAAAATAGAGGACTCAACAATGTTATTACTCAACCAAGGACTGAGATCTCCACAAATGTAAGTATTCAAAGTTTGGATACCTAAAAGTTAAGAGAAAAAAAATGCCTTAAGTAGTGCCTTACTTGGCAAAAAGTATTTACTTAATAATACATACCATACCTGCCCTCCCCCTTGAGATAATAGCTTTTACAATATAGATGTATGTTGGACAGATGAATTTTACTTAACCTTGCTGTTGGGACCTAAAGGCCCCACCTCACGTACATACCACACCTGCCCTCCCCCTCGAGATAATAGCTTTTACAATATAGACATATGTTGGACAGATGAATTTTACTTAACCTTGCTGTGGGGACCTAAAGGCCCTACCTCACATAGGTCCAAAAGGAAGTTACTGGGGGAGCAGCCTGGCTTTCTTTGAAAGTCTGAAGAATACTTCTGCACTGCTGAGGAGTGCATGATCAGCACGTGACCATCCTTAAGATATACCCTCAGGGGGGAGGGGGGAGTTCCAGGTGCCTTTATAAGCTTTGTAACACCTGTAATAAATGAGTCCCTGCCTGACTAGACTCCCCGTTGCATCTGAGTGCCCCCAGGTATTGGGGGGTGGCGTGAGCTGGTGAACAGTGTGCTTACTCATCCCCAATCATCACCTCCCCGGGGGTTGCTGGTTGAAACCCCCAGCAACTGGCACCCAGTGTGGTGCTCGAAGGAAGGTGAAAAGAAGAAAAGGAAGAAGAAAGAAAGAAGGGAAACGGATTGGGGCCAATCAGAGGAAGTTCAGGGTAAGCAAGACCCTAAAAATGGGTAATGCAACTTTTAAGTTTCAAGACCCTGTGCTTAAAGCGCTGAGAGATATGCTTAAAAGCAGGGGATTGGATTTGTCAGATCCCGTAGCTCAAAAGGTTTGGGCAGAGGCAATTCATTTGGCTCCCTAGCTACTTGGGGCTAATGTTTTCACTGGGGATACATGGGAATCATGGAAAGAGTTTGAGGAAGAAGGCAGAAATGCAACAGAAGTGAAACCAAAAGCAGCCAAAGTAACAAGCTGTACCTCAGGCGTGCCCTGGCCAGTTTCAGAGCCTCCCCGGTGGAAGGGCAGGGCAGAGTGGAGCACACAGGGTCGGCAGCAAAAGCCACCCACCCCACCCGCCTTGAACTAATGCATGTGCATGGGCTGCCCCCCCAGCCGGCACTGGCGCGGGTCAAGGACTCACGTGAAAGCCAGGCGAGTACTGCCCCCTGGCCAGCGACCGGCGCGAGTCAGGGGCCCATGTGAAAGCCGGGTGGGACCGGCGGCACAGCGGCCGCTGGGCGCATTTAAGAAAAAACAAAACAAAACAAAACAAAAAAACAAAGAAAACCACCTTTGGCAGTGCGCCGACAGCTGAAAAGGCCTGGTTTGGGGAAGGTGGCTTGGGGAGGGGCCCTGCCCCTTCAGTTCGGTGGGCAGCCAGGGAACCACCCCGCCCTCGAGTGCTACAGCCCTGAGGGCAGCAGCACTCGCCAAATCCCAGGCCGAGGGAGTCCTTAGTAAAAGCCTACAATGTTTTCACTGACTGGGGCAGATGTGGAGAAACCAAAAAGCAGCTCAATTCAAGGAACTCATGGCCATTGTTTTCTGACAGTATTCAGACTCCTATGCTTCTTAAAGAGAGAGAAGCCCCTATTTTCTTACAGCATCTTAGGGGGCACCAAGGATTGCCTGGGCTTTTATCCCAAGGCAATGCAGAGGTAGACAAGATGGCTTACAGGTACCACCTCTGCAACAGCTAGGGGCAAACCCCAGGGGACTCAAGCCCAATTCCTTGTGGCAAATGGATGTCACACACTATGCTCCTTTTGGAAAGCTTAAGTATATTTTCATGTCCATCGACACATTCTCATATGCCTTTTGGGCTACCACTCATACAGAAGAGAAGTCTAAATATGCTTAGTCTCATTTTCTCCAGTGCTTTGCAACAATCAAAACCTACAAAAACAAAAAGGGGAATAAGCCCCCACCAACAGTTGGGTATGGCCTTATTGACTATTAATGTTCTTAATTTTCAG
>NW_008359625.1:3862289-3868604 GCF_000622305.1 Nannospalax galili | reverse complement strand
GACTTGCTTTGTTTCTCTTGATAATGCTTATCTTTAAGTGTCTTTACCAGATAATTTGGTGACAGAGGACCCTTGGAACTGCCACAGCCCACCTCCTCCTGATTATGAACTTCCTCAGGACCCCCTCCAGTTGCCCACGCTTGGCTAACCGAGTTAGGCAGAGACTAAGACTGTCACGGGCTGGCATTACCCACATGGCTGCCCTTAATTATGATGCATTTTTAGCCAAAGATGGGTAAGATGTCCCAAGACAAGTACTCCTAAGACAGGACATGCGCATGGCCAGGTGCATGATCCAGTGATGCGCAAGGCTTGATCAGGGGTGACACACCTAAGACAGGCAAAAATGCATAAGATTAGAGGAAGGAGATAGCCATCTCTCCTCAGGGGGCCGCCTATGAGGTGGGTAACCCGTGAAATAAAGTCAGTTCGGCCTTAAAATAAAAATAAAAAGGGGGATATGTGGGGACCTAAAGGCCCCACCTTGCATAGGTCTGAAAGGAAGTTACTGGGGGCACGGCCTGGCTTGCTTTGAAAGTCTGAAGAATACTTCTGCACTGCTGAGGAGTGCATGATCAGCGCGTGACCATCCTTAAGATACACCCTCAGGGGGGAGGGGGGAGTTCCAGGTGCCTTTATAAGCTTTGTAACACCTGTAATAAATGAGTCCCTGCCTGACTAGACTCCCCGTTGCGTCTGAGTGTCCCTGGGTATTGGGGGCGGCATGGGCTGGTGAACAGTGTGCTTACTCATCCCTAATCATCACCTCCCTGGGGGTTGCTGGTTTGAACCCCCGGCACCTTGCAACCAAGAAGTTAAACTTAATAATGTAGACTAGCTCACTGAGCCTTGTGTTCCTCTTGTGACCTGAGCATATGGCTTTGATTCCTCATGACCCTTCCTTGCCCTCTGCCCCAAAACAGTATATGAACCTTGTGAATGTTTTGTATATTCAACAGTGAGGGGTATTTGAAACAATGAAGACATGGTGATTATCCCATTTGTGTTGCAAACAACAGATGAAATTAAATTGATAAATCTTTATGGCTATGTGCTGCTGGTCAAATATCTAAGGATCAGAACGGATAAATTCTTCTGATAAGATAAGGATCTAACTTTTATTTCCCCATTTCATGCTGGATATACTGTTTCAGTAAAAGATCTAGTCTTTGTTTTAGAGAACAGTCCCCAGAGAAATCTGAAGGAACAGGCTCTCAGCAGGTTGGTTGTGCATTTGGCCCTAAAATGGATGCCAAGAACCAGGCTGTTTTATGTAAACACCACCATAATGTGCTTCACATAGTAAGCACCACACCCTCTCTCCTATTTTTGAGACAGAATCTCAGATAGCCCAGACTGGCCTCTAACTTGCTGTATAACCAAAGATGACTTTGAATTCTTGATCCTCTGGCCTCCACCTCCCATATCATATCTTTTATAGAGAAACCAAAAAAGGATAAAAAGAAAACAGATCTTGTTGATTTAACATGGAGAAAAAAATGTTTCCTCTGAATTAAGAAGGCCTACATATGTCTGGTTCTTGCTTTCTTAAAATAATTTTTTGTCTCTATTCAGCTGGAAAATAAAAGGACTAAAGCTTTAGAGATGCGTGAATTACTCTTTCTTCATGAATTCATCAAGTTCCCTTGGGATGTATTTTTATGGCTCATGAGCCTGAGGCTACTGCACTTAGAAGCCCACCCTGTTATATTCATGAGTAGGAATTCTACTATGCATAAATATAATTTCACACTGTGGCCACAGCACTGTACTGCTTGAGCACATCAACAATGGCTGAACAGGTCAGTTGGTAGATAAATTACAGGACACTGGAAGCTTCTGCAATATTCTTTGGAGATGAAATTGAGAGAAGAAGATGGGATAGACATGAAAGAATGTAATTCATTCACGGTGGTGTTTACTGAAGGAGGCAAGGAAGGGCCACAGGATAGGGTGCTGATGAAAAACCAAACAGAACAACTTCAGAAGTGGGACATAGTGCTCACTTGTAGTCTCAGCACTTTGGAGGTTAAGACAGAAGGATTGTGAGCTAGAGACTTTGTCTCAGAAAACAAATAAACAATCAAAACAAAAATACTACCACCACCACCACCACCACCAACCAAACCAAACCAAACCCCTTTTCTACCCAGTTAAAGAGATAAGGAGATATTTAAAGGTTTATTTTTTAGTAGTGGCAATGAATTAATTCTTACTGGTCCGTATACTTATTTTTTTCATTTTGAAACAGGGTCTTATATATCCCAGGGTAACATTGAAGTACTTCGTTTTCTTTTAAGCTTTAAAAAAATTTTTGTTATTTTTATTTTATGTGTATGCATGAATTGCCTGCATGTAGATAAGTGCACCTGTCTCGTGCAATGCCTGCGGCAGTCAGAAGAGTCTGTTGAGTCCCCTGGGACTGGAGTTATCCCCTGGGACTGGAGTTACGGACAGCTGTTAGCTGCCATGTGGGTGCTGGGATTCAAACCTGGGTCTTCTGCAAGAACAACCAGTGTTCCTAACCACTGAGCCATCTCTCCATCTCCTTCTTCTTCTTTTTCTTGGTCTTTTTGAGACAGGGTCTCCCTGTAGCCCCGGCTGGCCTGGAACTTGCTATGTAGACCAGGCTGGCCTTGAACTCACAGAGATCTGCCTGCCTCTGCCTCTCAAGTGCTGGTATTAAAGGTGTGTGCCACCAACAACATTGAACTTCTAATCCTCCCCCCTCCACCTTCAGATTGCTGGGATTACAGGTACGTGCCATGCTGGGTTTATGGGTGATGGAGACTGAACCCAGGTCTTCATGATGCTAGGCAAGCATCCCTCCCAACTAAGCTCCATCCCAGTCTCAGCTACGTGTGTTGTTTGTAAACTTTATGTATTTGTTTTATGCATTCTTTTTTTGAATCTTTGCTTTGACTTACTCTATAATGACATCTAGATTTGGGGTTTCAGTTGCTGTGTTCTGAGTTGTATGGTGACAGCTGTGGGACTGCTTATCCTCTAGCTCATGTATGTTGTCAAAACATAACATGCTTTTTCATTTTCCTAGTATACATAATAAGTATTGACTGTAAAGCATGGGGCCTACCAAATTCAGATGCATCCCTCATGGAGTGCCTGAATGGCTCAGTATGGAAACATTTTCCAACGGGAATGCCAAATGGGCAACTACATAAATCTTATGATTCCAATAACTATTTTTTAGCTTTCCCTGCTTTGTATGTGTTTATGTATATATTTGTGTGTGTGTGTGTGAGAGAGAGAGAGCGAGAGAGAGAGAGAGAGAGAGAGACAGAGATAGAGAGAGAGAGAGACAGAGAGAGGGGAAGGGAGAAGGAAATGGGGTCACAATAATTGTAAACAAAAGGATATTTTTTCTTCTAATCTCCTGTTACTTTAAAAAAATATTTTATTTATTATTTTTATTTTATGTGTATGAGTGTATTGCTTGCACATATGTAAGTGTACCTGAGTTGTACAATGACCACAGAGGTCAGAAGAAGGCGTTAGATCTCCTGGAATTGGAGTTATGGACAGCTGTTAGCTGCCGTACGGGCTCCGGGAATCAAACCTGAGTCCTCTGCAAGGGCAGCCAGTGCTCTTAACTGCTCAGCCATCTCTCCAGCCCCCAGTTGCCTGTTATTTTGTAAACTGCATTTTGTCTGTTTGTTTTGAGACAGGGTTGCATTGTATAGCCCTGGCTGGCCTGGAGATCACTATTTAGAACAGGCTGACCTGAAACTCACAGAGGTCTGCCTACCTCTGCCTCTAGAGTACAGGGATCAAAGGTGTGCACTACCATGCTTGGCTTATTTTGTAGACTATTAAGAGTTACGTCCAGGGTCAACAAGATGGCTCAGCAGGTAAAGGTAACTGCTGCTAAGCCAGAAGATTCAAGTTTCATCCCTGTCATTCACATGGTAGAAAGAACTGAAACTCACAATTTGTTCTCAGACCTCCATTCCTGTGCCATGGTGCACATGCATATGGGTAAACGTACACACATAAACACACACACACACACACACACACACACACACACACACACACAAAAGTGTAATAAGTTTTTTTTTCAAAAGAACTATTTTTTTTTTCTTTTTTGGTCTTTTTGAGATAGGGTCTCCCTGTAGCCCCAGCTGGCCTGGAACTCACAGAGATCCACCTGCCTCTGCCTCCGGAGTGCTGGGATTAAAGGCATGGGCCACCTGGTCTTCTTTAAAGGAACTATTTTTATGCATACCTATAATCCCAGCACTTGAGAGGTAGAGGTAGGAGGATCAGGAGTTCAAGGTCATCCTTGGCTGTTACCGGACAAACTGGAGGCCAACTGGGCTACAAGAGACCCTGCCTCAAGAAAACAAACAAAACACAAAGAGCTATTTCCAGTTTTCTTTAGCTGTGTTCCCCACTCCTCCCCTTCCTCTGGGGAGGCTGCTTATAGACACAGTTCTCTATTTCTTCCTGGGCAGCCTTGGGTGTGACACATTCTTTCCATTTTAATATGGAACCCTCCATTTGTTCTTTCCTCTTCTGGCTTCTACTGTGATATTCCCTGCTGACCCATCTCAGTTCAAAACAGTCTCTGACGTAGAGACTGGTTCCCTTAGCTTTGACTCTGGATTGGCTAGAGAGACCTGTTTGTCTCACAGAATGTGGCAGAAATGACATTCTAGGCTAAGCCAGTGGTTGATCCACCTGGGCCACTGTGCTGGGAGGAGAGGTTGCATGGAAAGAGAGATTTTCCTGTGACCCGTGGTTTCACCCCAGTCCAGTTACCAAACACAAGAGAGAAGAAACCATCCTGGCCATTTAGTTCCAGCAGACCTACCACAGAACTGAGGGACCCGTCAGCTGAAACTGGACCCCAGTCACATGCCTCCACCGCCCCCCTCCCTGGCCATTGAACCACTCAGTTACCATAAAACAGAAGTGAGCTGTTCCCATTCGCTCTGTTTGGGCTACTGGACTACAAAATCATGATAATGCAAAGAGATTCTTGTCTTACATGATTAAAACTGGGCAATTTGTTACACAGCAGCAGATGATGGCACTATCGAAAACTTTTGCTTGCCCCCATGATTTCCACACGAGGTTGCGTCAACTAACACATGGTCCCTGCAATTGTGCTCATGTATGGATTTAAAGGAGATGGCTGTCCTCAGACCTCTGGTAAGAATCTCTCAACCCAGGACCTAGAAAAATGAATTAGAGAAGTGACAAGCTGCACACATCCTGCTTTATTCAAAGTTGTTCAATGAGAAAATCAACCTAAACAAGGAGAATAAGAATTAATCTCTGCATAGAATAAATTAGTTACTTAAAGAGAAATGAAGATTAGGATGGCAGGTTTTTCAACAGTAGCAGTGAAAGTTTGAAAATAAAAGAATGATTGCAAAGTTTTCAATAGATATACTTTCCTTCCTTCCCTCCTTCCTTCTCCCCGCCCCCCTTATCTCTCTCCCTCTCTCCCCTCCTGAAAATGATCTTGATCCTCCTGCCTAGACCTCCCAAATGCTGGGGTTACAGGCATGGGCTACCATGCCCTATTTATGCAGCACTGGTGATTAAACCCAGGGCTTCATGTAAACTTAGCTACATCTCTAGCTCTGGAAATAATTTTTAACATAGTTTTTTAAACACCTTCTAGACTATCAGTTAAATATGAAAATAAAATACACTTTCAAAATAAAGCTAGCAGAAAAGAAAAGGCCTCTCATATGAACTTTTTGTGTGTTTATAAATTTCTTTTCTCATTGCTATGACAAAATACCAGACAAAAGCAACTTAAGAAAGAGTTCACTTTGGCTAACAGTTTGAGGATAAAGTCCACCAGGGCTGGGGGAGTCTTACTGATGGGGACTTGAGGCAGGTGTTACATTTCTTGGCTCACTTCCTCTTTTTTATTTACTATGGGACCCTAGCCCCCCGGGGATGGGGCCTCCAACATTAGGGTGGATCTTCCCTCTTCTGTTGAACCTTTCTGGAGATGCCCTCAAAACACACACTTAGAGATATGTTTCCATGGTGATTCTAAATCCTGCCAAGTCAACAATCAAGATTAATCTCCAGGAGCTGGAGAGATGGCTTAGAAATTAAGAGGCCTGGCTACTCTTACAGAGGATCTTGGTTTGGTTTCCAGCACCCACATGGCAGCTAACAACCATCTGTAACACCAGTTCCAAGGGATCTTCTGACCTCTGCAGGCCATACTTACATACATAGAGGCAAACCCCTCATAAATGTAAACTAAAAATTAACCTTTATACCAGTAAGTGTGTGTGTGTGTGTGTGTGTGTGTGTGTGTGTGTG
>NW_008359625.1:3837645-3862271 GCF_000622305.1 Nannospalax galili | reverse complement strand
TCATTCCCTGGTAGAAGCTTTAGTGACTTCCATTTTGCTTTTTTTTTTTTTTTTTTTTTTTCTATTTTTTTTTTTTTTTTTTTTTTGACTTTTGTGACAGGGCTTCATGTAGCCCAGGTTGGCCTCAAACTCTCTATGTAGTCAAGGATGACCTCAAATCCCTGATCCCCTGCTTCTCCTCCTGGAGTGTGTATGTGGTGCACCACCACACTGGGCTTGGGAATAAACTTTCCGAAAGAAATATTGAAAGATATTCCAGAAAAAAAAAAAAAGAATAAAGATTTTTTAAATGATGTGGGATGGAAGAAATGAAAACTAGGCCTGTGATCCCAGCACCTGGGAGGTGGGAACAGGAGAGCCAGGAGTTCGAGGCCAGCCTTGGCTATATGGCTGGTTCTTTTAAGTCCCTTTTAGCCATTTGTTGTCTATCCCTGTGTCTGACTTAACATTTTGATGACCATTGAAATCTTTAATATGTAATCTTAGCAACCATTAGCTTCAGCTGACTTCATAGCCTCGGAATATTCAGCTAGCATCTAAAACCAGTGACAGAGTTTTCCCCATGCTTTGCGGTAACCCACCTACCTGTGGCCCCACCAGTGTATCTGGTAAACAATTAGATTTATGACTTTCTTTGTTCTGTAACTAATAAGATTTCATGTAACCACTTCCACAGCCAGCACAGTGTTTGGGGCAACCTGAATTCGTGTTCCCTGGCCATGGTCACTCAGATTTGCCTCTGAATAAGCTCTTTTATTTATTTGAGGTGAAATCTGTGTTTTTGTGTCAACAATTACTTGGAGACCATTAATATTTCACTGTTTTCCTTTAATGCATGTGTAAATTTGGGGCTACACAATTTCATTCTTTGTTATGAGGGTTTGCTTTTTTATTAGTTTTTAAAATTAGCATACAAAGTAATGGGTCTCATTATGGCATTTTCATGAATACTTGTTTTTTGTTGTTAGTTTTTCTTTTCTCCCTCCCCTTCTCAATCCCTAGTACCTCCTGCAGGTTCCCTTCCTTACTCTGTTAATTCCCCTTGTGTTTTCATATTACAAGCATATATATATATATATATACATATATATATATGTAATTTTTTGAGACAGGATCTCATATATTGTAGGCAGCATGAGGATGACCTTGAACTTCTGACCTTCTGCCTCCACCTCCCATAGCTGGTGGTCTGGAGTGCTGGGATTACTGGCATGTGTTACCACACTCAATTTATTTGGTGCTGAGGATCAAGTTTATGGCTTCACACACGCTTGTCAAGCATGCTACCAAGTAAGCTAGACCCCCTACCCCAACTATGCCTTTTTTCCTTTTTTTGACAGAGTCTTATATAGCACAGGCTGGCCTTGAACTTCTCATCTAGCAAACTCATGATTCACCCCGCTTCTATTTCCCAAGGGCTGGAATTATAGGCATGGGCCAGCATGTCTGCCTTCTATGAAATTTTTATAATATATATAATATTAATTATATTTTGTTTTTGTGTGTGGCATGCATATGTCATAGCTCACATACAGAGGTCAGAGGACAACTTACAGGAGTCAGTTCTCTTTTTCCACCATTTGGATTCTGGGGATCAAACTTAGGTTGTCAAGCTTGGTGGCAGGTGCTGATATCCACTGACTCATGTTGCTGGTGCTATGAAGTGTTTTAAAATTTCCTCAAACCTTTTCTTTAAATATCAAATCATTTTCTTGCCCCTTAATAGCATTGTGGAAGATGCCATCAGACACCATAGTTTTCTGCTCAATTCCAATTATTGAATCAGTTCTAGTCTAGTGAAAACTCCAATCTCGTGTTTAAAGTGTTGTCTTCTGAAGCCTTGACTGGGTTAATGGATTTGGCTGGTGGCAAGCAACATTCTATTTCAATTCAAGCTTCTCCATCACTGGGGCCAAAGAAAGGAAAAGGGTGAAATGCATTGTATTCACCTGCATGTGTGATGTCGTGACTTCTCTCTGAAGCTCCCTGTTTCCAAGCCAATGGCTCAGGCATGGCAGGTAATGTACTGGCTTTCCTGTGGCAATGTTCTTTGGAGGGCAGGGGGATTAGGCAGCCACCCAAGCAAGTCCACCATAGCATACCCTCCCAGTTCTCTCTGAGCCTTCAGCATAAGCTTGCACATGGGCTTGTAAGTCTAACCACCTCATATCACAGAGACCCTTGAAGAAGTCATCCCCACTTGCACCCAGCTGTGGTATCTTAGACTACAGTACTTACTTTGCAGAGGAATGTGGCTATTTTGAGTGGATCTATAGCAAATAGCCAGAGTTGCCAGGGGAACAGAACTAAGAGAGAGCTCTACCTCTAGCTTCTGCTTCCCAGCTGGTTTCCTATGGTCTGTGGAGTGGTTCCTGTTGAAAATATTCCTGGAAATTGAACACAAAGAACCTCATGAGAACCAGTCTTTGTGAGAAAGCCAATCCTTACTCTTGAGAAATTCTTATGCAATAAATGAACCAAAGAAGTCAGAGTAAAATCTCACAGCTACCAAGAACACAGCAAAGGGATAAATATAAATATGACAAGCTGTATATTACTAGGCCTTGGATTCTTCTTGTAAGATAAACATATAGCTTTAATCCCCTCGTGGCGCTTCCCTGTCCTTGACACAGAATAACATGTGTGTTTTGAATATATCATTGCTGAAAGCACCAATAGTAAAAGCAACAAATAACCCCCCCATTTATGTTGGAAACAATAGGAGCGATTAGACTGATAACACTGATTTGTAGTTGTGTGTGCTGTTCTAGGTCAGTAGGAATCAGAAAGAGAAAAATCTCTGATAAGAAGGAATGTCAGAAAGAGAAACCAGAAGGAATAAGCTCTAAGAACAGATCAGGCTCACTTCTTTTTCTTTTTGGCTGTGCTGGAACTTGCTATGTAGACACCAAGATAGCCTCAAACTAACAGAGATCACCTGCCTCTGCTTCCTGAGTGCTGGAATTAAAGGCATGCACCACCAAACCTGGCCATTGTTGGAAATTCTTAAATAAAATTGGTTTAAATTTAAAATGAATAAATAAAATAATTTCATAAAAAAAGAAAGAAAAACACAGGACCAAATGTTTCTCTTTGGGGTTTTTGAGACAGGGTCCCTTTTCTCCTTTTTTTCTTTCTTGGGGGATGGAGTAGGGATAAGAGCAATCTCATGTAGCTCAGGCTAACTTCTGTGCTAGATAGCTTCAGTTGTCAACTTGATGTACCTGGGAAGAGGGAACCTCAATTGGGAAATTTCCTCTATTGGACTGGCCTGTGCACATGTCTGTGAAACATTCTCTTGATGGTTGAGTGATGTGGGAGAACCCAGCCCAATATGGTGCCACCCCTGGACAGGTGGTTCTGAGTTGTATAAGAAAGCAGGCAGAGCACAGGCCAGAGGAGCAAGCCAGTAAGCAACATGGGCCATGGTCTCTGCATCAGCTCTTGCCTCCAGGCTCCTGCCCTCTTAAGTTCCTGTCTTGGCTTCCCTCAGAGATGTACTGTTAACTTGGAAGAGTAAGATACAGTAAATCCTTTTCTCCCCATGTTGGTTTTGGGTCTTGGTGTTTATTATAGCAATAAGAAGTAACTAGAACAGGGGCTGGAGAGATGGCTTAGCGGCTAAGTGCACTGGCTGTTCTTTCAGAAGACCTAGGTTCATATCCCAGCACCTACACAGCAGCTAACAACCATCTGTAACTCTAGTTCCAGAGGATCTTACACAATCTTCTGACCTCTGCAGGTGTTGCACAACATGTGGTACACTTACATACATGTAGGCAATACACTCATACACATAAAACATTAAAATAATAAATTAAAAAAAAGTACTAGAACACCTTCAATTCCTGATTCTCCAGCCTCCATCTAAGTGCAGGGATTACAGAAATGAACAACCATGGCTACATTTCCCTTTAACAGATAGTTTATACCATTCCTTTGTTATTTTAAACTCATTGCTGTTCTAGAATATTTTCAGGGTTTACACTAATGTAACATATATACTTTATACTTTTATGAACAATTATGTGGACTTTGGAAGGGAAAGGAGCCTCTTATCCTGGTGTGGGGTTGAAGACTCTTGTTAGTTGAGAATCAAGAATTGGATGATCCATTGAGATGACTCAGTGGGTTAAGGCTGCTGTATTAGTTGCTTTTCTGTTGCTGTGATAAAACGTCATGACCAAAGGAACTTATAAAAAGAAGAGTTTATTTAGCTTATGGTTCCAAAGAGGCAAGAGTCCATCATGGCGGGGAGGCATGGCAGCAGAGGTGACTGGAGTAGGAGCAGAAGCTAAGCTCTCACATCATCAAGCAGGCACAGAAAGCAAAGCGTGACTGGAGATCTGGCAATGCTTAAGAACTCTCTAAGCCCACCCTCAGTGATGTGCTTCCTACAGCATGGCCACACCTTCTAATACCTCCCAAAACAGTGCCACCAACTGGGGACAAAATGTTCAAATGCTTGGAGCCCATGGAGGATATTCTCATTCAAGCCACCACAGCAGCCAAGCCTGACCACCTAGATCCACATACTGGAAGGAAAGAACCAATTCCCAAAAGTTGTCTTCTGACTTTCACATGCCCTGCCCCACAAATAAATATATAAAAAAAATAAAAAGAATTGCAACACAATTAATATTTTCTATGAAGTTTACCTACATAGAAATAATACATTTTTTGTTTTGCTTTGTTGTTTGAGACAGGGTCTCTCTATGTGGCCCTGGTTAGCTAGGAACTTGCTGTGTAGAACAGGCTGGCCTCGAACTCATAGAGATCTGCCTGCTTCTGCCTTCCAAGTACTGGGATTAAAGGTATGTGCCACTGCCCAGCATAGAGACAATATTTTAACAGAGAATGTTAAAATAAAACTGTTTAGATGACTCAGTGAGTAAAGGCTTTTGCTCTTCGTGCTTGACAACCTGAGTTCCATTCCTGGGACCCACATAAAAATGGAAGGAGAGAACTGACTCCACAAAGTTGTCCTCTGACCTCCACATGCACATCTGCATACACACCACACACACACACACACACACACACACACACATTCCTACCCTCCATCTCTCTCATACACTAATAATAATAACAATAACAATAACAATGCTAAAACAGCAATGAATCAGACTTTAATACCTAAGTGTCTATGGACTTTCTTCTTTCCCAGCTGTAAACCTACAACTTTGTGGGACTGTCACAAGAAACCCTCCTTATAGTAAATGATAAGTCTTAACTCCCTGTGACCCTTGTAGCCCATGATTTTATCTTATCAGATTATAATCCTATCCAAGGACTACTAGAGCCTTACTATAATCTTACTCATGGGAAAGCAGAAAAGAGGTAGAAAAGGAGGGTCTCTTAGAAACCCTGTCTTTGAGCTAAGTCCCCAAGTCTTCAAGATGCTGTGTATAACCACTGCTAAGACTCTTGGGTTCCATTCTCACCGGAAACCCACACCCAGTATGTCTTATCCTTTACCCCAAGCCCCTCTCTATTATCCCCTGTGTTTAAATCGGTGTTAAACTTTTTTACCAATAAATTCCAACTCTGCTTCAAACTGGCTCACCCTAAGTTCTACTCTGAGGTAAAGTCAAGACTCCATACTTCACCTGAGTGGAGGTTGCTAAAAAATAAGGGAACTCCTTGGGCTGCTGGTGGCAGTGTCGGGTTGTGTCTCCTGTTGAGCCACCACTGATATAGACACATATGTAAACATGATTCCAGAAATTTCTGGGATAACCAGTTGTTGTGGCTCATGCCCACAATCCCAACACTTAGGATGCTGAGGTAGAAGTGTGACTTTGAGGCCAGCCTGAGTTACATAGTGAGTTCCACACCAGCTGCAGTACAGAGTGACACCCTGTCTCAAAGGGAAAAAATGGGGCGATTTGGATCCTTTTTGGTTTTGATTTTTGCAGTGCTAGGGATGGAAACTTGGGCCTTCCCTGCGCTAGACACTCTACTCCTGAGCTACATGCCCAGCTCTGATTGGTTTGGGCTACCCTTTTATCACTTATAAATTCACAGTCAATCAGAGCAGCATAAATATTTTACATTTTGATGGATAACTACCAAATACAAAGAGTAAAAAGACAATGAAAGGCATTTCTTGTTAAGAAGAATGGTGCTTTTCTCCTAATTAGTCCATGCATCTGTATCTAAATTGAAGCTTATGGCTAGAATGAAGGTTCACCATCAATTTTATTCCTACTTTTCATCTTTATAGAAATAAGGATTGAGAAAACTTGATTACATAAATATGTAGATTAAAAAATAGAAGCAGTTTGTTATAGCTCTGCCAATCAATTCTTGGAATGCTGAACTACTTTCTAAAAATCAAAGTCATCTTTGTTGAAAATTGCTTTTAATGAGTTATCAGCTTGTGACTCAATTAAGTCTTCCTATTCTGCTAAGCAAATCTTTGCAAATCATTTGATTTGCAAATAGGTTTATCTTCTTAAAGGCATTTACTTAGTCAATTACTGGAAGAGTATCAAAAAGCTGTACAAAGGCTAGGTCTTATGTCTGTAACAAAAAGTCTTAGGAAGAATTATTAGGGAGCTAGGGACATAGCTTAGACAGTACAGTACTTGCCTAGCATGCATGAGGTCTTGGGTTCAATCCTTAGTACCACAGAAAACCAGACATGGTAGTGCATACCTATAAACTTAGCACTTGGGAGGTAGAGACAGGATGATCAGAAGTTCAAAGTCATCCTTGGCTACATAGCGAGGTCAGCCTGGGCTGCATGAGGACCCAATAAAAATTATCAGAGACTATTAACTTAGCTGTTAAGTTAAAAGGAATGGAAATTAGCTGCCGTACCCCCCAATCCCTGGTCAAATTGGAAACATTTTTGATTGTTTGAACTGGTTTATTTTTAAAAAAGATTATGACCAATAGGTTCTTGAAAACTAGCTGGGTATGAACACAAACCTGTAGTCTCAGCACTAAGAGGCTGGGACAAGAGAATCCTGACTTCACAATGTAGCAAGCAAGAATTATATTACTGTCATGAGCCCATATGCCCAACAGATTTAAGAATCTTTTTTTTTTGGTCTTTTTGAGACAGGGTCTTCTTGTAGCCCAAGCTGTCCTGGAACTCACTATGTAGACCAGGCTGACCTCAAACTCATGAAGATCTGCCTGCCTCTGTCTCCCAAGTGCTGGGATTAAGGGCGTGCACCACCATGCCCGGCAAGAATCATCTTTTTTTTTTCTTTAAATTTGCAACGTTTGATTACTTTTTTGAAGTATTTTATAATAAAATAGAAGTGTTATGTTGTGTACACAAAATGTTTTTACCTCAAAGGAATAAGAAAGAGATAGTTTATTCTCTTTTTTTCCAATTTTTTTTTGGGGGGTATTTTTGAGACAGGGTCTCCCTGTAACCCCAGCTGGCCTGGAACTCACTATGTAGACCAGGCTGGCCTCAAACTCACAGAGATCAGCCTCCCTCTTTTTCCCAAGTACTGGGATTAAAGATGTGTGCCACCACTCCTGGTTTATACTGTCCATCTTCAAGAAAGAGTTTATATTTACAATAATGGATGCCAAGTGTAATCATCAACATTTGAATAGCTTACAGGGAATTTTTAATTTCTTCTCTATTACCTACCTCTTCTTAAGTCCTGATGCGGCTTGAGACTTTAAACTATTTTGGTTTTCACAGATGTTTCTGGGTTAAAGATAAAGCCCATGTCATGGTAAAATTCATCAAGCAGCTAAGAGATCAAGCATGTCGCCCAGGAGAGTCAGACAGTTCCTTTATTTTTCACATGTGTGTGGTCCCAGGTTGTGAGTAAAGTGGGGAAATATCTCTGCTACAAGCCTCAGACGCTGTCTGGTGATATTCTTAGCTTTGGGGGTAGTGGAAGCTAGTGGTCAGCCAAGTTAATGTATCCCCAAAACTTTACTGATAGCTGAAAGGATGTTAGTTCAGACCTAGAGGTGGGTGATGAGTGACTATTAAGAAGACGGAAGATAGCACAAGATAATCTTGGCTCCAGCTCCACAACATTGCAACTGTCCAGAGTCAGGAAGTTCTAGCCAGTCAGCTTTAGAGAATTTTAAACAAAGATGTGGCTTTTTTCTTAGTTATTCTTTGTCCACAATCTCGTTCTGCCGTTTCACCTTCTGTACCTCACTAGGTATTCTTTCTGAAAAAGGACATTTCCTATTTAACTCTACAATAACACTGTCATGTGTAAAAATTGCCAACTTTAGAAACTAGTTCATGGGTTGGAAAGATGCCTCAGTGGTTAAGAGGGCTTATTCTTTTGCAGAGGACCTGGGTTGGGCTCCCAGCATGTACAAGGTAACTCACAACTATCTGTAATTTCATTACGGGGAATCCAGTACCCTCTTCTGGCCTCTGAGGGATGATCCTGCATGCATGTGGTACTCACAAACTCATGTAAATATACACACACACATAAATAATAAATAAATAATAAATAAATAATTTTTAGCTGGGGTGTGGTGGCACACATCTTTAATCTCAGTACCCAAGAAACAAAGGCAGACGGATCTCTTTGAGTTGAAGGCCAGCCTAGTCTACATAGGGAGACCTTGTTACACACCCCACACACACACACACACACACACACACACACACACAAAACAAAAAAACACACACACACACACACACACACACACACACACACACAAAGCAAAAATAAAGCAAAACAAAAACCTAGTTCATAGTTACATTTCCCCAAGTATCAAAGAAAATGTCATTTATTGTTCTGAATACCAGGGCAAGTCAGGGAGCACGTACGTTGGTTATCTCTTATACTTTTTTAAAACAGAGAACAGTACTTCCTTCCCCTATACCCTGCTGTGAGGTCCAAGCTCTGAAGCCAGGGGAAAGGGGGTGTGTGTGTCACAGGAAGTCCAGAAGTTAAAGAAGATGTGAGAAGCCGGGGCAGATGAGACATGCATTCTTCACTCTAGTGAAGGCACTTGCCTCTGGTCTCATGGATATACTTAAACAAAGGTGGCACTTTGCCAGGGATGACTCATAGTTACATAACAGATTACATCATTGGTCATATATCCTGTTGACTCATTGGATTTCCTATGTCTGCCATCTTCAGCTCTTTCCAGATAGCTATCCTAGAGCCATGTTGTTCAAACCTTTATGTGACCCTTATAAACCTTCAGTTCCCTTCACCTGCCTTTTAAAAATTTTTTGTTAAAGTTGCTTCCTCAGAGCAGTGCTGATGTTCTGTAGAACATCCACCTTCTGGATGTGTCTGGCCGTTTCCTCCTGGTATCGTTTAAATTGTTGCTTTAACCTCTGCTTCAGTCTGCAACCTGAAAAGGCTTTCTAGTTTTAGGTGAAGTGCATTTGGTGAGAATATTTTATGAGAGGTACCTTCTGGTGATGCAGGCCTGTAATCCCAGCTACTTGGGAGGCTGAGGCAGGAGGATTACAAGTTCAAAGTCTGTCTGAACTAAGAAGTGAGTCCAAGGCTAGCCAGGGCTACTTAGTGAGACTCTGTTTCAAATTTTAAAAAGTTAAAAGAGAGTTGAAGATACAACTCAGTGGTAGAGCACTTGTCTGGCATGTACAAGGCCTAGGCTTAATCCCCAGTATCACCATTTTAAAAAAATGTGGCTTCACGATGCAAGGTGGTCACACTTTTTGCACTGAAGTTGGTCACTGGGCTCAGAAGGCAATAGCTCATTCCTCCACTGGGAGCCTTCTTCTCCATAAAGTCAGCAAGTAATGATGGGGTGATCTTGGTGACACAGAATGGTCTTTTCATTCAATTTAGCACCGTCCCTTCTGAGCTGTTTGCTTCACTGGCTGAGGCTCTTGGCTATTCTCAAAATCAGACCCTAATAAAGAGAAAAGAAATCTGTTTGCTCTGTCTCCTTCAGTTATCACGTTTACTAACTTTTTAGAATAAGGGGTGAATGAGACACCATCTCTAAGAGTAAGTGAGGTTTTTTTGTTTGTTGTGTTCTGTATATAATTTGCAATTTTTGAGTATTTCAATCAACTTTTAGATGGTCACATATTCTATACATTTCATTCAGAGTTGTACAAAAATGTCCCAGTCTTTGACAAGTAACAGCCTTATTGTTTTGATTTTTGTTACCTTTTGACGTCATCCCATTATTTAGTATACGTGTTGTTGACGTGTATGCATATGCTGTTGCATGTTGTATACCACATTTCTCTGTGTGTATGTATGGATCTAGAGGCCAGGAGTTGACACTGAATTTCTTTCTTGATCTCTGTCCACCTTTTATTTTATTTATTTACTTACTATTTTTATTTTATATGTATGAGTATATTGCCTGCATGTGTGTAAGTGCACAGTGTCGTGCAATGCCCATGAAGGTCAGAAGAGGGTATCAGATCCTCTGGAACTGGAGTTAAGAATGGTTGTTAGCCACTACGTGGGTACTGGGAGTTGAACGTGGGTCCTCTGTAAGAGGAGTCAGTGCTCTTATCTGCTGAGGTATCTCTCCAGCCCCTCTGGCCACTTTTTTTTAGAAAAAATTTTTTTTAAATAGAATTTTTGTGATTTTCATACTTTATAATTTGATGGTATTTGGATTCCCCTCGCCTATCTACTGGCCCTTAGCCCAATTTAATGTATATACATATGGCCTATGGAGTCTTATTTGTGTCCTCAAATGTCTTTCAGTGTGGGTTCATCCACTAGAGGCTCTTAACTTACCAAGAGTCCCATCCTTGAAAGAGATTGTCTCCCTGCCTCCCAGCAGCCATCAGTTATCAAAATTTCCTTAGGTTGGGTTGGGGTTTCTTACTTCCTCACATCTATACTAGGATTTTGTGTGGTCTGAGCTTGCATGGGACTTGTGCATGCTGTCACCATTGCTGTAAGTTCATATGAGCAACTGACCAGATGTATGGAAACTCTGTCTCCTTGTGGTTATCCACCCCTTCTGGCTCTTACAGTCTTTCTACTCACACTTCCACAATGATCCCTGAGTCTTGGGAGGCTGAAGTTTGATACAGGTGTTCTATTTAGGAATAAACACTCTGCAGCCTCTTATTCTCTGTACATTGGCCAGTTCTGAGTTTCTGTGTTAATCACCATCTGCAGTATAAGGACACTTCTCTGGTGAAAGTTGAGAATGCATTAATCTGTGGGTATAAGTCATTAGGAGTCAGTTTACTACAATAGCTATTTAGTAGAAAACTAGTATTAGGATCTCCCCTATATCCTGTGACCTATCTAGCCTTGGGTTCCTAAGCCTGATATCAATGTCAGGTATGGGCTCCATCTTATGACATGGACCTTAAAGCCAATTATAGAGTGGTGGGTTACTCCCACAATATTTGTGCCACTACTGTACCATTTGGCATATCTTTCCAAGACAGTTGTTATAGTTCATAGGATTCACAGCTGGGGAAGGCTGATGGCTATTTTTCCTTCCAGTAGCATGCATAGCACCTTCCAGCACTATGAATGCTAGCCGGTAAAGATGAGGCTTTGAAGTCAGCACCAGCTTGATTTCTCCTTGTTTGTTTTACAGCTCCTGTATGTAATATCTTCAGCAATAAGGTCTTATCATCAAATTCCGGTGGGTAACCCAGAGCAGGGGCAATTGGCCACCTTATTTTTTAAGACAGGGTCTCTCACTGTACCTGACATTCACCCATTTGGCAAAAATGACTGGCCATTGAGCTCCAGGGATCCACTTGTTTCCCTCCTGGAAAGTTCCCATCCCTGGCTAGCATTTGAGTTACAGACATAAGCTGCTACATCTGGATTTTTTTACATGGAGACTAGGTATCAAACTGAGGGTCTCATGTATGCTTTGTAAGGCTTTACTGAGTAATTTTTCCAGTACTTCCCATTAGTTTTTTTTCCCATTTTTCATATGTGTGTATGGTATGAATGTGTGTGTATGCATGTTTGCATGTGTGTATTTGTACAAGTATAGCTCAGTTGGTAACATGTTTGACTGACTAGCATGCACAGAGCCCTAGGATCAAGCCCCAGCATTGCATTAATGGCGGCACATGCCTGCAATCCTAGCACTCTAGAGACAGAAACAAGATCAGGAGTTGGAGGTCACTCTGCACTTCAAAGTGAATTCAAGCACACCCTGGGATACGTGAGACCCTGTCTTAAAAAAACAAAATATCAATATGTTTTGGCAAAAATCAAAGTATAAATACTTCAGAAAACATAAAAACATGATTCATCTTATCTGGCATATTTTCCAGCCTCAAGAACCAATTCCTCCACTTTCTGGACACTAGATGAGTGTCCTAAAATTGCAGTCCATTCTGGGGGTGACTCCCTGGAGTTAGTATTAGATTCCCTAAGCTAAAGGTGTGGTCTCAGAAGACTGCCTCCCCAGCCCCAGTACCAGTTGTGATCACCCAAACTCCCAGAGCAGCTATGGACTAGCTAGCTATAAACTGAGGGAGATTTCACAACTCCTTTCTTCCGAATGATAATTCTTGATCATAATTCACAGATCCCAGGGAAACAATAACATGTTCTAGCGTCTTACTGAGTATACAATGCAGGAATGCATGGTCATTAAGCAAACAACAGTGGTTCTTAGCATCATATTTTAGAATATATCTCATTTCAGAAGATCCCAACATGGTCACAATATCCTACTTCTAATACCATTTTTCTCACTTAACAGGTAGATAACCAAATCCAACAAAGAAGTGAAGTGAACCCATCTGTGGTTTCATCAGGAGTTACTATGTTTTCATTAAAGGCAGCTTTCTATGGACCAGTTTTATAAACTGTGCTTTTATTGGATGCCTTATAGTTTAATTTTTAATTTAATTTTTATTTTTGTTTTAGTGTGTGTGTGTGTGTGTGTGTGTGTGTGTGTGTGTGTGTATGTATCACACCCTGCATGATGTAGAGGTCAGAAGACAATTTTCTTGAGCTAGTTCTCTCCTTCTACCATGTGGTTCAGAGGACCGAACTCAGGTAGTTAGTCTTGGTGGAAGGTGCCTTTAGATGCTGAGACATCTTGCCCACCCACCCAGGTTTTTGCACCATAGGTCATTGTACCACTCTGAGATTCAGGAAGCCTTTCCTTTGTAACCCAGGAAAACTATAAAAGGGAGGTAGATCCATTTTGTCTGCGGTTGCTTTCCCAAGGTACGTATCAGCCTTAGAACTCTGTCCTATGAAAAGCAACAATGCAGTTGATTTCTTAGGAGGCTTTACTATACCCATAAGGACACATTTACTTTCTTTAAAGCCTGCTGCTCTGGAGGGAGGCTTCTGATCCTCTGCCTCCACCTCCCAAGGGCTACGCAAGTGCCTCTACACCTGGTTTTATACAGTTCAGGAGACTGAACCCAGGGCTTTCTGCATGCTAGGTAAGCATGCTACCAACTGAGCTATACCACCAGCCCCTGCCATTATATTTATTTATTTATACAGGGTCTCACCATGTAACAGAAGCTGGCCTCAAATGTGCAATTTTCTTGTCTCAGACTTCCAAATTCTGGGATTACAGGTAAGTACCACAATGCCTGGCTCTATTTGTCTTTAAAAGCATTTTAAAACATTTATTTATTGAGGGGGCACACCTCTGCTACAGCATATTTGTGAAGGTGAGAGGACAAATTTCGAGAGTCAGTTCTGCAATGGGGGTCTGAGGTTATCTAGCTTTGTGGCAAGAGCCTTTACCCATTGAGCCATCTCACTGGCCCTCTGCTTATCCTTTTTTAAGGTGGGAAATTATCTGATATCTTCCAAAATGATTGGCCTTAAGAAATACTTGCTATATATCCAAAATAATAAGTTCTCCATGTCCTAGTTTATTTCTCCATTGCTGTGACAAAACATTCTGACCAGTACCAACTTGGGGAGGAAAGGGTTTATTTAGCTTTCATCTCCTGGGTCACAGTTCATCTGGGAGCCCAAGGTAGGAACTCAGGGCAGGAACCTGGAGGCAGGAGCTGGAGCATAGGCTATGGAGGAGTACTGCTTACTAACTTGCTCCCCTGGCCCCTTGCTCAGCCTGCTTTATTATACAACACAGACCCACCTGCCCAGGGGTGGCACCACCCACAGTAGGCTGGGCCCTCCCACATCATTCAATAATCAAGAAGATGCCCTCAGACATGGCCACAGGCCAGTCCAATAGAGGCAATTCCCCAATTGAGGCTACCTCAGCCCAGGTGTGTCAAGTTGACTCTAACGCTATCCAGCATACCCCATAAGTTATGAAATTTGGCCTCTCATACATTTAGGGCAAGAGCAAGAAAGTAGCCTGTATTAGTGGATAAGAGTAAGAACCTGGTGAGGCAGAGATCACCCTCCAAATCTCACTTGCTGCCTAACTAGCAATGTGTATGTGCCAGCAAATGACTTAATCGGGCAGGAAGTGTATGCGGGTAATCACATGCCTATCACTTGTTTATTTTAAAGGTTCAATGAGTGTTTTGCACGTAAAGGACTTGGTAGAGTACTTCACTAATAGCAATCACTCAGTAGATGGTAGACGATGGCAATATTTCATTATAGATGTTACAGAATCTCTATCTAATCTCACTGCTAATGATGAGCAGATTGTTTCCTAGAATTCTTGAATCTCTTTTTTCTCTGATTCTGCCACCAGAAAAGTTTGTTGAATGAAGTTGTACAGCAGATGTGAAATTTAGTGTGCTAAAATCAAAATGCCTTACCAAATTGGGGTCTGACCTGGGTGTTTCCTGATTCTTGAACTCTTACCCAGAGAACTGAAAATAAGGACTCACACAGATGTGTAAAGGAAGTGAGATAGCTTTATTTGGAGCAGAGCAATGGTGCAGATTGAAGTGAACACACTGTCAAGATTTACAGCAAGCCTCATGAGCGAAGGTACTCAAGGGACCCAACTATTGTTTGGGGTTTTCTTCTGGGGTTTAAGAGAAGAAGGAGTTGGTTACTAAGGGGTGTAGCATGGGCAGTTCTTTATTTTGACTGATAGATTAGATTAGTTATCATTTCTCTACTATGTATGTCCCTTCCCACAATGCATCTGATTTAATCATATGCATGTCCAATCATACACAGGCATAAGATGGTAAATAGGAAATCCTCCCTAAAAGGTTACAAGGACACAGTTTTGCCTTACTGCACATGCACCAGAAACTAGTTCAGGCTGGATCAACCCTTCTAATTCTTCATAACCAGGTATGTTGGGAATACTCTTGAATAGAAACTGCCTAAATTTGATTGTTACTAGGAGTGTGGAAACCCACACTATTGTTCAAGAATGGGAGTGTGTGTCACCTGATGTAGATAGGAGGGAGATCAAGGGGTGCATATGTTAGCCTGCCTCAAAATGAATAGTATACAGTAACTGATTTTTAAAAAAATTTTGGTCTTTTTGAGACAGGGTCTCCCTGTAGCCCCAGCTGTCCTGAAACTCACTATGTAGACTACGCTGGCCTCAGACTCACAGAGATCTGCCTGCTCTGCCTCTCGAGTGCTGGGACTAAAGGCGTGCGCCACCACACCCTCCCTGTAGCCCCAGCTGTCCTGGAACTCACTATGTAGACTACGCTGGCCTCAGACTCACAGAGATCCGCCTGCTCTGCCTCTCGAGTGCTGGGACTAAAGGCGTGCGCCACCACACCTGGCCAGTAACTAGTTTTTAATAGGTTTGTAATTCACTTATAACTGGGATGTGCTTTAATCCATAACAGTAGGAAAGCCAGTTCTAGAACCCCATTCTCTTGATTCCTGCTTCGGTGATCATTCCTCTGTACCTCCGCATCTTTCAGAATGGAGCATCAAGACAAACTATGTGGGATTTACCACAATCTTAATGCGTTAGGAAACACCTCTGCAGTGTGGCCACAGGAGGTCTGCCTGCTACTGCTGGTGCCCCCAGTGATTGTGGAGGTGCTCTGGCTCTTAGCATCAACATTGTGAGTACTCAGTCCAACATTGATGGGCTGACTGCCATTGGAGGAGGGACATAGTCATGGTGGATCACACGTGTAATACCAGCACTGGGGCAGGAGAACTGCTGTAAGTTCAAGTTCAGCCTGGATTACATACTGAGTTCCAGGCCAGCCTGGGCTGCAGAGTTGAGAGTGTGTCTCAAAATAAAAACCAATAAACAAACACCAAAGAGAGTGAGGTGGCTTGGGATATAGCTCAGTGAAAGAGCACTTGCCTAGCATGCACAAGGCTCTGGGTTTGATCCCTACTACCAGAAGGGGGAAAAAAAAAGAGTGGAGCAAAAATATGTCCATATAAAGTTTATGGCACAAAACAGAGATACAGAAGAATTGGAAGAGCATAGAGGAGCCAGAATTCAAGTAGCCACAGGCATCCAATTTTTTACAAAAGTGTTTAAAACATTCATCAGAAAAAAAAGACAGCCTCTTCAACAAATGGTGCAGAGAAAACTGTGTGTACTGATGCAGAAGAATGAAATTAGATCCATATCTCTCACCATGTACAAAGTAAATTCAAAACAAACCAAAGACCTCAATATAAATCTGAAACTATTAGAAGAACTGAAACAATTAGAAGAAAAGCATTTCAAGATAGAGGAGTCAGAAAGGATTTTCTGAAGAAAATCCTTAGTTCCAATCACATAAGAGCTAACTAACCCCCAAGCTTTGACAAGTGGAATCGCATGAAATTAAGGAGCTGCTGTACAGCATAGGAAACAACTAATGGAATGGAGAGACAGCTTATAGAATGGGAGAAAATATTTATAAGCTGTACTTAGATGGCTGACATGCAGGAAACAAAAGCTAACAAATGCTGGTGAGACTGTAGGGAAGGACCCAGTTTACTGTTGGTGGGAGTATAAACTGTTACAGGCTGTGTGGAAATCATATGGTTTCTCAAAACACTAAAATCAGAATTGCCTTATGACCCAGTTACAACATTCTTGGATATAGATCCCAGGGACTCTTAAGTCAACATACCAGAGTCACACACCCAGGTCACAGTCCATTACTGTAGGGAAGGCAAGGAAGGGATGTGAAGGATCACATCTACCATCAAGAGCAGAGAGAGAATAAACACGTGGATCCTTTCCTTGTTTGCTGAGTTCTTGGTTAGCTTTCTCTACTCTTCTTCAGTCCAGGACCCCATCCAGGAAGTGGTGCTCCCTACATTCAGAATGCGTCTTCCTGTGGCAACCGACAGTTAAGACAACCCCTCACAGGCATGCCCACAGTCAACCTAATCCAGAGAATTCCTCCCAGGTGATTCTAGGTTGTGTTAAGGTGTCAGTCCAATTAACCAGCACAGAGTTAATTGTGTGAGAACAGCAGACAGAGCCACACAGTGGGCATGTCCAAGAGCAGATGATTCCATAGGCCCTTCCATTAACAGGCCTTACACCTAAAAATAAAGAAAGAAAATACAGCTTCAGTGACCCAAAGAGGCTATAGGTACAGTCTAGAGAACCTAGAACAGGATGACTTGCTTTTCCTGCTCAGGGTCACTGTCTGATTGACCTCATCTACACCATTGTTACAATGCTTTTCTATACACAAACCCTGACAGTTTCCTGCTTAAAAACCTTTGATGGTATCAGATCTGAGCTCTAAAGCCCAGGAAGGAGGGTTGGAAGGAAGGCTGAGGGGAGCCAGGAAGTTGAAGAAATGTAACGAGCTGCAGGCAGATGAGAAATACTTTATTCACTCTGGGGGCAGGCACACCACAGCAGTCAGGCATACACATAGGCATGCAGATACACACAGGTACACAGACACACAAGTACATACACAGACACACAAGCATGCACAAAGGCATACACATAGACACACTCAGACACATAGGCACACACACACACAGGTACACATACAGGCATGCACACAGGCATGCACAAAGGCATACACACAGGCATACTCAAGCACATCGGCACACACAGACACACACAAGTACACAGACACACACAGGCATACACAGAAGCACACGCATAGGCACATAAGCACACACATAGGCACACAGATACAGAGGTACACACAGAGATCTATACAGGCACACTGCTGGCAGGCAGGTACACACAGGCACAAGACACACACAGAGGCAGACATAGACACACACAGTCAACCCCCTCCCCCAGAGGTTTCAGTGGTATAAAACAGAATCACACAAAAGTGGCGTTTTGCCAGAGATGATTCATCGTTATATAACTGTGGGTTACATCATTGTTTATAAAAATAAGCTGCTTAGTCATGGTTCCCTGGATATCCGGTGTTCCCTGTCTTAGCTGATTCCAGATACCCATGCTGGCACCATGTCCCCTAAACTTTAATTGGCCCGAAGGGCATTCTGCTCTCCTCAGATGGCCTTTCGGTGCTTGCAGGAGAGTCAAGTCACTAGAAAGATTCTAAAGACTTTCATACCCCTGCCTCCTTTCAGAGAAACTGATGTCCACCCAAGATCTGAAGCACTATTTTCCAGAAGTTTGGATTTTCATGGGAGAGTCCTATCATAGTACAATTTCTGTCACTATAACTATCTGCCAGAGACTGAATAATTTATTAAGAATAAAGCTTTGGCTAGGTATAGTGGTACACACTTTTAATCCCAGACAGAGGCAGGTGACTCACTAGAGCTTGAGATCAGCCTGGTTTATATAGTGAGTTTCGGGCTAGCCAGGGCTATACTGCGAGTCCCTGTCTCAAAAACCAACAAACAAAACAAAACCCCTCAAAACAAGACAAAACAAAAACCTTGCCAAAACAAGCAAAGAAAAAAAGAATAAAGCTTTATTTGGCTCACAGTTCTATAGGCTGGGAAGTCAAGATTAGGTGACCCCATCTGGTGAGGTCCTTTTTACTGGCAGGGACTCTCTTCAGAGTCCTGAAATGGTGCAAGGCCATCATATGTTGCAACAGAACACCCTGACCCAGGTGTCTTTTTGAGGAGAATGAGGATCTCATTCACATGGCTTCATTAAAGTTTGATTACCTACTGAAGTTCCACCACTAAATACTATTGTGGGATTAAGTTTCTACCCTCCAAAACTTCACAATGAGGCTTGAGTTTCAAGAAGAATTTTAGCTGGGAACATTGGGGAAATAGCAAATATTAGCCAGGCACAGAAGCTTGCTCTTGTATTCCCAGTATTTAGGAAGCTGAGGCAGGAGGATTGCCACAAGTTTGAAGTCAGCTTGGGCTACAGAATGAAATAATACCTCAATAAACATAGAAATAAATAAATTAAAAAAATTTGCTAAGATGGGTGGTTCTCCTTGAATGTTTCAACAGATTCAGAAGGGCTTGCTGTTGGTGCTGGAGAATCAATGGTGACCAGGAATTCCATCACCAGAGACCAACACAGGATTCTTGTCCCAAGTGTCCCATGGGAACCCAAAGACAACGCGTAAGGGTGAAAGTGAAAATTTATTGAACAACAGGCAAAGGAGAGCTCTAGAGAGAGATGTAGAAGTGCCATGACTGGTATCTAAGATCACCAGAGCTGCCCAACAGGAAGGGTACCGAGAATGGCCTGCTGTTGTCTCACTTTTGCTTCGGGATTTAAAAAAGGACTCTGTGGGGCTGGAGAGATGGCTCAGCAGTTAAGAGCACTGACTGCTCTTGCAGAGGACCTGGGTTCAATTCCTAGCACCTACATCATGGCTAACAACCATCCCTAACTCTAGTTCCAGGGGAATCCAATGTCTTCTTCTGACCTCCACAGACATTGCATGACATGGGTACACGTATACACATACAGGCAATATACTCATAAACATAAAATAATAAACAAAATATTTATTTTAAGAAAGGACTTTGCAAAGGGGAGGAGGGCTGCAGGGGAAGTGGCTATGAGCTGCCAATCAGCATGCTGTGGGTTGTCTGACTCTGGTTTTTCTAGGAACCAGGATTTCTTCACCCGTGGTTAGCAAATATTTGTCAGCAAATGGCAGCCTTCATGGTCAGAGCCCTGTCCTTACTTCCTGGTGGAATCAAGCTCCTAGCCTTAGTTCCAGGCATGGTGGTGTACATCTGTAAGCCCAGCTTTTGGGAGGTAGAGGCAGGAAGGCCTCTTAATCGCTGAGCCATCTCTCCAGCCCTAAATAAATAAAACATTTTTTAAAAGAGCAGTCAGTGCTTTGAACTGCTAAGTCATCGCTCCAGATCATCCTTCCTCTTTTTCATGCAACAGATTTCCTTTCTGAGTCTCTTAATTTGTAGCCCTTGCAATTGTTTAGTCTCTTTTTTGGGGGAGGCGGGATATAGAATCTTCCTGTAGCCACAGCTGATCTGGAACTCATTATGTAGACCAGACTGGCCTCTCTCTCACAGAGATCAGCCTGCCTCTTGAGTGCTGTCTTGGGATCGTTTGATGCCTGACTGTACATGATGTCAGAATCCGGCCCAAGCATGAAAAAGTTTTTCTCCAAATTTACATCTATGCTGGCACTTCTTAATAAGTCTGGAAATGGTTAAACAATTTTCTAGCAGTTAATCTTTTAATACTTCTATACCCAATAAGAAAGGCATTGATATAGGCATATAAGCCAGGTATGTGCAGTTGGTAGTTGGGTGTTTGTAAATCAGAATTTAAAGTCTATTGGTGTGGAACTCATACCAAAGTCCACATGGAGCTGGTCATGTGCTTCTGCAGTACTGTTTTCCTGGAAAGTTGCTGATATGGTTTGAATAAAAAGTATGAACTCAGAAGGCTCATGCATTGAAGACTTGGTCCCAAAATGCAAGCATTGTTAGCATTGTTCAGATATGAGGCTTTGGGAAAATGACTGGATTATGAAGGCTCTGCCTCAGCCAATGGAATAATCCACAGATGGTTAAATGGGAGGTGGTAGAACTGTGGAAGGTGGACCCTAGTTGAGGATAATTGAATGCCGAAGGTATGATCCTGATCTCTTCCTGTATCACCCTCTTTGCTTCCTGGTGACCAGAAGATGCACAACTTTGCTCAGCCACATGCTTTTCCACCATTGTATTCTGCCTGTTGCCATGTCTGAGGGGGGGAGTTAGGGGAGGTGAGGTACACGGGGGGAAAAAGGGACATCTTTTTAAAAAGGTCCCTTCCTCTCCCGTGGTGCTTTCTGCAACAGCTGGAAGAATTATTGGAAACCCTCAGAATTTTTTATATCTTTTTAATTTTTGTGTATTTTATACACATCTTTTTAAAAAATTACATTCTTTAAAAAATATTTTATTTATTATTTTTATTTCACATCTATGAGTGTATTGCCTGCATGTAGGTAAGTGCACCCATGTCGTGCAATGCCCGAGGAGGACAGAAGAGGCTGTCGGATTCCCTGGGACTGGAGTTACAGACAGTTGTTAGCTGCCATGTGGGTGCTGGGAGTTGAACCCAGGTCTTTTGCAAGAACAGTCAGTGTTCTTAACTCCTGAGCCATCTCTCCAGCCCCCATACACAACATCTTAATCCTCTTTATAACCCCTTCCCCATCAGCACCATCCCATAGCCCCCCTCTCCACTGAATTTCATGCATTCTGTCATTTATGTTAAGGCCGATTGAGTAAGTTAGTGTCCCCAGATGTCCCTCAGTGCAAATTCATCCACTGGGGTCTAGTCAGCCCATCTACAGTTACTCTATTAAAGAAGATCAGCTCTTTCTCACCCAACAGTGATCAGCTGCCCAATAGTTCTTCGGCTAAGATTGGGACCTGCTGCCCATTTCCACAGTTCTATGCTGGGTTTTTGTCTGCCTGACTTTGCATGGGTCTTGTGCATGCTGACACCAATCCAGGAGCCTGTAAGGCTCTATTACCATATGGTCATGTTCCTCCTCCCCTGACTCTTACAATGAGCCCTGGGTGGGTGAGGGCGAATATAGGAGTCCTGTCCAAGGACCCACACTCTGTAGACTCTTATTCTCTATGCTTTGGCCACCTGTGGCCCTTTGTGTTCATTGCCCTCTGTTGTACTTATGAGAGTTGAGAGATGCTTTAGTATTCTCTCTACCCCTTGTTCCACTATGTTATGCAAGCTTTAGGTGTAGTGGTTCCATTGTAGATGTGTCACTTAGGGTTGGGCATTTTATAGACACTTAATCTCTGTGTGTGACCAGTTGTGGAACTCTGTAATAGTCTCTATCTGTTGCAAGAAAAGCTACTTTGATGAGTGGTGACTGGCATACTTGTCTGTAAAGATAAGGATCCATATTTAGCACATAGTAAGTAAGAAATTACATTTGCCTAGGGATGTGATAGCCTTAGGGTTTTCTCTAAGATCTATGACCTTTCCAGCCATGTATATTTCGCTATGTTTACAGTACCACACATGAGTTCCCTCCCACTGAGTGGTAGCTGTTGATTATCCCCAAGATAAAAGTGCCACTACTGCTCCAATATAGTTTGCTGTGCTGGTCATTGTTGTGGTTATCAGGCTTTAAAGCTGGGGTTGGACCGTTGATTGATGTTCTCCCTCAGCAACTTGCAGTATTCTCCAAAACTATGAGAGCTAGCTTTTAGGGAGGTGCTTTCCAGGTTAGTTCCAGCTCCACTGCTCCAAGTCCTGTGTCCAAAGTATGTCCTTTTATCAGCAATAGCATCTCATCTTCATGTCCTGGGAGGCAATCAAGGGCTGTGGCAATAGCCTGTGTAATTTTGGGAGTCTCTTGGACTATACTGGCCAAAAACTTGAAGGGAGGTTTCTCCTGTCTGGTACTGTTCCTCAGATATTTGCATATAATAACAAACAGGGGGTACAGAAGTTCAAGGTTATCCTAGGATACATGGGGACCAGTTATAAAAAAAAAAAAAAGGAAAAAAATTTAAAGTCAAAGCAATTAAAAAAATCTGACTAGCCAGGCATGGTGGTACATACCCTTAACACCCTTAATCTTTAATCCCAGTGCTTGGGAGACAGAGGCAGGCAGATCTCTGTGAGTTCGAGTCTAGTCTGGTCTATGTAGTGAGTTCCAGGCCAGTCAGAGCTACACAGTGAGACCCTGTCTCAAAAAGAAAGTTGGGCCAATACCTCCCTCTTTCCTGTTAAGCTCCTGATGAGCTTTCTTTCTTTATTTTAAAAAAATATTTTATTATTTTTTATTATATGTTCCTGAGTCTATTGCCCACATGTATGTAGGTGCACAAGTCATGCAGTGCACATGGAAGTCAGAAGGGGAGGTCACTCCTGGAACTGGAGTTACAGATGGTTGTTAGCTACCAAGTGGGTGCTGGGAATAGAACCGAGGTCCTCCGCAAGGGCAGTCAGTGCTCTTAGCAGCTGAGCCATCTCTCCAGCCTCAAGCGTTCTTTCTAATTCTACTCAAACATAGCCCTCTGGTGCAGTATTCCTCTTCAGTTGTTGTTCCTGCCTATTTGTAGCTCATTAGACATGCTCTGTTTTCTCTCAGTACTCCCATGGAACATCTTCCAGCACATGTCACCACTTATACAGTCTAGTTCTGTGTTCATCTGCTGCATTGGGCAGGCACTTCTTGAGGGCAAGGACATGCCCTTTTCATCTCTCCATGAGAACTGTTTTCCAGAGCAGCTGAGCAGGAAACAGTGGAGGTTATTTATAGAGCTGGGAGCAGAAAACCATCCTAGTAGCTCATGTTACAGGGCTTGTGACTTAGAAAGGCTATGTCAGGAAATGACTGTTTACACAAAGCCACAGAGTGCATGTGCCAAGGCTGTGGCCCTGGTTGAATCACTGAAGGATGAAAGCCACATCTACCCAGCCATGAGCTAAAATCTTAAGCCACAAAATCAGCTATGGAACAAACAACTTCTGGGTATCTGCTACAGTGGCTGCAGCCTGGCCTACATAAGTCTCCTGCCAAGAGCTTGGTGCCCAGGCAGATGACTGATCAAGGCAGAAAGAGGCAGTGGGGAGTCTGCAGAGGAAGGAGGCCCCTTCCTTCTCTGCCAGCCTTGGTACTCCAAAGGCCCTGTGTGGTCACATTCTGGCTTGGAGGGAGGATGACACAGCTCTCTGCATTGCTAGCAGAATCCTTGTGATCCTTTCTCAGGTGTGAGCAGGGGGTACATGTGGCCCTGAGGGTGCATGTGCCAAGGCTGTGTCATTGTATTATTTTAGTCTTTATCTATAAAATTTGGATTAGATATAAATTTCTTAGCATAGTGCTTTTTACTTTTCTTTCTTTGAGATAGCATCTTCCTGTAGCCCCAGTTGTCCTGGAACTCGCTATGTAGACCAGGCTAGCCTTCATATCACAGAGATCCACCTGCCTCAGCCTTTGTCTCCTGAGTGCTGGGACTGAAGGCATGCACCTACAATGCTTGGCTCTGCTTTGTGCTTTTTTAGAGTTCTAAAAATAAATTGCTCATTCTTGCTATTTTTGTGATTGGTAGATCATAATCACTCAAAACATATTTGTGGTTTGAAGGCATAAGCATGGCTACCAGATATTATTAACCAAAGTAGAAGCCTGCACCAATTTAATTTAATTTTTTAGAAAGTGTTTTATTGCATTAAAAATGCAACATGCTACTCACAATGTACAGTTTTTCAGTGGGCACTTACAAACTAAATCTAGCCGTTTGAAAAATACAATTGAGTGATGAGCACATTTAAAACAAAGAACTAAAATTCTCTTCCTGGTTTTCAGTTAAGGGTGTGAGGTTAATTGTTGACTCTGCTTCGGAGGAAGACCCTGTGTCAGTTCTGAAAGCCCCTTATTAAGGATGGCTCGATGTCAATCCCTCCTTTTCTTT
>NW_008359625.1:3830375-3837139 GCF_000622305.1 Nannospalax galili | reverse complement strand
CCCTTATACTCTGATATCCCTGCTACTGTCTGCTGTGTCGTCGGGACCCCCAGCAATTCCCCACTACTTTTCCATCTGGGGAATCCAGTCAGCCTATCTAGAGGGCTTTGTTTTAGGAAGGTCAGCTGTTCCTCATCTAGCAGCAATCAATTGTCAATATTCCTTTGGATAAGATTGGGGTCTGCTGTTCGTTTTCCCAGTTCTATGCTGGGTTACTATCTGGGATTCCCTTTGGCTACTCTGGCCAACAACTCAAAAGAAGGTGTCTCCTATCTGGGATTGTTCTTTTCAATTTAGGATTAAGAAGTGGATCCTTGGTGTGGTCAGAGTCAAACAGTTCTTGATCACAATCCTGAGAATTTAGGTATTGGTTGTCCTGGCTTGAAGACCCAGACAAGGGTGTCTGGATCAGAGTAACAGATCTGGTTTGTTTGAACACAGGAAATACAGTGGGACAGTTCAGACAGCTCATGTGATCCTTCCGTTTGATCATCTCCTAAAACCCAGATTCTCTCTTCCACAGTTACTGTTTTTAGTGGTGAGAGTAACGAATCAGTCTGAGTTTATTGGGTTCTGTTTTTTACTTCTGAAACTGGTGATAATTGAAACTCTTTCTTTTTTGTCTTTTTGAGACAGGGTCTCCTTGTGTCTTGGAACTCACTATGTAGTTCCTGTTCTTTCTCCGAAGGGTCTACCAAGCTTCCAGGTCAAGATGTGCTCCTTGTGTCTTGGAACTCACTATGTAGTTCCTGTTCTTTCTCCGAAGGGTCCACCAAGATGTGGAAACGTTGTTGACTTCAGCCAAGTCCTGAGCATCAGGAGAGATGAAAAACCACTCCAGGTGTTGGTGTGTTCACTTTGAATACATAATTTTTTTCCTCTGTCTTCTATTTGTTATACTCATCGATCCATTTTCTCTGCTGGTTTTTGTCGTGTTGCAAGCATGCTCCAGTCGTCCACTTTGCTAGATTGGCGAAGGGTTCCAAGTTTCTCCTGTACTTTTCTCCTGTTCTCCTTGCCTTTCTCAGATCCCTCCCCCAAGGTTATTCCATTTTGAGATGCTTCCTTCTAAAGCAGGCTGTTCACCTAGCTCTTTTTTCCCACTGGCTCTTTTTGCTTCCAACTGACATATCACTGAGTGTGTCAGCTGCTTTCCAGTCATTCCCTTTGGCAGTTTTCTGTTCACACTGTTCCAGCTGCCTCTTCATCTTTAGTGAAGACGTTTATTTTCACCTGGGATGAGTGAAAAAGCCTCAAATTTTAAAAGGTATTTTATTTAGTATTTTTATTGTATGTGTGTGAGTGTATTGCGTGCATGTATATACATGCACCGTGCTATGCAGTGCCTGTGGACTGGAGTTACAGATAGTTGTTAGCTGCCCTGTGGGTGCTGGGAACTGAACTTGAGTCCTCTGCAAGAGCAGACAGTGCTTTTAACCGCTGAGCCATCTCTCTAGCCCCAACCTCAGTTTTTTTGCAGTAATCCTATAATGTTCTCATCCTTTGGCTGATTAGAAATGTTTAATGTAAACTGTCTTGTTTCTTCCTTTTCATTTTCAGTTGGGGAAATAGATCCATTTCCTTGGTTTGCAGTCACCCAAAGCTGTCAGAGTTGGTCTAGTCTTAGACACACCAAACTGCTATTCACATTTTCAGCTGTAATGTGTATTTTGCAAGGCTTATTTTTAGCCACTAGATATGTATTTGTGGTTTTTCTAATCTTTATATTAGATGTTGCAGGTGAAATCTCTGTTTGGATATGAAAACAGTCTACCTACAGTCTACCTTCTTAGAGCTTACACAAATCCTTAGCGGGTGAAAATGTCAATCTACTTTTTTTCACATTTTGCCTGCCTGAAAGTTTCTGAACCAATTATCTCCTTTTGCAAAGGGTTTTCACTCTCAATATGAATATTCTGTGTTGATTTAGAATGTATCCAGTTTGTTTTGCTCTTAAAGGACATTTTGCAATCTTTTTCTTTTTTTTGAGGCAGGGTCTCCCTCTGGCCTCAGCTGGCCTGGAACTGGAACTTGCCATGTAGATCAGGCTGGCCTCTATCTCACAGAGATCTGGCTGTTCTGCCTCCCATATTGTGTTCTAGGATTACAGGAGTGCACCACCACCCCTGGCCTTATTTTGCAATCTTGGTCTTCTTTCCCATCTTCATGGATGTTTTTGATTGATTCTCACATAGAGACACTATTGCCTTGGTTTTCCCATCTAGTAGTTTGGTGTGGAGCTTTAAATTGTCTCTCAGGTTCATGACCATACTGCCCATGCTTGTATCTATTTAAAAGGAGGTATCAATGAAACACAAGAGATTCAGGCTACCACTTGGTAAGGAACTAATTGATTATTTAATAACAAGAAACAATCAAATAGGAAATCCAGCATCGGCATTATTGGCAAAAATGGTTCGTGTAGTCTGAAGTCAATTAGGAATGAATTTGAATGTTTTTCAGAGATCAATTATTAATTTTATTCGATTGAAATAACCCTTAAATATTGTGCTTGTAGGAATAAATGTATCTGTTCCTATTACCCAGGGAGAAAAATCAAAAGGAAAAGTAGGTGAAGAAAATACAAATGCTTCGATGGCTGGGGTGAAACGCCGTGGTAGAGCCCTGGCCTGCTGTGCATGGCATCCGAATCTTATTCCAGTACTGCAAAAGGTAAACAAATGAAACATTCTCATGAATGCTTTTCAAAGAAAAGTACTTACTGAATCTTGTTTTTATGTATTCAAATAATTCCTCCCTAGAATAGACCATTAACGCTGGCCTGCTTCCCTCCTTCCTTCCCTCCCTCCTTCCTTCCCTCCCTCCTTCCTTCCCTCCCCTTTTCCTTCTCTTCTTCTTTCCCTTCTCCTCCTCCTCCCTTCCTTCACACACACACACACACACACACACACACACACACACACACCCCTAATTGTCAGCTCCACTAAGATATAACTGACAAATAAAACTGCATAAATTTGGGCCAGTGAGATGGCTCAAAGGGCAGAAGTTCTTGATGTGTAGGCTTTGGTTCCCAGAATCCATGGTAGAATGAGAGAACTGACTCCCAAAGGCTGTCCTCTGACCTTCACATGTGCACCATGGCATGCACATGCCCACACTCATATATACACATCACACACGTGCACATTCAACACACACATAATAAACATTATAATTTAAAAATTAATTGTATAAATTTAAGGTTTCCAATGCCATGGTTTAATATATCTATAATGATTTAATATATGATATAGTGACTAATTTAATCAAATTAAATCCATAATCTCATGTAGTTACTTTTTTTTCCTTGTAGTAAGAACATTTAAGATATACTCACAAAGTAAATTTCAGTTATTCAATCCGATATTGCTAGCTGTAGTCACCTTACTGCACATTAGATCTTCATTATTCATCGTTATGTCGGTGGTGATGGTGAGTCTTGGTTTTTTGTTTGTTTGAGACAGGGTCTCACACTTAGACCAGACCTGGAACTTGCTATATAACCCAAGCTGATCTTGAACCCACAATCTTTCTGCCTCAGGCTTCCCAAGCGCTGGGTAATATTACCATGCGAGGTTCAGAATTTTCTGAGTGAAATTTAAAACCTCTTTTTCCCCATTTCTTCACACCCCACTGCTGGCAACCCCGGATTCTGCTCTGTTCCTATGAGTTTGAATACTCAGATTCCACAGATAAGTGAGAGCACACAGTATTTGTCTTTGTATTATTTTACTTAACACTCATAAAGTTCATTTGGGTTGTCCCAAATGGCAGGACTTCCCCCCCCCTTCTCTTCCTCCTCCTCCTCCTTCCCCCTTCCTCCTCCACCGCGTCCTTATTCTTCTCTTCTTTTCTTCCTTCTTCTTTATTTTTTTCTTTTTTGAAATGGGATCTCATTATGCAACCCAGGCTGAACTCAAACTTGCAATCCTCCTACCTCAGTTTTCTGAGTGCTGGGATTACAAACGGTTGAACACCACACCCAGCAAGGATTTCCTTCTTTTGTTTTGGCTGAATAGTAGTCCATTGTTAATAAATGCCATCATTTTAAAAATCTACTTATTGATGCCTCTATGAGATACTGATTTTGTTTCCTTCAGATACACATTCAGAAGTGAGATTGCTGAATCATCTTGACATTCTATTTTGCTTTTTTTTTTTTCTGGTTTCCGTTATGTCTGTACCAATTTATAGTCTCATTAACATGCAAAGATTCCCCTTTCCCATGTCTTTTTAATCCTTTTTGTTTCTTGTCTTTTTGATAACAGCTATCCTAACAGTTGTGACATTTGTGTCTTATTGGGTTTTCATTTGCATTATTCTGATAATCAGTAATGGTGAGTACCTTTTTATGTTCCTATTGGCCATTTGTAAGTGCTCTTAATGATGTTTTCTAGATTTTATTTTTAGTTATGTGTCTATGTGTGTTTGTGTATGTGAGTATAGGTGCCAGTGGAGACCAGAGGTATCAGGTTCCCCTGGAGCTGGAGTTATAGGTGGTTGTGAGCTACCTGACATGGGTGCTGGGACCCAAACTTGGGTCTTCTGCAAGAGCAGCATGCATTCTTAAACCCTGAGCTATCCCTCCAGCTTTTATGATGGTGACCTCATAAGATTATATTGTTATAGGAATTAAACCAAGACTGGCCTGGTTTGGTAAGAAGATTCAAACCATACTCAGAAAGTGGTAGATGTTTAACTCTTTATTACACATAGTTCTCAGTCTGAGCTCCTGTTCTAGAGAAACTGAGGCCTAGACCATAAATACATACAGATTTTTTAATAGGATTTTTCATGTCATCCTTTACAGTCACCACATTGGTGGATGTGAGACTTCTAACACAGAGGTATACATGCCCTGTAGGATATTATAGGAAATTTAAATTGTCATTGTTTTAACAAAAGCAGATATTTTGGGTAAGTGTGGGCAAGGGTTGTACCATTTCCCGATAACATAATACATCACTAATGTCAGCATCATCTTAGCTATTTTAACAATTAACGCACATTGCAGTAGGTGCTTTCTCAAGATTGCAGACTGTAGTTTTTGAGGTTGTCTGCCTGCCTTGTCTCAGCATGAGACTGAGCTCAGAGTGGCCTTTGTGGTTTAAGTACAAGTAGAAGCTTCCAAAGTTCTAAGTATCACTTCTACATACATCAAGAAGCACACTTGTTAGGTTTATTATTAGGAGAACACAAGGTTCTTGTAAAATACCTTCGTCAGAACTTATTCATCTATCATACTGAACACAGTTATACTGAGGTTAATTTTTCTCATCAGCATTCTCTGGTTATGTTGTGTAAGTATACTCAATGATGGTCATACAACAAAATCATCCAAGGGCACACTAGTAGTTATTATGGAGTATTATTTAGAGAATGATGATGAGAAAAAAAAAAAAAAAACCTCTGTACCCTTGCAGTATGGATGCATTTTTTTTCCTCAACATGTTTTAATTCATGTTTGATAGAATCTGTAGATATATAATCAACATTATGGAGACCTAAGGTTGTCTTATTCTCATTTTGTTGAGACCCAGATGTCTTCTCTTTTTTAAGAAAATGGAAGTGTGAGCCTAGCCCCACAGCTTCCTGGAGCCAGCAGCTCGCCTGGGTAAGTTTGGCTGCTGTGCCCACTGCCCTTTGACTCCTCCAGCCTCATTCACCCTCCAAACTCCCCTACCCCATCTCTCCTCCCAGCAGGGGGACTGGCACATTTCCTGTCTTGGCACCTAGACCTCTGGAATGACCTTTTGGCCCAAACTCTCCACTGCTTCCTGATCCTGTGCATCCAGACCAAACCAATTCCTCCCTCTAGTCCCCACCTCCCTTTGCATCTCTGGGTGACCCAGACCCACAGCTTCCTGGAGCTGGCAGCTTGCCTGGGTAAGTTTGGCTGCTGTGCCCACTGTGCCTTGACTCCCCCAGCCTCATTTACCCTCCCAGATCCTCCACCTGGTCTCTCCTCCTAGCATGGGCACTGGCCCATCTCTTGTCATGAAATCCCAGACCTGTGTACTGACCTCTTAGACCAGAATCCCCCCTGTTTCCTCACCCTCTGTGTCCAGACAAACCCAATTCCTCCCCATAGTCCCCAGGTGCTGGCAGGCCTCTTCTTACTCCCACCTCCCTTTGCATTCCTGGGCAGCATAGCCACTAGCTTCCTGGGACCAGCATCTTTCCTGGACCCTGCTTCCTGGCCAGCCCAGGCCTCAAATTCCTGAGGCCAGCATCTTTCTTGAAGGGATCCAGACCTTAGGAAAAAGCCTCAGAGCATCTGATCCTCATCTGACTTGGGCCTCTGTGGGAACTCCTGAGCAGCAAGATGAAAGCCATTTGGCCACTCCAATATAAAATCAAAAGAGAGAACCTGAAGCCTAGACCAACCAGCTTTTCATGCCCAGCAAGTAAACCACAAAGGCACATAAAGTTTACAAAAAGAAGCAGACCAAAACTCAGCAAAGGAAGACTTGAGTCTCACACAAGAACCAGAATCTACAAAAGAAATCCAAATGTCAAAGTCACAGAGAAAAAAACAATAAACAACAAAGCAAGCAAATCAAAATAATATATACCCACCAAGTACCATCAGTCCTCTAGAGGAGTACAATGAGAATCCCCTAGAGAAAATACAGGACATGGAACTTAAAAGAACAAGTTTAACATGATAAAAGAATTCAGTGAATTTAAAAAACACACAAAGAAAGAAATCAAAGAACTGGAAGAAGATTGGGATAAACTTTTGAATGAATTCAGAAAAG
>NW_008359625.1:3826940-3828994 GCF_000622305.1 Nannospalax galili | reverse complement strand
TAAATTAAAATAAAATAAAATAAAATAAAATAAAGAGCACACCAACAAATCAAAGAACTAAAAAAAGGGATAAAATTCTGATTGAATTCACAAAAGACATAGAAGTATTGAAGAAAACTCAGACTGAAATAAAGAAGGAGTTAAAAAAACTCAATAATCCAATTAGAAATGACAGGAGAAAGCCTCACCAATGGGATGAATGAAATGGAAAACAGAGTATCAAGACTGAAAGATAAAGTGGATGAACTATACCACTCAAGCAAAGATTATGAAAAATTTAAGAAATCACAAGAATGGAATATGCAGGAATTGTGTGACACCATAAAAATACCAAACTTATGAATCACAGGCATACAGGAAGGAGAAGAATCCCAAGATAATGGCATGGACCAGCTCTTCAACAGAATCATGGAAGAAAATTTCCCAAAATTAAAGAAAGACATGTTCAAACAAATACAAGAAGCATATAGAACACCAAACAGACAGGACCAGAAAAGAAACGCTCCATGGCACATCATAGTAAAAACACTAAACATACAGAACAAAGAGACAATACTGAAAGCCTCAAAAGAAAAACAAGTCACAGATAAAGGAAAACCCATCAGGATTACATCTGACTTTTCAGTGCAGACTATGAAAGCCAGAAGAGCCTGAACCAAAATATTCCCAGTTTTAAATGACCACAGATGCCAACCCAGAATACTTTACCCAGCCAAAATATCTATTATAGTTGAAGGTGAAAGAACAATCTTCCATGACATAAATAGGTTGAAAGAATTCATGTCAAGCCAGGCATGGTGGCACATGACATTAATCCCAGCACTCAGGAAGCAGAGGCAGGCAGATCTCTGTGAGTTTGAGGCCAGCCTGGTCTCGTCAGTGAATCCAGGCCAGCTGGGGCTACAGGGAGATCCTGTTTCAAAAAGACAAAAACAACAACAACAACAAAAGAATTCTGTACAATAAAAAACCCTTAAATTCTACATTAACTTGAAGAGCTGTCCTTTATTTTCTGAACTCTTCCTTTTGTTAAGTCATCAGGACTTTACATCTGTGTGACTGTCTGTCTGTCTGTCTGAATACAATCATTGACGTCCTTCCTCAGTAGCTGTCCACCTTTTGTTCCCCTCCCGACAGGGTCTCTCAAAGTCCTGCAACCTGCCAAGTAGCAAGTAAGGTAGGCTGGCTGGCCAGTGAGCTCCAGGGATCTGCTGGCTCTGCCTCCTGAGGTCTGTAATTTTAAGTGCATGCCACCAGACCTGGCTCGTTAGAGTGCAAGCATCAGGTTGATTTCATGGTTAATCATTTTCTTAGAAATACAATTCAAAATCAAAACAATACAGTACAGTGTACAGTGTTCTTATCTAATTAATCAGGTGCTTAGACTATTTGTCCTTTTCCCTTAGTGGTTTGGCAACATCAGCTACTTATAAATTTCATGGTTGGTAATTTTATGGTTCCGTTTTCTCAATTTTGAGATTTCGGTGGCCGAGGCCAATGATTAGGTCAGTGAAGTTATAATAACTCCGTATAACTTTAAAGGCTTATTTCTCTAATCCTTTTTTTTCTATTCTTTCTTTCCATGTTTCTTATACTGCCTGTAATTATTCAAGTATATTTTGCTGCTGACTTGTAGTAAAGGCACCAAGGTAGTCTGGATCTAGCTAACCTATCCATAAACTATAGTGAATACCATGAAACTTTCCATCCTTGAATATTTACCCATCTATTATTTCCTTCATAAACTCCTGTATGAGGAAGTGGTTCATCAATGGGCTCGGGGATTCTAAATATGCTCTCCTTTCCCTTAAGGGGATGCCATAGCCTACCTCTCCCTAACTCGTAGGCAATTCCTAAGTCTGTCTTAACTAAAGGCAGCAATCTTCTTTCAGTATCCCTTTAATCTCCTTGAGTCAACTCTAGGAACTGAAGCAGGGGGATTATTCACAAATAATTCTTCTTGCTGTAATTTATCTAGAATTCTTCAAAGTTGCCTATTCTTAGCTACTTTACTTATTGTTTGAAATAAGAAAAGAGCATTTGGAGGAAGTCTA
>NW_008359625.1:3825995-3826562 GCF_000622305.1 Nannospalax galili | reverse complement strand
CATCTCACTTTCAAGGACAGGCACTACCTTAAGGTGAAAGGATGGAAAAAAAATAAACCAAGCAAATGGTATTAAGAAAAAAGCAAGTGTTGCAATTCTAATATCTGACAAAATAGATTTTAAACTAAAACTAATCAGAAGAGATAAAGAGGACCACTTCATTCTGATCAAAGGGACAATTGACCAAGAAGGTATTACAATCATGAGCATATACTCACCAAACTCTGGTGCACCCAACTTCATAAAATCAGTACTATAAGACTTTAAGACTCAGATTAATCCCAACTCATTAATAGTGGGGGGCTTCAGTGCCACATTGTCTCCATTAGATAGGTCAACAGGACAGATAATTAACAGAGAGACAGCTGAATTAAAACCATACATCAAATGGGCCTAAAAGACATCTACTGAATATTCCACCTAAACACCAAAGAATGTACTTTCTATTCAGCACCCCATGGAACTTTCTCCAAAATCAACTATATACTGGGGCACAAAACAAACCTCAGCAAATACAAAAAGATTGAAATAATTCCATGCATTCTATCGGACTACAAAGCAATAAAG
>NW_008359625.1:3822810-3825209 GCF_000622305.1 Nannospalax galili | reverse complement strand
AAAAATAGAAATGGAGGGAGAACTTCCAAATTCCTTCTATGAAGCCAGCTTTACTCTAATATCAAAGCCATGTAAAGATACAACCAAAGAAGAAAACTATAGACCCATATCCTTAATGAACATACATGCAAAAATTCTCAACAAATTATTTTTCTTTAATGAACATAGATGCAAAAATTATCAACAAAATACTTGCAAACCGCAAACAGACACACATCAAAAAGATCACCCACATGATCAAGTTGGCTTTATTCCAGAGATGCAGGGATGGTTCAATATACATAAGTCAATAAACATCATAAATCTTATAAATGGAATCAAAGACAAGAACCACATGGTAATCTCAATAGAGAAGGCCTTTGACGAAATTCAATATACATTTATGTCCAAAGTCCTAGAGGGAATTGGACTGGAGGGAACATACTTAAACATAATTAATGCCATATACAACAAACCCACAGCCAACATCATTCTAAATGGAGAAAAACTGGAAGCATTCCCTCTGAAATCAGGAACCAGACAAGGCTGTCCATTATTTCCAGTCCTTTTTAACATAGTGCTTGAAACTCTTGCAAGAGCAGTAAGACAAGAGAAGGAAATTAAAGGAGTAATGATGGAAAAGAAGCGATCAAATTATCCCTTTTTTGCAGTGTTAGGGTCCGTGACTCGATGGGTCCCCTCCAGATAACAAATACACGGGATTGGAGATGTAAAAATCAAGCAGAGTCTTTACTTTCCAGCCAGAAGTTCAGTAAAGTGGTAGGTTACAAAATTAACCTACAAAAAAGTCTGTAGCCTTTCTATATACCAATGACAAGCAATCAGAGAAAGAGCATATGGAAACACTCCCTTTCACAATAGCTGCAAAAAAATATCTTGGAATAAACCTGAACAAAGACATAAAAGAGCTCTACAATGAAAATTGTAAATCTTTAAAGAAAGAGATTGAGAAAGACATCAGAAGATGGAAGGACTAACTATGCTTATGGATTGGAAGAATTAATATTGTAAAAATGACCATCCTACTAAAAACCACTTATAAATTCAATGCAATGCCAATCAAAATCCTCATGACATTCTTCACAGAATTGGAAAAAAGATCCTAAGATTCATATGGAAGCACAAAAGACCTCAGATAACCAAAGCAACTCTGAGAACTAAGAGCAATGCTGGGGGGATTACTATACCAGACTTTAAAGTGTATTACAGAGCTATAGTCATAAAAACAACATGGTACTAGCACAAAAAATAGATCCATACATAAATGGAACAAAATTGAAGACCCAAATATGAGTACATACGATTTCAGCCACCTGATATTTGACAAAGGGGCTGAGAATATTCACTGGAGGAAAGACAGCATGTTCAGAAAATGGTGCTGGCAAAACTGGATCTCCACCAGTAGAAGAATGAAACTAAACCCCTATCTTTCATCTTGCACAAAAGTCAACTCCAAATGGATCAAAGACCTCAATGTACCTGCAATGTGAAGCCTGAAACTCAAACTGTTAGAAGAAATCATTGGCAATAACCTACAAGATATAGGTGTAGGAAAAGATTTCTAAATCGGACATCAATTGCTCAGGAAACAAGGGCAAGAATCAACAAATGGGACCTGATTAAACCAAAAACCTTCTGTACATCAAAAGAAGCCACCAAGGAAGTGAAGTAAAAAACCACAGAATGTGTTCTCTTTACCAGCAACACATCTGACAGAGGGTTAACATCCCAGAATATATAACAAACTCAAAAAACAAAGAATCAAGAAAGGAAGTAGCTAATTAAAAGATGGGCCAAGGAGCTTAGCAGAGTTCTCAAAAGAAGAAATAAAGATGGCTAAGAAACATCCTAAAAGATGTTCAACATCATTAGTAATTAGGGAAATGCAAATTAAAACCACTTTAAGATTTCATCTTACCCCAGTCAGACTGGCTAAGATCAAGAGAACAAATGATACCAAATGTTGAACAGGATGTGGGGAAAGGGGAACACTCATCCACTGTTGGTAGGATTGCAAACTTGTTCAACCCTTATGGAAAGCAGTGTGGGGAACGCTTAAAAAACAACAAATGAACCTACCATTTGACCCAGTTATACCACTCCTTGGCATATCCTCGAAGAACTCATCCTATTGCAGAGACACTTATACATCCATGTTTGCTCCTGCTCTTTTCACAATAGCTAAGAGATGAAAGCAACCTAAGTGTCCCTCAACTGATATGTGGATAATGAAAATGTGGTTCATTTAGACGATGGAGTTCTACTCAGCAGTAAAGAAAGATGAAATCATGAAATTTATAGGTAAATGGATGGAGATGGAAACTGTTATACTAAGTGAAGTAACACAGACTCAGCAAAAACAGAACAAAAAATGATGTATGTTCTCCCCCATATTTGGG
>NW_008359625.1:3817164-3822524 GCF_000622305.1 Nannospalax galili | reverse complement strand
GGGGACACTTTAAATGGGGAAACCATGGTGGAAGGGTTAGACAATGTGAGATAGAAATAATGCCTAGCTAGTTTTAAAAAACCAGAGTGAACCATATTAATCGAACAACCTACTGACAAATTATACATACAACTAACTCAAGGAATATAATACATGTCTAGGCAAGCTTTATCTGAGATTGTTTGGTATTTGCCCAAGCTTTATCTACATAGCACATGGTAATTAAAAGTACCAGACTGATGGAACTAACCTTCTTGTATGTTTAACAGCCATTCTTTGAGGCCTATACTAATTTGGCCAGAGGGACATAAAGGACAGTTTTTTTCTCCTTGCCCTCCTAGGTCAACTAAGCTCCAGGGGACTATGAGCATATCTCAAAATGTCCTGTAATTGTGGTGATTCACCTGTCCTCTTGATCAAGGAGGCCATGGAGACCCCACCAAATGGACTTGAACTAGTGTCCAGTCTACAAAGAAGAGGGTCAACACAGAGGAAACATTTCCGCCATGCTTTTAAGAGAAGCCATCCATGGTCAAGCAGGATCTTTGACTTATCTTCACATAGATGGAGCCAGGGGCTCCTCCCAAGCCCATGTGACACCTGAGGAACAGATCCTCAAATGACCTTAAGAGTAAAAATAAATTGGTTTATCTGGGCCAAATGTATGGTCTTAAACACCCGAAAGGAAAGTATAACCATAGATTAAAGGGATCACTGTAACTCTTTAAGAGTCCGTGTGTATAGCTAAAAGCTACATAACAAGAAACAATGCCAGACAGGAGATACCTTTCTTTGAGTTGGTGGCCAGGGTGGCCCAAGAGATTCCCAGACAGTAACCCAGCATAGAACTGAGAAAATGAACAGCAGACCCCAATCTTATCTAAAGGAATATTGGCAACTGATTGCTGCTAGATGAGGAAGAGCTGATCATCCTAAAACAAGGAACTCTAGATAGGCTGACTAGATTCAGTGGATGGACAAGTATTGGAGAATGGCTGGGGGTGTTGACAACACAGTGGACAGTAACAGGGATGACAGATTATATGGGCTCCGGTGGGGGATGAGGGGGAGACTATGGGAGGGTGCCATTTGGGATTTGAGTATATAGATGAATAAGATTGTTTGGGATGTTCTGTATACAATACACACAAAAAAATCAACAAATTTAAAAAATGAATTATATTTGAGGAAGAAGTATAAAAATTTGCTCCATGTTAATTAGTAGAGGTGAAACACATTACCATTGAAATTTACCCAATGATTTTATATCCATGCTCATGTGGCTCTCCGAAAGCAACCATCTGTGACTAGTAATCATCAAATATATAGAAATTAGAGATGCATGTGCAAACATCTAAGTGTTAGTAGCATTAAAAATGAGTTTTTCTGTAATAAACAATATATTTTAAAATGAAATGGAGATCTTTTTTAAAGGTTAAAACCTCATTCAATTTTATGTCTTGTAGGGTTTATACTGAGTTCAATATTGTATAACTGTATTAATTCAACTGTGAACCTAAAGATTTACAGCCAATACTGAAAGTGATGCACTTTTGCTCTGGAAATTGTTATTGAATATGTTAGTGCTGTAATGAAATGCTTCTTCTAATCATGTGGCTATTAAATAAATAATTTTAAGAGATGGAAGTGGGAATTAGAAGTACCCTGTAGGCTCTGTTTTTCTTCTTAAAAACCTGTGTTAATTCTATTACACAGGTACAATATATTATGATTTTTTTTGTCTGTCTTGACACTTTCTTCCTCTAGGAAAATGTAACACTTCCTTTAACTAATTAAAAAAATTTGCTGCTAGGTGTAGTGGCACAGGCTTTTAATCCCAGTACCCAGGAGGTAGAGAGATGATCTCTGTGGGATCAAGACCAGTCTGGTCTACATAGTAGCTCCAGGCCAACTGGGGCTACAGGGAGACTGTGCCTCAACAAAACAAACAAAACAAAACAAAATATTGTGCATGTGTGTTTATGTGTGCATGTATGGGATGCCATGCAAGGCCAGAAGAGAACATCAGATCCTTTAGAGCTGGAGTTACAGGTGGTTGTGAGCCAACCCAGCCTGGATGCTGGGAACTGAACTGGCTCAGTAAGTGCTCTTTACCACTGAGCCAGCTCTCCAGCTCTCAGTTCAATTGCTTTTTAGGAGGTATTTTCTCCTTTTATACTCCCCTCTAGAAATCCGACTTTCAAAAGTTATCCTTTTTTTGTTGTTGTTAACATACAAAATAATGAGTTTCCTTATGGCATTATCAAGCCTATCCCATTTTATCTTGTTTCTTTTTACCTCCTACTACCCTCCTTGTACCTGGCTCTTGTTCCCCCTCCTCCACCCAATAATCCCTCTTTTACTTTCATGTCACACATGTACATGATCCCACATGTACAGAGACCCCACATGATGCTGGTTGTTGTGGTCCCGAAAGCAATAGAAGAATAAAACAAATCCTGTAAACTTCCTAATCTACATAGTTCAAAATATATATAAAGCTGGTGGTGCGAGGGACAGCCTGAGGTACAAATGTACTTTCAGCTACAAGGGAAGGAAAGCAGTGGAGCTGACTGGTGGCAGAACCCAGATTGTTCCAACACCAGAGTAGAAGACAACACAGATTTCCATGGCCACCATATTTGTGGGGAACAGTGTGTCTCTGAGGTATAAAGAAAGGATGATTTTGGCATGTCAGTATTCAACACAATACTGTGGGGTGGTATTGTTATGGGAAACTGAGGCACAGGACCTTCCATACACAGAGAAGTCACCAAGAGACTCATGTGGAGAAATTGGGTAAGTTTATTCTTGTAGGTGGAATCTAGTGGAGTGTTCTCCCCACAAACCAGAGTCTTGAGTTTATTTAGTTCCTTCACAGTTTTTATTGGTCTCCTGGGATTATTCTTTAACTGTTAACATTTGTGGTTTTAAGTTACAGCCTATGTGATTATCAGTACAGGTACTAACATGCTCTAAGACAACTGAGGGGAAATCCTCTCTATAAGTATGATTGCAGGGGCAGATACTATAGCAGGAGTTAAGACATTCTTAAATAGAGTTTATTGTCAGTACCTTAGCAAACCAGGCAGTTGCACACAAATGTTTCACTGGATAACTGTGGTTTCATTTCTCTAGATAGCTTTCTCCATTTTAGCTATGATTTCCTTTTCAACACAATTTTTGTAGGCATTTATGAAATCACTGTAAGGTGAGTACTATGTTCTAAAGCATAAAATCAGTCATAAAACAATATTATGGGCTGGAGAGATGGCTCAGCAGTTAAGACCACTGGCTGCTTTTGCAGAGGACTCTGGTTCAATTCCTAGCACCCACATGGCAGCTAACAACCACCTGTAACTCCAGTTCCAGGGGGATCTGACATCCTCTTCTGACCTCCACAGAGATTGCATGACACACACACACACACAAAAGTGACCTAAAAATGCCTGGCTATACTTCTTTCCCCTTCAGTTATCTTCAAGATAATGCAGAGAAAAAGCACATAAGGCAAAGATTTTAAATTCAGTCACATCATAAAAACAGAATAGAAGATTTTGGGAGGGGGGCATCTTTTTGAGACAAGGTCTTCCTATAGCCACAGCTTGCCTGGAACTTGCTATGTAGGCCAGAGCTCTGTCTGCCTCCAGCTCCCGAGTGCTAGGATTAAAGGTGTGTGCCACCATGTCTGGGAAAAGATGGTTTTGACCATGCATTTAGACAGTGAATATTATTTTTCCCAACTTTCCCCTCACCAATGCTGAGTATCAAACCTAGGACCTTACGCATGCTAGGCAAGGTCTGTACCACTGAACAACATCTCCAGTCCTAGCATATTTTCTTAGGGAAACTTCCAAAAAGTGATTCTAAAATCTAAGATGGAACTATTTTATATATTATATATATTGTAAATAATATGTATTATATATTATGGCATGCTTTGGGGTAGAAGATTCTGATCCCTTTCCTTAAGGGGGGCATGTATATGTTATATATATTAATCTTCCACCCCAAAGCATGCCACTTTGGCATAAAGATCATTTAGTTCTGAAGGCAACAGATACCAGATGAAGATTCCTCTGTCCTTCCTTTTTCTACCTAAAAACAGGGAACACATTCTCTTTGAAGGAAGATGCTTTCTCAGTTCCCTGAAAGAGTGCTTCTTAGCATCAAAATGAGGAGCCAATATCAGGATGAGTCTGCAGAAGCAGATCGTATCAAGTAGCCCTTATTGTCTGTAAATTCCCTTGAATATTTTATTGTCACGTTTTTGTGATTTATTTCCCTTGAAGCTCAGAAACTCCTCTCTTTGAAGGATCTATTTCATGGAGGTTCAGTCCTTTTCTATAATACTAATGCATGTAAATATTAACAAGAAATACATGCAATTATGCCCATTAATCTGTTAGTTTAGTTGTCAGAACTCTAGCACTAAATCTAAGTGGGTAGAGGAAAGGTTTTCCTCCCTGATAAGTGGCAAAGGATATTAAATATGTTCAGCTGTAGAATTGAAATTGAAAAAAAATATAAAGGAGCAGAAATTCTGAGCTGTGTCTGAGTGTTTGCCAGGCATGCATAAGGCTCTCAGTTCTATCCCCAGTAGCTTTATTTTATTTATTTATGTTTGTATGTACTTATGTGAGTATATACATATGTGTGCACTGGAGTTACAGGCATTTGTTATGCAGGTATTGGGATCTGAACTCTGATCCTCATGATTGTGCAAAAAGGGCTCTTAACCACCGAATCATTTCTCTAGCTCCTGTCCCTGCCCCCCCATCTTTAACAAACATTTCTAAAGTGGATTAAGTTCATATTCTACCATATAATATTACCTTGTTAATGGGAAATCAGTGTATGCAACTTAACTAATATTGATAAGTCATAGAATTGCAATAATTGGAAGTAGCAGATGTCTTAAGAAAGATAGCACTGACTGAGAGAAGTAGAGAAAGATTGGGGTAAGAGAAGAAAAAAACAGTAAGGTTACTGTTACTTCTGTAGCCTGTGCCCATCAAACAAAAAAAGGGAAGTGTGGGACTGGAGAGATAGTTCAGTGGTTAAAAGCACTGTCTGCTCTTGCAGAGGACCTGAGTTTGATTCCCAGCAACCACATGGTGGCTAGTAACCATCCATACCTCCAGTTCCAGGGGAATCCAATGACTTCTTCTGAACTCTGTGGGCATTGCACCACACAAGTGCACTTATACACATGCAGACAATACACTCATACACATAAAATAAAAAAATAAAATATTATAAAAAACTAGCAGAATGTATTAAACAGTCTATTCATTTGCATTCTTTTTTAAAAATAAATAATTTATTGACAATTTCATACATGCATATAAGGTGTTTTT
>NW_008359625.1:3808260-3816675 GCF_000622305.1 Nannospalax galili | reverse complement strand
CAAACCGGTGGAACAGAATAGACAGTCTAAAGCAAACTCACATTTATAGACAACTGAATCCTGAACAAAACTGACAAAATTATACTGTGAAGTAAAATCAACCTCTAAGTATTGGTGCTGGAAAACTGCATATCCACATGTAGACGAATGAAGCTAGATTTCTGTCATCAGTTACAAACTCAATAAAATGGGGGCTGAAGAGATTGCTCAGTGGTTAAGGGCACTGACTGTTCTTGCAGAAGAGCCAGGTTTGGGTCCCAGCAACCACATGGTGACTAACAACCATCCATAACCCCAGTTCCAGGGATCCAGTGCCCTCTTCTGGCTTCTGTGGACATTGTGTGACACAGGTGCACTTACATATATGCAGGCAATATACTCATATACATAAAAAAATAATTAAAAAATAACTTACAAAGCTGTGGACTTAAGATCCTGTACTTAAATTTTTTCTTTATGGTTTGTGTGTACATGTTTGTGTGTATATGGGTGCATGTGTATGTGTGTACATGCCCATGGAAGCTGGAGATCCACTTCAGGTGTCATTCTTCAAGTGCTCTTCAAGTGCTCTTTTTTGAAACAAGATGTCTCATGGGGGCCTGAGGCTTAGGGATTAGACTAGGCTGGCTAGCTAGTAAACTCCAAGGATCTACAGGCCTGTGCCTCTCCAGTACCAATATTATAAGCTTGCCCAGCCATTCCCAGCTTTTTTTTTACATGGTTGGTGTGACTCGAACCCAGGTCATGTACTTTATCAACTGAGTTATCTCCTTATGTTTTTGGTTTTTTTTTTTTTGAGACAGGGCCTTGTGTAGACCAGGCTGGCCCATAACTCCAAACTCACTATGTAACCAAGGATAACCTTGAACTTCAGATAACCTTGCTTCTACTTCCCAAGTGCTAGAATTACAGGTGCGCAGCATCATGCCTGGTGTACCTGATGCTGGGATTGAACCCTGGGCCTCAGATGTGTTAGGCAAGCACTATATCAACTGAGCTACATCTGCAGCTCCATGAGATTTGCGTTTTTCTGAAGTGTGTGTTTGTGCGTGTGTGTTATTTTTGTTTGTTTTTATTTTGTGTGTTGCTTTTGAGACAGGATCTCTCTTTAGTTCCAGCTGGCTGGAACTCACTATGTAGATCAGGCTGGCCTTCATTTCACAGAGATCTGCCTTCCTCTGCCTCATGAGTGCTGGAATTAAAGGCATGAGCCATCATACCCTGCCATGCTTTAAAAAAAAATTTTTTTTTAATGGAAAGAATTTAATGCTGAGAATTCATCACACAGTGGAGAGAAGAGTTGGGAAACAAAATGAAGCCTTGGCTCAGCAAGAGCACAGAGCAGCCAACCTTGCAAGACTGGAGAAACCCGGGCTGCATCATTGGAGCCAGATGGCAAGCATTCAGTCCTGCTCCTCTGAGCTCTCTTCTTGGCTTGGCCTTGTCTTTGGCCCTCCATGAACAGGGCCTGCTGGGTCCATTTTAGCAAGAATTCTGCCCATTGCTATCTAATCACACTCCTCTTCTAAATCCTTGCCTTCCTTTAGAAGGAATCCAGCTGAGCCAGTTTAACAACAGTCTCAGAGCCTGATGTCTCCTGAGGTCATTCTTGGTTTTGTCCCCCCATTGACCCTTTGGTTCTGCTTGTTGGCTCTAAATCTCAGATGTCTTTGCTGAGCTTGGAGTTGAGGTTGGTTCTACACTGAGATCTCCCTTCCTCAGTAGCTCAAGTATAATATGACTTCCCAATTTTTACCAGTGTGCAATATGTCGTTTCTCTTTTTGCAGTAGGGACTGGTACCATTCAGCAGCAGTGTTTGGGAGACAGAGAAGATGAAACCATGACTGTCTTGGCTACAAGAGGTGAAGATGGAGGGAGTGGAACTGTGTTGGTTTCTCCTTTCGGTCCTGCTTTCTGCCATCCAGGTGTGAGGCCTTGCATTTGACAGTGAACCTGACAAAAAAAAGTAAAACCAAAACCAGAAAAATTCTGAGCAATATCCAAATGGAAGGATGGGGGGGGGTTCCAATCTTTGCGCCTCCACAAAAGCACTGATTTTAGCACCATCTGCAGATGAAAATACCTCCATAGGGGTCACCATAGAAGAATCTGAAAATAGAAAATTTCAAAAACAGAACTACAACTAAAGAAAAAACCCAAAAGCAGTTGGGAATGTGTGTAGCTCAATGGGTAGAGTCCTCGCCTGACACACACAAAGCCCTAGATTCGATTCCCAGCACCACAGAAAACTGGATGTGGAGGTATACACCTATAATTCCAGCACTTGGAAGGATCAGAAATTCATGGCTATTCTCAGCTAGCAAGTGAGATCTTGTTTCAAAAAATAAGGTAAAAAATAAAATACCCCAAAAAAAGCTAAGAGTAAACCATATTGTTCACAGAGATTCACCTGTTTCTGCCTCCTCAGTGCTGGGATTAAAGGCCTGTCTAAACGTGTTTTTAGGTAATTTGTTTCAAGCATGTGTTCAAATTGTATTTCAAGTTTATACATTGGAAGAAAATTATGGGGATTTTTTCTTCTTAGATTAGTGGATAATGAAAATATGGTATACATATATATATGAGTATTACTCAGCTCTGTAGACAAATGAAATCACAAATTTTGCAGGAAAATGGATGGACTTAGAATGTATATATTAAGTGAGGTCACCCAATCTCAGAAAGAAAAACAGACAAATGCATGTTCTCTTTCATATGTGGACCCTAGATTATAAGGTATACATATTAACACACGTACATGCGGGTTTAGTATAACATTTAGAAAGGAAAACAGTCAAGGGTAATAAAATGACATGTTAATGAGTTCACATATACAGTACACTTTGTGTAAACCATTTGAATGCTCTCTTAACCTATAACACATTTTAAATGCAGAGTAAATCCTTAAATGGACAGTGTCCACATGTGATTCCATGAAGTTAACTTACTGGAAGATCTGAATTTTAAATTGTTTTTCATTGTTTGAATATTACTATAGACTGTAGTTCTTTGTATGTACTACTAAACTCTTTAGTATAAAGAGTTTATTCTTTAAATAAGAATTTTAGCTATTCAAATAATAGAGTGTGAAGATTGTTAGAATTATATTTAAAATAATCATAAATTAGAATTTATGAGAATTCTTGGGAATACTGATTCAGTGTCCCTGAATTCCACAGAGTACCATGCCATGAGTTTGAAAACACTGAGAAATTTGCTTTTTTTTCACCATATGTTGCAATTCTAAAATATTTCATTGTTGCTGAATAAACATACTTAAAACTTTCTTATTTATGTGTATGAGTGTCTTGCCTCCACGTGTGTACCCATGTCATGTAATGCCTGTGGAGGCCATAAGAGGGCACTGGATTCCCCTGGAACTGGAGTTACAAAAGGTTGTAAACTGCCGTGTGGGTGCTGGAAACTGAACTCAGATCCTCTGCAAGAGCAGCTAGTGCTCTTAACCTCTGAGGTATTTCTCCAGACCCCATACCCCACTTTTTTTTTTTTTAATTGCATTTAATTCATTGATACTGTCTTCTACTTACTGAACTCATCTGTTAAGGTTTTTTTTTGTTGTTGTTGTTTTTTGTTTTTTCTCTGTATAGATTCTTGGGATTTCCAACATAATCATATTTTTGGAAATGGAGATAGTTTTAGTTTTTTCATGTTCAGTGAATGAAATATGCTCTTCATTTCCTTCCCTTTTTCCTTGTAGTGAGCTGAACCTCCCATACTCTTTTGAATGAGCTGGGAATATGGACCTGGGTGAACATGGTCAGAATGGGCCTTCTTGTCTTCTTACTCTGAGGAAAAGGCTTTCAGTCTGTCTCCTTCATTAACTAGCTGTCCTCAGAATCATGATTTAAATTCAAATTGTATGTGAACCTTCTGTTCTCCCCTGAACTGATCTGTTGATTCCATTCAATTTATATCTACACTGACAACCTGACCCTAACATTTATTGAAAATGCAAGGGCTAAGAACAACTGAAGCTATTTTGAATGTCTTATGCTGTCATTATGTGTTACTTACTGTAAAACTTCCCTCACTCTGGTGGTGTGACATTGTAATGGGAAGAACTTAATGCAAGAAGAATAGAAAGTCCAGGAATAGACTCCTGTATCTATGGGCAGGTGGTTTATAACAAAGATGACCCTGAAGAATTGACCTGTTTAACAAATAGTACTGGGGATCAATTGGATATCCATAAAAAATGAAATGAAATTGCATCCCTACTTGGCACCACACCAAAATTTAATTCTAGGTGGGTTATTGACCCAAATATAATAAAGAAAAGTGGAGAGCTTTTAGAAGACAATATAAAATCAAATCTTTACAACTTCAGCATTAGAGAAATTTTCTTAATTAGGAATCAGTGACCATGAATCATTAAGTTGATAAATTAAGCTGCATTAAATAAAACAAGTTTTTGTTAATCAAATACACAAAGATTGAGGAGAGTCCTGGCTTGAGGATTTACTTGGTGGCCTTGGTAAAGGCAGGATGAACCCACAGGATCATCAGCTCAAGCCTTGTGAGCACAACCCCAAGGTGGCCTGACCTTTACCCCATGTTGCTCCACCCAGTGAATTCCTCATTTCTTTGTTCTCACTGTAGGAAGCCTGCCCAGTCTCTCGTGGTGTGGTCTTAGTGACGGTTGGCCTCACCTTTAAGGTGATTGGCTATGGTGGTACTCGTGGAGCCAGCCCGGTGATGGGTACCTATTCCCTATAAAGCCTGCTACACTTCCTAATAAACTTTAGATCTGCGTCACAGAACCTGGTCTCCAGTGTCTGCATGTTGTCTGACTGATGCCTGTCACCTCACCCCAGATCCCTGAGGACCCCCAATATACCAACACCTGGTACCTAATGTGGGGCTCCCCCATCGCACGTCTGGCAGGGTGGGTGCTCTCTGGTATGTGGGGATGTCCATCCACCTCAAGGCAGCCTGAGGCTACTGCTCTGAAAGGTCTCCTCAGGAGAAGGCATGGAAAAGTTTCAACTGCACAGGTGGAGCATGTGCTCCAAGAGGTCCTTAGTGTAGCCCCCTGGGTATGGGCAAGTCATGCCTGGGACCCCATGTCTGGGGCTGGATTATCTATGCCTCCTGCAGGGCAGAGGTCCACTCCTTCAGTGCTACCTTCTTCCCCACAGTCACTGCTATCTTGGCCTCACTGGGAGGGGTCCCTCCTGACTCTAGTGATTATAGCAAGATACCGTTAAAAGAGATAGACTCCCACATGGGGGCTGAGGGGAAGGAGGCAGGAGCGTACCCCGCCCTGTTGCACGAAGAGACAGGCTCGGCTGAGGACTGGGGGTGTGTGGGGGGGAGGGCCAACACTGCGATGACCAGGAAGTTCTTAAAGTTATGCCACTTGAACAAAGGGAACCTCTAGGCCCAACCATAAGCAAAGTAAAACCGCTGGCTCCATCCACACCAGTTACGATAGAGACTCTCTATCCCTCTCTGCCCAAATATTTGCCCCCTTCTACACCCCCTTGTGCTCCCCCTCCAGAGATAACACCCCACCAGGAGATTTTTGATTGATGGAAAGAGGAATAGAAGCCCCCCACCTTTTTTTTACCGGAGGGCGGGGCAGCTCTGCCCCAAGTCTTCCCAGTCACCATAGTTCAGGGTCGACAAAACCCAAATGCCTGGACCCCCCACCCCCATGACACTCTTCAAAAACTACGTTAAGGCAGCCCTTGAGGAAGGCGTTCAGTCCCCCTGGTTTAATCAGCTCCTGGATACAATCAGTCATGCAGTAAATACCCCTTACTACTGGCAACAGATTGCTTGTGCCTGCCTACCAGGAGGGCACTTCCTCTTATGGAAGGCCACTTACCAGGATGAGTGTGAGCAGAAGGCGAAATGCAATAGGCAGAGCAATGTGTGGGTTTAAATTTTGATGCCCTCGTGGGAAGAGGTTGCTTTGAGACCCCCTGGCACAGGCCCAGGGACCTGCTTGCTATTTTGAGCAAGTACACCTCTGTGCTCTACGAGCCTTCTGGAGCATGCCAGTACGCAATGATACTAAACTCACCAAGCTTGTACAAAAACTGGGCGAGCCTCTTTCAGACTTTGTCGACAGATGTCAGCAGAGTGTTAATAGAAAAATTAGCCATCAGGGGGCCGCAGCAGCCCTGCTCAAGGACTTGGTGTTTGAAGGCTGCTCTACTGAATGCCAAATGGCAATAGGCCCTGCCAGGCATCAGGAAATATCTGACTGGCTTCTTGCTTGTCGAGATGTAGGGACAGCCAGGGCCCACACTGCCGCTCTTGCAGAGGCTATGGCCACCTGTCACGTAGGAGGACAAGATGCTGCCGGAGACCAGCGCAGGGCGAATATGGCTCCTGCTGGTCATATGGAGGCTGTTACACAACCTTCGAGCAATTAATGCTCAAATGAAGGACTTGGGGGCTTTGCAACCCAGCTTGCCACACCTCTCCATGGTGCCCCATAACTTTGCAGTCATGATCCTTGATATAAAAGGCTGCTTTTACTCTATACCATTACACCCAGAGGACAGGGAGTTTTTCACCTTTTCGGTTCCGGCTATTAACCATGCCATGCTGGCTGGCGCTATCACTGGAAAGTTTTGCCACAGGGTACGAAAAATAGCCCCACCATGTGTCAGCATTTTTTGGCCCATGTCTGCCGCTCCCTGCAGGACAGTGAGATGGTCATCCATTACATGGATGACATCATCTTGGCCCACCCCGATCCTGAACTTCTTCAGACCCTTTTTAAACAATTACTCCATAACCTAACGGCCCCAGGACTGACAGTGGCACCTGATAAAGTTCAGCAGTTGCCGCCTTTCACCTTCCTAGGATCCGTTCTTGCTTTGGACATTAAGCCTATGGCCCCACCATCTCCGTCCCCAATTGTTTAACCCTTTCTGAGCTCCATACGCTTTGTGGAAATATTAACAGTTTTTGGGACTTCACCTACCAGTTTTTGGGACTTTGCCTCAGAGGCAAGACATGTCATCACCCTGTTCAATGCCCAACTCCAACAAGCTACCCTATGCAGGATTAATCCTGCCAAAGAATTATTTGCTATAGTCATCCCCTCCCAAAACACTCCTGTGGGAGTTTTCTATTAGGAACAGGGCATGCTCATGTGGCTACATGTGGCCTGGAGCATGGTGCATAAAAGCATCCTGCACCTGAAGCCTGGTGCCACATTGTCCTAAAATTGGTCCACACCTCCATGCAGACTTATGGAAAAAAGCCAGACTCCCTTATTCTACCCTTAACTAAGACCTTACTGGATACTTTGTTTGTTGAGGATACCACATACCAAACCCTTTTACAAACCTATGTGGGAAAATTTGATAACCACTATCCTCCACTTAAAATTCTCCAAGCTCTCTGTCAGCTACCCCTTGTCTTCCCTGTTCATGCCTCCCCACAAAAAAAGACTCTCCCCCATGTTCCCTCGGTCTTTACTGACACCAATAGGTCTAGATATGGTGTAGTTGTCCAAGACCCTTCCAAACCTGCGCCCCTTGTTAAAACTTTTACTTTTGCTGGATCTGTCCAGGTGGGGGAACTCCTGGCCATCTTAACTGCCTTTGAGATGCTTCCGGGTGAGCCCTTTAATCTGTTCTCTGATAGCGCTTACGCTGTACAGGCTGTTGCTGCATTGCCTTTTGCCATATATCATGCCTTCTTGACCCTGCTGGACCAGACCCTACTTTCCCTCCAAAAACTTTTAGAGAATAGACAACATCCATGGTATGTCCAACACCTCTGCTCCCATATGGACTAACTAGGGGCCCTGGCCAAGGGCAATGCCTTGGCCAATCATTCCATTATGTTGATTCATAGCCCCTCACTCCTTGAACAGGCATGTGAGCTGCACACAAAGTTTCATACATCGACAGGGCGCTCCATCGCCTTTTCCCTGACCTCCCAAAGTCACCTGTAAACATTTAGTACACACCTGTCGTGAGCCGGGACTCTGTCCAGCAGAGTCCCAGAAAGACGACACAGACACCAAGGTGAGGTTCAAGCTTCTGTTTCTTTTTCTTCCTTTATTCTCTCTTATAGTCTCTTCATTATCTCACCCACTATGATGCTGCTTCGTTCGTAGTTCTCCTATATCTCTCACTTCATTCTCTCTCACTTCATTCTCTCCTATCTCACACCTCAGCTGTTCATATAGCATTTCCAACAGCCCTCCCCCCAGCCGGGACCAATCAGGGCTCACACACGTGCAGCGGCCAGGCAGAGTGCAGCTCGTTAGCCACGTAGCAAGATCATCAGGCTGGCAGCACCTGTTCGGCTCACCATACTTTGGAGTAAACAAGCGGGAATCACGAGCCTTGGCAGTCAGCCAAGAGTAGAAGTAAACAGCACGAGGTTTGGCAGCCAGCCAGGGCGCCATCTTTGGCTGGCTC
>NW_008359625.1:3781641-3806516 GCF_000622305.1 Nannospalax galili | reverse complement strand
ACCTCTATCTATATCTATCTATATCTGTCTTCTATCATCTAACATCCTATCTATCCATATTTTCTATCATCTATATCTTTTATCTACCTATCTACTTACCATCTATCTATCCTGGGGAACTTTCACTATCGTCCCTTTTAGGGAACCTCAACCGCATCCCTTTCAGGGAACCTCAACTGCATCCCTTATCCGGGGAGCCTCAACCGCATCCCTTATCCGGGGAGCCTCAACCGCATCCCTTATCCGGGGAGCCTCAACCGCATCCCTTATCCGGGGAGCCTCAACCGCATCCCTTATCCGGGGAGCCTCAACCGCATCCCTTATCCGGGGAGCCTCAACCGCATCCCTTATCCGGGGAGCCTCAACCGCATCCCTTATCCGGGGAGCCTCAACCGCATCCCTTATCCGGGGAGCCTCAACCGCAGTCCCTTATCCGGGGAGCCTCAACCGCATCCCTTATCCGGGGAGCCTCAACCTCATCCCTTATCCGGGGAGCCTCAATCGCATCCCTTATCCGGGGAGCTTCAACTATCGTCCCTTTTAGGGAGCTTTCACCACGTCTTTTTTTTTTCCTAGGAATTTTTTGCTAGCACTTATTATTTCATTATTACTTACAACTCCGGAGCATCAGGGTCCCCGTACGGGCCACTATTTGTCGCGAGCATCAGGTTCCCCATACGGGCCACCATTTGTCGTAAGCCACGACTCTGTCCAGCAGAGCCGAGGAAAAACGACACAGACACCAAGGTGAGGTTCAAGCTTCTGTTTCTTTTTCTTCCTTTATTCTCTCTTATAGTCTCTTCATTATCTTACCCACTATGATGCTGCTTCGTTCGTAGTTCTATATCTCTTACTTCATTCTCTCTCACTACATTCTCTCTCACTACATTCTCTCTCACTACATTCTCTCTCATTACATTCTCTCTCACTTTATTCTCTCTCACTATGAGGCTGTCTCATTGTTGCTGTTCTGTTCTTCCTCTGTTCTGTTCTCTTACACACCTCAGCTGTTCATATAGTGTTTCCAACAGCCCTCCCTCTAGCCAGGACCAATCAGGGCACACACACGTGCAGCGGGCAGGCAGAGTGCAGCTCATTAGCCACGTAGCAAGATCATCAGGCTGACAGCACCTGTTTTTGGGCTCACCATACTTCAGAGTTGGGGTAAACAAGCGGGATTCACGAGCCTTGGCAATCAGCCAAGAGTTGAAGTAAACAGCACGAGGTTTGGCAGCCAGCCAGGGCTCCATCTTTGGCTGGCTCGGCTGTGCTTGCTTCCCACACACACCTTTAAGTCATGTGCATCATTGCTCCCCCTTGGCCGACTCCAGCCCAATGGCACTCTCCCAAAGGGTAGCATTCCCAACTCTGTTTGGCAAATGGACGTCACCAATGTCCCTTCCTTCGGATGGCTTAAATACATCCACCACATCATAGATACATGCTCTGGTCTTCAGTATGCTGCAGCCCTGTCCAGAGAAAAGGCTAAATACGTCATCCTAGCCCTTAAACAGGCCATGCTAGTTATGGGAGTCCCATGGCAAATAAAGACTGATAACGGGCCATGCTATGCCAGCGCCACCTTTGCTGACTTCTGCTCCTCCTGGCATATCAAACATATTACTGACGTCCCATACAACCCCCAGGGCCAGGGCATTATCAAGAGGTCCCACTGTACCCTCAAAGCTCAACTACAAAAGGAAGGGGGAGTAAAAACCCCACAAGTAAAAAGCCCACATGAAGCCTTAACAGGAGCCCTGTTTGCCCTAAATTTCTTAACTTTTGATGATCAGGGCCTCTCCCTGGCCTTTAAACACTGGGGCTCCTTTTCAGCCCTGACACCTCTCCCCCTGGTCTGTTGGAAGGACCCTCTTACTGGCCACTGGAAGGGACCACACCTGCTATTAACCCAGGGTTGAGGATTTGCTTGTGTCCTCTCAGAAAATTCCCGGACCCCAGTGTGGATACTGGCCTGCAATGTCCGACCTGCCCTGGAAGCAGACCGACCCACGGACCGAGTGGATGGGGAAGCTGACCATTGATGACTGCCCCCATGGAGGGGGACCAGAATGCTCCAGATGATGGTGAGCCCAGTGACTGGCCCATCCAGTGACTTGGGTGGACGTTAAAAACTTGGTCAACCAGGCCCAGGCCATGGCCTCTGACCCAGAACCAGGGGCCGGGACTCTGTTTTTACTGATGTGTGCCATAATTACCACCAACTCTCAGGCACGGGCAGAAATATTATGGGTGGTGCTACCCCCTCCCCCATCCTGGTCCCTGTGGGATGGAATGCTCCACAATTACCAGTAATATTTTCCACAAATATTTCCACAGGTGCCCCCAACCTGGCCCTGTACAACCACTACCAAACCATGGAACAAGACCTTCGGACAGTTGGACTGTGCAATAAGTTATAATAACTTCCTGAGTTTTACGACACAACTGACTAGGGACATCACCTGGCTTAATAACACACATGTACCCCCCATAGTTGCAAAAGACCTATGGGAACAAATATGCAACAGATTTCAAAATTTTTTTCTCCCCTGCTAACTTAATCACATTGGCTATCCTGTTTGATGCTTTCTGGCTTTCTGTATTGTTTTAATAGCGTTTAACTGCCTCTATAACCTGGTTTCTAGAGTAAGCTGTACTCAGGCCCTACTACTTGGGGTCTGCCAGGCTCAAGTACAAGAGGAAGGGGGAGATGAGGAGAGTCCTGGCTTGGGGATTTACTTGGCGGCCTTTTAAAGGCAGGATGAACCCACAGGATCATCAGTTCAAGCCTTGTGAGCACAACCCCAAGGTGGCTTGACCTTTGCCTCATGTTGCCCCACCCAGTGAATCCCCCATTTCTTTGTTCTCACTGTACAAAGCTTGCCCAGTCCCTCGTGGTGCAGTCTCAGTGACGGTTGGTCTCACTTTTTTCATGCTGGCACTCGTGGAGCCCGGTGATTGGTACCTACTCCCTATAAAGCCTGCTACACTTCCTAATAAACTTTAGCTCTGTGTCACAGAACCTGGCCTTCGGTGTCTGCATGTTGTCCGGCTGATGCCATTGCCTCACCCCCAATCCCCGAGGACAAAAGATGATAAAAACAATCCATAAAACTAAATAAAATATTTGAAGGCATAACTGACAAAAATGATATCTAGATGACATATTGGTTCCTACAAATTGTTTAAGACAAAACCCACCTAATTAAGATATGGATTAAATACTTGCACAATACTTTCACAAAGAAATGAAAATGACCAAAAAGCATCCAAAAAGATGCCCTATCACTTCCCCAGGGCTCAGGGACCGTCATAGAAGGGAGGTAGAAAGAAAGGAAGAACCAGAGAACCAGGAGGAATGCTGTGAAATGCTGTCTTCTGGACACAACATGGTTGTTGCTCTCATGAACTCACAGCAGCCTGGTTACCTGCACAAGGCCTGCACAAGACTGGGCCTATTGACATTCATTCCATCATGAATGGAGAAAGAGATCATGAAGCCAAACACCACCTTGAGGAGCTAAAGGCAGTTAATGGTTGCTGATGTGTGTGGGATGAGTCATATTTCTCAGTGGTATAGCCACTGATAAGTTGCTCTTGCTCAGGTGAATAACCCCCATCTATGCTCATGCAAGTCATCCCAATGAAATGCAACGGGACCCTAACACAAAAAAGACAGGAGGGCCTTAGAGATGGCTTAGCACTATAAGTACTTGCTGTGCAAGTCTGACAACCTTAGCTCAATTCCTGAAACCCACCATACCACTCCCAAAAGTTGTTTTCAGCCGGGTGTGGTGGCACACGCCTTTAACTCCAGCACTCTGTGAGTTCAAGGACAGCCTGGTCTACATAGTGAGTTCCAGACGAGCTTGAGCAACAGAGAGACCCTGTCTCAAAAAGACTAAATAAATAAACCTCCACATATGTCCTGTGGAACACACACATAACAGGTCTCTCTCTCTCTCTCTCTCTTTCTCTCTCTCTCTCTCTCTCTGTTCACTCTGTGTCTCTCACACACAGACACACACAGACGCACATACACAGACGCACATACACAGACACACATACACACATACACAGACACACAACACATACTAATCTTTTTTAAAAAGGCATGAAAGGGGGAGAGGTATTTGTTGGGAAGAAGAGGGGGATAAAAAAGGACAACAGAGACAAATGATCAGACGACATTATATACGTTATAAAATTGTGAAAGAATAAAAACATTTAAAAAGATGAACAGTATCGTTCTTTTTAAAATTTTTTATTATTTATGTTTATTTTATGTGTATGAGTGTTTTATGTGCCTGTATATAAGTGTACCCATGCATACAGTGCCCAAGGAGGTCAGAAAAGGGTGTCAGACCCCCTGGATCTGTAGTTACAGATGGTTGTTAGCTGCCATGTGGGTGCTGGGAATGGAACCTGGGTCCTCTGCAAGAGCAGCCAGTGCTCTTAACCCCTGAGCCATCTCTCCAGTCTCCCAATATAATTATTAATAGGAAAAACAAACATTTAAATCAGAAGAACATATTGTGGTGTAACCATTGTATTGATGGAACTTTAAAAGCTTGTTGATAATAATGTGTAGTAATTGTACTTTTCATATGCATTCTGCTGATATGGATGTAATTTTCAATAACTGCTTTGGAAAACCATTCTGGATTATTTAATAAAGTTGAAAGAGCCAAGTACAGTGGTGCATGCCTGTAATCCCAACATTCAGGAGACTGAGGCAGGATCCCAAGTTAGGAATCTAGACTAGTTACATAGTAAGATCCTCTCTTAAATGGAAACAAAAACCTGCCATGGTGCACATGTGTGTAGAGGTCAGAGGGCAACTTTTGGGAGTTGATTCTCTCCTACCATATTGGTCTCGGGGATCAAACTTACACATAGTCAGGCTTGGTAGCAAGTGCATTTCTTTACCTGTAATTCATTTCACCAGTTCAAGATAAATTTCTTTAAAAAAAGAAAAGGTGACTTCTGAGGCTGGGAGACATGAGGCTGCTTCCCAGGAGGCTCCTGGGAAACCAGACCTTGCCATTCCAAATCTTCCTCCAAAGAGGAGAGAAGTAAAGACCATTATGTTAGTCAGCTTACTGTAGCTGCAACACAATGCCTGGGTTGAACTACTGAAAAGGAGGAAAGGTTTACTTTGTCTCACATTTCAGTTTGGTTGGTTGACCAGTTGCTTTTGGACTTGTGTGATGGCAAAAGGGCTGGCATAAGGAGGTGCTTGCCTGACAGCTGCTAGGAAGCAAGACAGGGTGGGGCTGCTAGACAGACAGGGTAGGGCTCGTGTCCCAGTATCCCCTTCAAACTCATACCTCCAATGACTGGTCTTCTCACTAGGCTCTATCTCTCAAAGGTCTCATTACCTCCCCACAGTACAAGCTACAGGCCAGGCTCCAACACATGGATCCTTGTGGATTACTCATCCAATCCATCGCAACTAACAGTGAATTTACCCACATGGGCTTCTTAGCTATCAAATGGCCACCCAGTAACTCAATAACTGGTTACTACGAACACTGTGGTCAGCATTTCAACATGTATGGTCAAAGAGCTGTAGAATGGTACTTCTACATTTTTCTTAAAGGATTAAATTTTTTAAAAAAATTTATGTGTATGTGTCTATTTGAGTATATACCACATGTGTGTGGGTGTTTACAGAGGCCATAAGAGGGCATCAGATCCCCTGGAGCTATAGTTACAGGCACTTGTGGACTACCTGGCATTGGTGCTGGGAACTGAACTCTGGTCCTCTGGAAGAACAGAAAGTGCTCTTAACTGCTGAGCCATCTCTCCCACCCCTAATTTTACCTTTTTTGAATATGTTGGTTGGTCATTGTGATTGTAACTGGTTTTTCATTTAGTTTCCTATTTCCTGTAAACAAAAATGAAAATCACAACGAAAACAACAGTAAAAGAGCTTTTCAAAATGGAATTGAGAGGCCATTAAAGAAACATGCCTCACATTGCTGCCTGGGTACGTGAACTGGAGGCATCTGGAATAACCAGATAATTACGTATTTCCAAGACACTTTAGATATATGTTGAGAGACTGTCAGACTCTTGTCTTATGGAAAGTTTTTATTACACATTCATTCTTTCCTTGTCTTTATTGTGTGAAGAACAAGGGACCCTCACCACCTCCCCAGCTTCTTAATAATGAGCACTGAAGACTCAGAGTAGCAAAAGTCAGATAGTTTATGATCCCGTAGGGTCATGCATAGATTGAGCATGAAACATCTCTTTCTATAGTCCTAACTGCAAATCCCTGGCCCCTCTTCCCCATTGACTGGGTATCTGGGGAAATATGATCTTCCAGTGATCTGATATGGTCCCCACCTTAAATTCCCCCATCTTAATTGTTCAGTTTCCACTTAGTTTTGGCTCCCCATTCTGAGGATGCAGAGCCTTATCTAATGTATATCCTGGAACTCCAGATTCCTTCCCCTTCCCTGATAAATGGGCTCAGTCATGAACATACTGTAATTTTTCACCCTAAGATAAACTAAAAGTGCCTAGACCAGCAGGCATCAACTGCTACGGCAGGGGCCTAGTGCCTCCTGCTTACTTGTGAACTAGTAAACTTCCATCTATCTGAGGTACTTTTGCTATTGGAAATAGACTTTTATTAGTTTATTTCTTCTCACAGCCCTTTTTTGGGGGGTATTTTTGAGACAGGGTCTCCCTATAGCCCCAGCTGGCCTGGTTTGGAACTTGCTACGTAGACTAGGCTGGTCTTGATCTCACAGAGATCTGCCTGCCACTGCCTCCTGAGTGCTGGGATTAAAGGTGTGGGCTACCTCACTTGGCTCTTACACTTTTATTAACTGCAACAGAAGTTTCCTAAAACAATTTTTGAAATAAATCAGTATCTGAGCTCCCATTTTCTCTTTCTCCTGTGAAACACTCAGTGCTATCGACCAAACTGCAATTCCTAAGACACAATCTCTCCACCCCCACCTCCGCTGCAACCCCCAAGAAGTCCTTTTAGTGTTACAGTCTCAGAGCTTGAATCAATTTGCAGTTTTCCAGGTGCTAGTTTAACTAATGACCAGCATCAGGGTCTCAGGGAGGTGCTAGGGCATATAGGCTGGGGAAGGTTAACTGAAGGAGGAGTCTCCATTCATGCAGCCATGGGGAAGCCATCATCCATGCTGGGTGTAGACTTCCCAGTGTGTCTGCTTTAGGGTCACCCACACCCTAGTCAGTAATCCCTCACCAATGCTCTATAAGTAAGTTTAATGCATTGTAATCCTAGCACTTCAGAGGTTGAGGCCAGAGGAACAAGCGTTTAAGACCAACATAGGTTACATAACAAGTATAAGGCCAGTCTGAGCTACATACTGAGACTCTGCTTTAAAAATAAAAACAATGAAATTGAAACTTAAAAATTAACCATTTAATTGCTGTTTCCACTTTGTAAAAACTCTAGATGCCAATACTTGACAGTAGCTGTACTATAGTCTTGGGTAAGCAATGTTATTCAGTGGTAGAAGTAATCTTGACATATGCCAAACCCTGGGTTTGATCCCCAGGACCACAAATAAACAGGCAAAGCAAAGAAACCCCAACAATACACCAACACTAATCAAACAACCAACCAACCAACACCCCCAAAAACCAAGGGTAGGGTAGGCAAGATGGTTCATTGGGTAAAAGCACTTGATGCTCAAACGTTAAGACCTGAGTTAATCCCAAGAACCCACAGTGGAAGGACAGAATTGGCTCTTGCAAATTGTTCTCTGATTTCAATACATGTACTGACATAGGCACATATCACATCATACACAGACACATACATACACACAAATAATAATAAAATTTAAAAACACAAAGCCATCGTTCTCACTTTAACTTTTAGCCTCACAAAAATTCTACAAAATAAGCAATCATTGCAGCACTGGGAGCAGGGGTGGGGTGGGGGTGGGGGGGTCAGGGTTGCTCGGTAGGAAAAACAAGAGCTTGAGATGAGCTGGATTACAGAGTGAGAACGTCTCACAGTGGAAACAGACCAACCAATGAAAAAGGTCATTGTCTCTATGTCCCAAATGAAGGATACAACAACTTAGGTGAATCCAATAAATCAGTGGGAAAGTAGAATTCGAATAGATAGTTGCCTAACTTTAAATGTTATGCATTTTTCTACTCTTCAAAGCTACCTTTCTATATTTGAAAGAAAAACAGATAAACAAAGCAATCTATTTGTCATGTAAAAGTAACACAATTATAAGAGTAGTTTTTCTTTTGTACTATAATATTTTTATTATATTTTGAAATTGATTTAGCTCCTACTCTAAAAGGAACTCATGATATTCTTTGAGTTCACACAGAACACCAGAATTGATATCCATTTACTACTTTAAATGTGCCAGATTCAATGTGTTCTTTCCTCATTTCCATTTATATTTGAATTCACACACTAACCAGTGAGAAGGTTAAGAATATTATTGTAGAGGTCCCCTCCTGAAGATAAACAAGACTACAGTTCTGTTTTCCATTCTGCAAAGCTTCACAAATAGCCTTTGAGGATTTCTTCCTGGGCATCCTTTCCAAAGAGGCTCTCAACAAAACTGCTTAGAGAGCGAGTCAGAGTTCAGTGGGAGAGCACTTGCCTAGCATGAGTGATGTTTTAGGATCAATCTGCAGTACCTCAAAAGCAAACAGACAGAAAGATTATTTGGAAAGATAAGGGGTGCTTGCAAGGAAGAGACATGGACATTTTTTTTCCCTCCTATGCCAGATGTGGAATGAAATTTTGAAAGTGATGGATCCATTCTGGTGAATTCACTGGAGTGTATCACGGTGAAAAACTTCATAGGAAAGCTTGGTGTGTTGTGCCCTGGAGTCTGAGAGTGCTAATGAGCTTAGAAACAAACTGGTGCCTCCTTGTCACGAGGTTGCTACGTCAGAAACAGATGGACACATTTGTGTCTTTCCAGAGTGTCAAAATTTATTGAATAATAAATTCTCAAGCTATATCAGTTTTGTTGGCATCAATTGCTAAGTAGTCTGCTGATTTCCCTTGATAGCCTGCTGAGGCAAACACAGGCTCTTTCTGATCTTTGTGCTAGTATTAACTCTCTGATTACACTTCACATCACACTATGAATATATCAATAAACATATGTATGTAGGTTACAGAATGGCTACAAAGGGTTAAAGAGGCCATAGCAGACTTCATGGAGTTCCAAAGGGGCTTTACTGAGGGGCAGAAAAGCTGAGGGAGACTCACTGTGCTCGGTAGTCCAGTGTCTGAACAGCCCTGTGTCTGGGGATTTATGTTAACATTTTAGCCAGCCTTTTGCAGTGATTTTCTTTGCATCTTTACAAGTTCTGTCTCTTGCCTTCAGTGAGGGCCCCTTGAATGCTGAGGTTGCTTTAACCCCTTCTTAGTCACTCCATAACCTATTTCACACATTGTGTGAAATCCAATCTGTGGTCTAAGAGTTCATGCTTATGATTAAGATGTATTGATGAAAAATCACAACTGTTACCTCAAAGGGGATAACAGACAGTTTATTCTGGAGTCAGGGCCAGGGAACACAGATTCAGGTTACCCTAAATTCCATGTTCCAACATGGAAGCAATTTCATGAAGTTTTTGTAGGAACAAGACAAAAAAAAATCATAAATCGAGACAATTTCAAACACATTGGTGGAAATACTAAGTGAGCCGTTCCGACAAAAGAGAAATCTTCAGGTCTTGGGAAGGAGCTTCACCAAGCACATGCAGGGCTATGTCCTAGTGAATGTGGTGGAGGCACTGCAGGAATTCTGGCAGATGAAGTCTCCTTGGAGCTGACTTGAAGAATGGGGCTCTGGTGGAATATGAGATGGTTCCTGTAACAGCCCTCCCTGTGTCTGCTCTGCCTCGGGGGAGTTACTTTGGGAGTTTCCAGATGGCTTTAATTTTTTTAAAAAAATATTTTATTTATTATTTTTATTTTTTGTGTATGTGTATATTGCTTGCATGTAGGTAAGCGCACCCTTGTCATGCAATGCCCACGGAGGACAGAAGAGGGCATCGGATCCTCTGGAACTGGAGTTACGGACAGTTGTTAGCTGCCATGTGGATGCTGGGATTGGAACCCAGGTCTTCTGCAAGAACAACCACTGTTTTTAACCACTGAGCCATCTCTCCAGCCCCAGATAGGCTTTTATGTAGCACAGGCTGACCTCAAACTCACTATGTTGCTGTGGATGATGTTGAGCTTTTGCTCCTCCTGCCTCTACCTCCCAAGTGCGGAGAGGAATTTATAGGTGTAAACTACCATGCCTGTTTATGAAGTGCTGGGAATGGACTGTCTGCATGCCAGGCAAGCACTTTGCCAAATGCACTACACACAGCCCAGTGCTCAGGTTACATTGTTTATGAAGTTTTCCTACTGCCATCATTCTACAATTATATGAAAGATTTATGATGAAAAGAATGCTATAAGGTAGTGAGGAATTATTATGGACTAGTATGAATGTTATCAAGAACTGAATTTTTGGAGGAGGATGATGACGGAAGGGGCAAGGATGATGAGGAGTGTTTCATGCCCCTCGGACCTAGCCCTGCACTTCCCAAGGCTCAGCCCAGGGCACAATGAAGTTGGGGAGTTTTAAGTGGGAAATGACCTTCATGTTTTAATCAGAGGATTTGAAATGTGACCACAGTAAGAAGATGTCCCATTACTTGTCCCCCCAACCATGGAGGAAGAGGAGAAAACAACACACACCAAAAAAGCCAACCAGATCCTTGACCATGAAAAAATAAAACACTTGGGGCTGGGGAGAAGGCTTAGTGGTTAAAAGCACTGGCTGTTCTTGCAGAGGACCTGGGTTCAATTCCCAGCACCCACATGGTAGCTCACAACAGTCCATAACTCCAGTTCCAGGGGATCCGACGCCCTCTTCTGACCTTCTCGGATATCACATGACACACGTGCGCTTACATACATGTAGGTAATCCACTCATACACATCAAATAAAAATAATAAATAAGATAAAACACTTGATCTGTCTCCTTGAGCAAAAGCAAAAAGTGTTTTCCTCCAATACTGATGTTCTTCCAGTGAGAAGCTCAAGTCAGCAAGTAACTGCTGCCTCTGCTTACAGCACAGAAGCCAAAATGCTTTTTCTTAAAGACAAATACAATCATGTGGATAGAATGATGGAGACAGGAAAATAATAGGAGCCAGTGTAATGCCCTCCTGTGTGCCTGGAGCTGTGGTCCCCTCCTGTAGAGCTGGATCTGGTTCCCTCCCATGAATCTGTAGTCATGGTCCCCTCTCATGAGCATGGAGCTATGGTCCCTCCTTTGAACTGGAACTGAGGTCCCCTCCTATCAACGTGGATCAGTGGTTCCCTCCTGTGAGCCTGGAGCTATGGTCCCCTCCTGTGAGCTAGAGATGTGGTCCCCTCCTGTGAGCCAGAGCTGTGGCCCCCTCCTGTGAACCTAGACCTGTGGTCCCCTCTGGGGACCACAGTCCCACGTTCCTCTGGTGGTGGGCTGATGGTGGAGCAGGTTGGAGGATGGAGGACTTCCTGATGTTGGGCACCTTCTCTGAGTGGCTGCATTCCCCATAACTCTCTCCCCCGAGGCCCAAGGTTGTTCGTGGCAGTGAATTTGCCTCTTTGTTGCTAGGGAGAGAGAAAGTTTCTGTCATTTACAGATGTGAGTCTTGGGAGGACTGATTCTCAAGAATAGACTTCCCATCTCCCCTGTTGACCGGCTATGGTCTTGACTCCACAGAGGGTCCTGGGCACCCAGGCTGTGAAGTTGGACTTTTTCCTTTCTTAGGTACAAGAGGCTTTCCATCATTTTTCTATTATTCTTTTATAGCCCCAGTGTATGTTTACCTGTGTCCTACAGAAAATGCAAATCACCAAATTGAACTTATAACTAAAAATCATAGTCTTGGAAGTTAAAAAATAAATAATTGAAAACATAATCTGAAGACACTCAGCCTTTTGGATGGTGGAAGCTAATGATGTGCTAAGTTAAACCATCCCAAAAGGTTTATATCTATCAATCATAGACTGTTAGGTCAGAAACAGAGGTGGGCAAGGGATGGCTATTTTAGGGGGCTAAAGATAGTCCAAGATAAGACTTAAAGACTTAAGTCTTAAAATAAGACTCTGGACCTGTAACAACATTCCAAATTCTCCACAATGATTGAAGTTTTAATCAATTGATCAACCTTGCAGAAGGTTCATTTTGAAGATGCAGGGTTTTTTTCTGGGAACTTCCATGCACAGATTGGAATGGAAGAACCTGTGGTTGCCAACAGCCACAAACACCAAGTGAAATCAGTAGTACATGGTAATTTAAAACCAACAAAATTTAATGTGGTTGTTAATTAAAAAAAAATTAATTTAAATTGTGTGTTGCTGGGTTGTGAGACAGGATCTCACTTTGTCATCCAGACTGGCTTTTGCATTGTTGATCCTTCAGCCTCCCAAGTGCTGGGATTCTAGGCCTGCACTGTCTGGCTCTGTGAATTTACTGCTATTTGATAAGTGATTGTAACTCCCCTGACAGGAAAAAAAATATTTGTTCTAGCTTCCTTCTCGTTGCAGTGAAAAAAAGACTCTGACCAAAAGCAGCTTAGAGGAGGAAAAGATTTATTTGGCTTGCAGGTCAAGGTCTCTCTTCATTACTAAGGGAAGTCAGTACTGCCTCAAGAAGGAGCTTGGAGCAGAAACCATGGAGGAACCCTGCTTGCTGGCTCCCTCAGGCTCATGCTTAGCTTTCAAATCCATCCCAGGACCATCTATCCAAGGAATGGTGCTGCCCAGTGGGCTGACACTCCTATATCAATTAACGATCAAGACAATCAATCCCCACAGACAGACCCACAGTCCAGTCTGCTCTGGGTAAACCCTCAATTGAGACTCCCTTCTTGAGTGACTCTAGGCTGTATCGAGTTGATATTTAACACTAATTAGGATGATATTCAGAAGAGAGACACTTGGACCTGTCCTTCAGCTATCAGACTACCGAAACAGGGAACTCCAAATAATTAAATTTTTCTCAGGACTATCGCACTGGGGGCAGAGAAATGTTGAAGCCTGGTGACAGCCCGAGGAGGATTTTGCCTCCCAAAGAGAGATTTCACATGGTTCTGACACCTTAACATACGCTATTTCCCGGGTCTTGTTTAACCTTTTCTAAAAAAAAACAAAAAAAACAAAAAAAAACCACATTGGACTCTTCATATCATGGTGACCAAACTGCAAGTTTGCTATGTAGGAAAGGATGACCCTGAATTCCTGATCCTTCTGCTTCGACCTCCAGAGTGCTAGGATTACAGCTGTGTACCCACTATGACCAGTTTATCTGGTGCTGGGGATTACACCTAGGGATTTATTCATATTCTGTAAGTACTCTTCCAATTGAGCTACATCCCCAACCCTCCTAATTTCCTTTAAGAAGAGGTCCCTGGTAACAGTTTAACCTTATGGAAAAGCATAAATATGCCTATATTTCTGATTTAGCTCACTTATGGCAGACTCATAAATCAACATCTCAATCCTTAGGAGTTGGGAGGTTATAGATATAGGTTATAGGGAGGGGGATGTGTGAGGGAGGGGGATGTGTTCATATAGGGGAAGGATATTAATGTATTTTCTGGGAATAGACAAGAGGCTTTTAGGGAATTCAGGTGCTGTCTCTTTTTGTAAACTGTCATGGTTCTGGAGGTGTCATTTAACATGCAGATATAGTTGGAGGTTTTCTGGCAGTTACCCTGACAGCTATTGTAGATCCACTCCATTTCAGCTAGCCCACCAGAAGAGCAACTTCTGGTGTACCAGCATCCTGTCCTCAAAGATTAGGATGGATTGGAACTTCAGCTACGTCAAGTGGACAGTAGGCAATTAGTTCAGGGCTACACATTCTCAAGAGACTAATGATTCCAAAACAACAACCAAAAGTGAGCATTTTTACACTTAATGAAAATAATCATAATCATGATCTTGTGAACCTGAGGGAGCATACTGAAAGAATTTCCAAAAGGAAAATTCTGTTCCTGTGTTTCCCTCATTTTGAATAGGATCTCTGCTGGCAATTCTTAACCTTATCTCCAGAGTGCTAGTCCCACAGAGCCAACATCTTACAGAATATTTCCATTTGTGTGCTCTGTAAGGTAAAACACTGAAAGTTTCTTTGAAAGAGGAAGTAGTTGCTGGTGTGCCCTTCCCTTCAGCATGTCTACTCAAAAAATATGACCCATAAGAGACCCCACTTCAAAAAATATTTATTATTTTTATTTTGTGTGTATGCATGTATTGCCTACATGTAGGTAAGTGCACCCATGTCATGCAATGCCCACAGAGGACAGAAGAGGCTGTCGAATCGCCTGGAACTGGAGTTATAGACAGCTGTTAGCTGCCATGTGGGTGCTGGGATTCGAACCCAGGTCTTCTGCAAGAACAGCCAGTGTTCTTAACTGCTGAGCCATCTATCCAGCCCAAGAGACCCTACTTTTGAATTTCCTACTCCAAAGTCAAGGGCCATCTGATTCTTGGAATTGCAAAACCCTACCTCAAAATTAACCCCAGTGCCCCCATAAAATATAGAGGAGATAATTACAATGACACATTCATTTATCTCTCAAGGATGTAAGAAGCATTTCCTTTTTTATTATTCTGTATAAATCTGTTTGACATTCTGACCAGGTTTGTAGCCAGAGTTTTAAGGGAAAAAGTCTGGACTCCAGCAGCCCTAATAAGCCAAGTTTAGCTATCTGTAACCAATAGACCAGTTCAAGAGATAAGTACTGGAAAAAACAAAAACAAAAACAAAGAAAGGTGATTTATTCACAGTAACCCCAGAGGAAAGAGGGAAAAAGGGGTCTAGTGGTCCCTAAGTGTGGCATTTACTCTGTGAGCCACATTATGGTTGTGCCTGAATAAATAGTCCGAGTCCTGGCATCCATTTTATCCAAGAGGAGACCCGAACTTCAGATTCCACTCAGAACTGTGTTCCTGAACAACACTTCCCTCTTTCTTTTATTGAAACAGTATAACCATCATAAAACAAGGCAGTAAAAGTGAACCTTTATCAGAGAATTTTGTCTGTTCTGACCCCTATTGATCCAGGAGAGCACACATACACAACCACAAACAGACATTATCAATTTAATCCCATGTATTGTTTGTGGCAAAAATGGGGTAATCTTTATTGCTTCTAACAAATATCTACTTGATTGATATGCAAAACACACATATTTATTCATTTTTTCAGGTCCAATGAATGGAGGGGTCATGAGGGATTAAAGCTATGCTTAGGATACAAGGTTCAGTGAATTTATCTACATTATGAACAAGCTAAGATAAGATTAACTTTTTGGTTGCAAGATTAAATAAAAGTCCTATGTCCAGAGCATGCACATAATGTAAAAGTTATTCCAACACCCAAGTACATTTTTAGGGTGCTGACATGAGTTTTACATTTAAATAGAGGAAAAATTAGAGCAAAGGACAAGAGATATTGTATAATTAAACAGTCCTGGTCTAGGTGTAGTCTTGTTCAATATTGCCTCAGCTCTGTTCCTGCAAGGTGGACTGAAGAAGGTCCTTATTGCTGAGGAGACAAAGCAATTCTCAGGAGATGATTACCGAGACTGCAGGGTATGGCCTCTGCTCCCTGGATAATTGTTCTCATCTTGCGGGTGACTGTTGAAATCAGGCTGCACTCTGCCCTAAGTTACTCCATGTTGTATAAAACTGTTTTTTTCAGGTGGTGCCTTGCCCTGAAAGGCTCCATATTACAAGCAGCTTTTGAGTCCATTCTGAATACAAATGCAGGAACAGGATGACTCTATACCTTAATGGATATGCAAACCATACCATCTGTTGTCCAGCACCACCCACAAGTCAGACTGATAAATAACTTGCCCCTAAAAGTAAAAAAAGGTGATTTCTTATAAATATATCAAAGTGAATTGGGACTATAGGAACATATGGATGTAATAAAATCAAAGAACTTATCAGACACAACAGACTGAGGAAAAGTGTACCTTTCCTTTAACCACTTGGTGTGTGTCAAGGGACCAAGAGACAAGACTGTCCCATGGGGCTTCAGCTCAGCTCAGTCCCCACTGTTGACATAGCCAACTCCAACTGCCCCTGTCCACCCACTTGTTCATCCATCTACCCATTTATCTGTTTGGACCCAGTTCTGTCCTCCACTTCCACAGCCTTCAGTGTCCTGCACCTCAGTTCTACAGCTCAATTTGATGCTGAGGCACAGCTCAAACCTGTGACCTGACTCTACAGCAGTCTCTAGCAGATCCCTTACAAGATTTGTTGTCTTTTTCCTCAGAGACACTCCTTACATCCCTATCATTTACCCAATTCTGCCTTAGTTAGGCATCTTTGAAACTCCTTGAACTCGTGCTATCTTTTAACTCTTTGTAGCCATTTTGTAACACACACACACACACACACACACACACACACACACATACACACACACACACTTACTTCATAAGCTATTTATCTAAACTTCTAAGAAATCAGGAAAAAAACTATGTGTGGTGGTGCACACCTGTAATCCCAGGACTTTGGAGGTAGGGGCAGCAGGATCAGAAGTTTAAAGCCATCTTCAAATTGTCAAGTACATAGTGAGTTGGAGGACAGCTGAGCTTACATGATAACCTGTCAAAAAGAGAGGGAGGGAGGGAGGGAGGGAGGGAGAGAGAGAGGAATGGAAAAAGAAGGAAGGAAAGGAAGAAAGAAGAAGAAATCAGGAGAAATGAGAGTGATCTGATGCTAACCAACAAGTGATCTGCTATTGACCAGTTCTTTTCCCTGCTCACTTTGCAAGGAGAGTGACTTTGAAATGCCCAATCTAATTTTGTTTTTATTTCATCTTTCTCAGCTCTTTTCACTTTATAAAGCCAACCTTTCTACTTATCTCATCAGGAAATTTGTTCCATTTTGTGGAATGAGGTGGTGACTGATTGAATAATTTTTTAAAAAGCTGATTAAGATCTTTTAACTCAGCACTCAGGAGGCAGAGGCAGGTGGATCTCTATAAATTAGAAGCCACCCAGGGTGGCATAGTAGACCCTGTCTGAACAAAACAAAACAAAAGAAATAAGGTTTTTTTAAACTAAAACAGGACATGGTGACATATGCCCACAGTCCCAGTTATTAGAGAGCTGAGGCAGGAAGACTACTTGAGAGAAAAGGGAATTGGAGACCAGCCGGGGCACACAGAGACTGTCTTCCTAAAAAACAATAGCAATAAAAACAAACAAACATAAAACGGGGGAGATGACTTTATCAGTAAAGTGCTTACTGTATAAGCATGAAGGTCTGAGTTGAGATCCCCACACTGACATGGCAGCATGTAATTATAACCTCAGGACTTGTGAAGTGCAGACAGGCAGGTCCCTGAAACTTGCTGGTCAGCCCATCTAGCCAAATTGGTGAGCAGTGAGCTCCAGTTTCAGGAAGAGAACCTATCTCCAAAATAAAAGGGAGAGTGACTGAGGAAAAGTACCTGATGTTGATCTCTGGCCTCCACATATATGTACTCACATGTTTATGTGAGCTTGTCTACACATATGCATACTTCTAAATGAACATGTATACACACAACACACACACAAATGTATAAATAATACATGAAAAATAACCAAAAAAATCCTTGAAACTGTTGTGATAATTTTGTCCTTAACACAGCATGTCCATACCTAGGTATCAAAAATAAAAACCCATGTTATCTTGATCCTACTTTTTCCTTTGTTTATACAGCAAATATTTACTGAACATATTATCTGTGCTAGGCACTGTCTGGCCGGTGGGAGACAGAGCTGTGCAGAGTGCCCCTGAAGTCTGCATTCTGATGGCAGAGACAATAAGTGGATTATTGATGCACTAGTTAATAATTTTTAATGAGTGCTGTGATGCAATGGGATGAAGGTTAAAAGAAGCTCCATAGTGACTGTCAATCAGGGATCTATGCACAGCGAAGAAGGAAACAGGACAAATACTGAGTGAGGTTGGAGCTCAATGAGGCAAAGGTTTTAGTCAGGGGAGTCCATGAGGTGGGCAGGACCAGGGTTTATAGGATGTTGTTGGCTATTTAGCAGCCTGAATTTCAACACAATTATATTGGGAAGTCGCTGTGTTGTCCATGGTGGGGGCTTGGGAGTCTCAGAGACAGAGACCAGATAGAGACCTCTAGCCAGTGTACCTAGGTTCTTGTCTCCATCAGAGAAAGAATTTAGAGCCAAGACAAAGTAAGGAATAAGGAGGAAGGTTTTGTTGTTGTTGTTGCTGTTGCTCGAGGTATGTGTGTATGTGTTTGAGACAGAATCTCACTATGGAGCCCTAGCTGGCCTGGAAACCACTATGTAAAACAGATTGGCCTCGAACTCATAGAAATTCACCTGCCTCTGCCCCCTGAGTGCTGGGATTAAGGCATGTGCCATTACACCCTGAAGGAGGAAGTTTTATTATAAAGAGGGTCTCACTTTACAGGTACTTTGTACTAATCTGGGGGATGTGGTACAAGGCACACAGTAACACAGCTAACGTTTTATTTATTTATTTATTTTTTGAGACAGGGTTTTTCTGTAGCCTCAGCTGGCCCTGAAACTCACTCTGTAGTCCAGGTTGCCTCCAATTTCTCAGAGATCTGCCTATCTCTGACTCCTAAATGCATGTATGCATCCTTCATATTTTAAAAAAAAGACTAAAAATGCAGGCTGGAGAGATGATTTGGTAGTTAAGAGTGCTCACTGCTCTTGCAAAGGACCTGAGTTCCTAGCACCCATGTCAGGTGGCTCAAGACTGCCAGTAACTCTATCTCCAGGGGATCCAATGACTCTGCCCCCACAGGCTTTGCACATACCCCCTCCCATACATATAATTTAAAATAATAAAAATAAATCTTTTTAAAAGGAAAGATACAAATGAAAAGACACTCATAGTTACCCTGAAGCAATATGCTGAGTAGAAGAAGCCAGGCAGCAATGGGTAAATATTGTACAATTCCACTTGGATGACACACCTGGAAAAGGCAAATTTCTAGGGACAGAAAGTAGAGGTTATCAGGGGCTGGGTGAGGAGACAGGAATCATTGCTTAATAATACAGAGTTTCTATTTGGATTGATGAAAAAGTTCTGGAAAGAGTAGTGATAGTTGCCTAACTGCAAGTGTAATTAATGACAATGAATTGTATGTTTAGCAATGACTAGAAAGCAAATTTTATATTGCACTCATTTTATTATTATTTTTAAAAAAACAGTGAAAAGACATCACGACACTGATTCATGTCTAAATGGATAGCAGATGTCACGGCATTCATGAGAATGTGTGAAATCCCAGAACCAGAGCAAAGCACAGCTCCTGAAGGTCCTGGGACAGCAGCCTTGAGGGCTGCTTCCTTCTATGGGCCAGCCTAGGCTACATAAGGAATGCTAGGGATACATAGCTAGACCCTGTGTCAAAAGCCAAACGAAAGCAAACAAAAACCCAAAACAAGAACAACCAGATGAGGTAGTCCACACTTTTAATCCCAGTTCTTGGGAGGCAGAGGCAGGCAGATCTCTGTGAGTCCCAGGCCAGCCTGGTCTGCATAGTAAGTCCCAGGTCAGCTAGGACTTCATAGTTAGAGCCTGTTCAAAAGCAAAGAAACAAACTCAAATAAGCAATTTATGTGATTTGCACAAATGTATGTAAATAGTAAGTAGCAGGGCATGTACTTTAAGATTCGTGATTTGTTGGTAGGCCCAGCCTCAACTAAGACAAAGCAGGAGCTCAAAAATATGTGTCAAATGAATGAACAAATGTGCTTGTGTTTGCTCCTGACTGATGAACCATTGTGTTGGGAATCTCTGCAACAAAGCCAGCTTCTTCTCAGTGAGCAGAGCCTTCTCACTCCTGCCTACATCTGGATAACTCAGTAATGTTGATTGTACTTTGTACAAACTTTCCTGTTTTTACAAGCATGTCATGGATCAGAGTCCAGAGGGCACCCACTGAGATTTCCAGGTTCTTACGTCCTGTATCAAAGAATTAGATGAGGGACCCCCAATAGCCATAGAAATAGAGATAGGTCATAGCAAAGAGAAAGACCATCTTGAGAATGGAAGTGGGCTAGATAGCTTTTAAGCTTTGGACCCCTGGAACCTTGACCCTCTATAGGTCATTATATAGAACCTACTTTCTCTGCATACAGAAATCATGGGGCTTTTCTCTCTTATGCTTTGTTTTGTGACAGGTAGCTTGTGGTGGGAGAAGTTTCCAGTCTTCCTCTGCCATTGGTTGCTTTCATATGTTAATCTTTTTATTATCATGTACGTGTGTGTGTGTGTGTGTGTGTGTGTGTGTTTGTGTGTGTGTGCATGTGGAGGTCAAAGACCAACACTCTGGATTTGGTTCTCTCCTTCCATGGTAGGTTCTGGGGCTTGAACTTGGCAAATGCCTTATCAGCTGAGCCAGCTCTCTGGCCCTCATGTTGATCTTCAAGCCTTTCTTCCTGCTCTAATTTCCAGCCATACTGTGACTTGTTCATAATTTCCAAAAGCAGAGGATCTTGAGTTTAATGTCTCAAGAGAAAAGTAAGCCATTCACAGATCTGTGGTGATAAGGAGCTATGAACGGCAAAATATTTTTAACTCTTCACACTTGAGATTCCAACAAGAACATTTCAAAAAAGCAAACACAGAATTCTATATATTCCTTTCATCTCATTTTTCTATGAAATAATGGAAAGAGCAAAACACATAACATATTCACTCCAGGCTGATGATTACTGACAGGCAATAAGTTGGTTCAAGATTCCCAAATCAGACATTTGCAATGGCTGTTGTTCCTTTCTCTCTGGAGTGGATTCCTATTATTAAACTTTTAAACAACAACAACAACAACAACAACAAAAATTGGCCACACGGGACCCTGTCTCAAAACAAACAAATGAACAAATTCAATTTCAATACATAAAAAACTTAAATCCACTTGAGGGAATGGTTGTTTGTTTCTTTTTGAAACAGGGCTTCATGTAGTCCAGGCTGACCTTAAACTCCCTATGTAGCCAAAGACGACCTTGAACTCCTGATCCTTCCCCTCCCAAGTGCTGAGATTACAGGTGTGTACCACCACACCTAATTTATGTGATGCTCGGGATGGAACCCAGAGCTTCATACATGATAGGTAAGTAATCTACCAATTGAGTTACATGCCCAGCCCAGACGACACTTCTCTTTACTTTTATTTTGCAAGCAGCATTGTTGTGGAGAGATGTGATCTCCAGTGAGAGAGCATGCCTGACAGAGCTGTAGTAAGATGTGAGCCATTTCTGTCAGTTGTTTGTAAATCATTTTTACCAGCTGGGGATCTCAATTATATTGAGTTTCTGGGATCTTCTTTATCATGCAAACCAAGGCAGTCAGACTGACTGATCTGGGTCCTCCCAAGGGCCCAACAGATGGTCATTACTCAATGGCAGGATTATTCTTGGATTCTGGCTCTCTTTACCACACAGTAAACTGGTTCAAGATTTCTAAATCAGACATTTGCAATGGCTGATATTCTGCCTTTTACTTTCCAGTAGCTTCCGATTTTGAAAGCTTTAAATGTTTCCAAATCACAGATAAAGACTGGTCCAAAACATTACCTTGGAGTTTACTAAAATTCTTACATTATTTACATGTCACAGAAAAAAAATAACTGAAATATTGAAGCCACACCCCGAGTTAGAAGTTATTCCCCTCCTTCTTCTTTTCCCTTTATGAGCTATTTTCTGACGATACCTTGCTCTGTATCTATCTTAATGGCTGACTGAGGAATTAGTTAAAATGCACTGGCCCTTTCTCTGTGTATTGTTCATTCCTAGGTTAGAGAAAAAGTCATATTTAAAGGGCAGTTGTTAGGCTGGGATATAGCTCAGTTGGTGGAGTGCTTGCCTCACATGTATAAAGCCCTGGTTCCAACCCCAGAAGAGCATATACTGGGCATCATGGCTCATATCTGTGATTCCAACACTTGAGAGGTAGAGGCAGAAAGATCAGGAGTTCTGGAGTTCAAGGCCACCCTCTACTACATAGTGAATTCAAGGCTGCTTGAGATTGCAAGAGACCCTGTGTCAAAATAAATAAATAAATAAATAAGTAAATAAATAAATAAGCAAACAAATAATATTTTTGAAGGTAATTTTCATGAGGTATAAAGCAGAGACTGTGATGGTGTTAGAAGTGGATTTAAGAATCTGGAGGACACCTGTTGGGATTTCCAGGCTTGTGTGTCCCAGAACAAAAGAACAGTGACATGTGAGTAACAAGAGAACAGATAACTTATTAAGGGAGTGGGGCACTTCGTGGGTGGAAATGGCCCAGAGCTGGAGAAAGTTTAAATGCTCAATGGCAAAAGCTGTGTAAAGGACCTGGATATTTACAGCCTGCTGTGAAGGGCTTTGGGGCCATTTGCAATGTGTGCACTTTTTCTGTGCAGTCCCATGTCGACCTTGATGGGGAGGGGCTTCTGCTCTTTCTGTCAACTGACTTCTTTCATATGCTAATCTTAATGCCTCACTCTCTGCCTACTCTCCTGCTACAATGGAAACCAGATGTACAGCCCACAAATAACCAGCTCTAAAAGATTGTGTTTTCTTAGATTCACCAGTCCAGGATGCTTATGACCTCCAGACCAAAACAAGATGGTCACCACCCATGTTCCAGAATTGGCCATTTTTCAAGATTCATGAACCACCATGGCTCCCACCTGAGACTGTGGTGATGTTACCACAAAAGATTATATATAGGCTTGGAATGGTGGTGCATGCCTTTATTTCCAGCATTCAGGAGGCAGAGGCAGGTGGATCTCTATGAGTTCAAGGCCAGCCTGGTCTACATAGTGAGTTCCAGGCCAGCTGGGTCTACAGGGAGAGCTTGTCTCTAAAAGACCAAAAAGATGGTGTATAAACCTCTCAAGGACATCAGGCAAGATGCTTTGTGATGGTTTGAATGAAAATGTCCCCCATAGGCTCCAAGTATTTGGATATTTTGTTCCCAGATGATGGCACTGTTTTGGGAGCTTTTAGAAGATGTGGCTATCCTGGAAGAAGCACATCACTTGGGGGTGGGCTTAGAGAATTCTTAAGCCTTGCCAGAACTCCAGTTTCTCTCTTTTTTCCTGTGCCTGTGTGATGATATGAGAGCTTAGCTTCTGCTGCTCCTGCTCCAGCCACCTCCAGCCACCATGCCTCCCCACTATGATGGACTGTAATTCCCTTGGAACCGTAAGCTCAAATAAACTCTTCCTACTATAAATTGCTTTGGTCAATGTTTCTATCACAGCAACAGAAAAGTGACTAATGTAGTAATTGGTACCAAGAGTGAGGTTTTGGCTGTGAAGAACCTGACCATGTGGGGTTTTGAAGAAATGTGGAAGACTTTGGAAGTTTGGGCTAGAAAAGTGGTTGATTGCTGTAAGCAGAGCTTAACAGGACATTCTCCTAGGGGCCTGGAAGAAAGCAGTGCTGAGAACAATGTAGTTCCAGAGGGAAATAAAGACTTAAGCAACAATTGGGATATTTTGGCAAAGAGTCTGGCTGGCATCTGCCCACAGCCAAAAAGCTTGCCTGAGGCTAAGTTGAAAAGCCATGGACTAATTTCTCTGGCAGAAGAAATTTCAAGACAGCCTAATGTAGAAATGGTCGCGTGGCTATTAATGGTGAATATTATGCAGATCTACAGTGAAAGAGCACAAATGGGGCAGAAAGAAATACAGTTTGGATTGAAAAAGAGAACTAGGAAGGTAAATGTTGGAGCCCTGGCATGTAATGGAGAGGATCCTATTGATAAGGAGATTAAAGTGATTAAGGAGGGGCCTAGAGATTCAAACTTAAACAATGGAGAGAGTGCCTCCAGGATAAGACCACACCCAGTTAAGCCTCCAACTTGTGAAAGAGGAAATGCTGTAGGGGCCACTGAAGAGAAAAGCTTCTAAAATGGATAAAGCAGGCTGGAGTCCATCCTAAACTTGCAGTTAGACTTGGCAGTGTCATTCACCTGGTGCTGGCTTTAGAGGCATGAAAGATGCAAGAGTGAAGGGGTCATTAGTTCGTCCTCCATGGTTTCAGAAAGCTTCTGAGGCCAGGTAGATACAGCAGGGGTTCCTCTGTATAGAGAAGGCCCTGATATGCCATTGCTTGAAGCTGTGAAAGTGAAGTATGGTTAGCAATGGAGACCCCAAGAAGTTTGTGATGCCAGAACTGTGAGGTATCTGCCAAGAAGACCTGCACACAGGGAGTGGTACCAGCACAAGAGAGAGATGTGTGTTGCATGCAGCAAACCTAGAGAGGCTGAGCCATCTAAGCCTTTTGAAAGTAAAGTCCCAGAGGTCAAACATGGAGTTACTGGATTTGCTGTTTGTCCAGCTGGTTTTCGGTCTTGTTTTGGTTTGGTATTTCCTTACTATACCTCCATTTCTCCTTTTTGGAATGGTAACGTGTATTCAGTTCCACTGTATGTTGGGAGTATGTAATTTGTCTTTTGATTTCATAGAGGCTTACAGTTAAGATATTTATGTGAGTCTCAGAAAAGACTTTGGACTGTGGACTTTTGAATAGTATTGAGACTGGTAATGACTATGGGGACTTTTAAAGTTCGATTAAATGCATTTTGCATTTTATATGGTCATGAGCCTATGGGGGCCAAGGGGTGGAATGTGATGGTTTGAATGAAAATGTCCCCTATAGGTTCCAAGTATTTGGATATTTTGTCCCCAGATGATGGCACTGCTTTGGGAGGTTTTAGAAGGTGTAGCTCTCTTCATTCTGTAAGTTGTTTGAGCCAGTGTTTTTATCACAAAAACAGAAAAATAACTAATATAGAAGTTGGTATCAGAGAGTGGACTGT